>NW_020664483.1:14158647-14218044 GCF_002925995.2 Terrapene triunguis | reverse complement strand
TTTTTCTTCGCCGCTTGGGGCGGCAAAAAAGCTGGAGCCGGCCCTGGCCTGACTCTCACCTCACAGCAAGGATCTTTCTAGCAGCTGGAAGAAGGTATAAAAGGAGAGACAGTGACATCATCACTCGGCCTATCTCCGCCCCCACCCCAATCTCAACACCTGGAAGAAGGTCTGGAAGAAAAAGACTTTGAACTGAGGGAGTTTGGTCCCAGGCTGGAAAAGGGTTCAGTCTGTGTACTGAAGAACTGTAAGCTTCTTATACCATCTGTTGGGGTGAGAAAAGCTGTTTGATTCAGCTCTTGCTTAGTCTAAACATTTAGGATTTAGAGTGTGTGGTTATTTTTTATTTTCTTAAGGTAACTATTTCTTAAGGTAACCTTTATGCCTACCACTTATAATCACTTAAAATCTATCTTTCTGTAGTTGTTAAACTTATTTTAATGTTTTGTCCTTACCAGTGAGTTTGTCTAACGTGCTCGGGAAATCTCTGACGGTTACAAAGGCTGGTGCATGTCCACTTTCCTTTGACGAAGTGGCAAACTAGGTAATGAACTTACACTGGCCAGGCTTCTGGGGTGCAAGACTGGGGAGCCAAGGGGAATTGGCTGGAGCCTACCTATTGATGGTTCATGAGTGGCTGGGAGTTCATTCATGCGACTCAGTCGGGTGTGTCCCTGCCTGTGGATGTCTGTGTGAGTGCAGTGCCTGTCAGAGGCTTGCAGCTTGACATCGGCATCACAGTGTGGGAGGCAGCCCAGGTAGGTGGGTTTAGAGGGCTCAGCTGTCCGACAGTCCAGGTTGCACCCCAGAGACGCTGTCACAATTATGTAAACAATGGACCAGCGTCTCAGCTTAAATTAATATGGCTCCCTCAACTTCAATGAAGCTACTGCAATTTATATCAGCTGAAGATCAGCCCCCGCCCCTTTTTTTTTGCTATTTTCAAAAACTGAAGGATAAGCAGAGTAAAGATTAAAAATCATCCATACTGTGCGCACAGCCCAAATGTCTTCATTAATTTTCATAACATTTTAAAATACAGATAATACACAGCCTCATGGCTTTAATTCATGACAGACGCATGCCTAGTCATCTGAACAGAGGAATAGGATCCAGGATCTCCTATATTCTTATCTGGGCTCACTCACTGTGTGGTATTGGGCTAAGTCATTTTACTTCTCTGTGCCTCAGTTTTCCCATCTCTGAAATGTATACTTCATATAGGTATGGTGAGGATTCATTTGGTAATGTTTATGAAGTGACTTGATTATAAGTACTAAGTATTATTACATAACACAGCAGGCTGATACGGTAACTCAAAGGTGTAATATGTGGCTTTTATTTCACCTATTATACTTTTTAAGGATGACTTATTGAAGTCACACCTGCCCCTTCCACTCTGCCTGTGGTGCTGTGGGTTGAGTGAGAACATTATCAGCATGTCCTCATCTCCTGTGGCTCATTCGCTGAGGGAGGATGTGTGGGAGAGCAGTAAGCCAACTCCACACATTCAAAAGTCATGAGTCAGGCCCCCCAGAAACCTAAGACTGGCTTAAAAATTAACAGAGTTTAAAAGAAATAACCACTCCTGCCCCCATTTATTATTTGCTTTCAGGTATTTTGAGCCTTTAGTGTTTACATTTTCAAGCTTTGCTCTGCAATCTTGAGGGCTAGAAACTTACTTTAAAAAAAAGCTGAGTCTCATGGAATCATATGACTCCAGGAGCTGGGTCCTTAGAAAAACACCAAATATTGCAGGACTCTCAATAAAATCATGAGTTGGCAACACTGTTTCGTCTGTCTCTAAATACATGTTCTGTTCCCAGGCCTGCCCTTGGGACTCTTACAACACAAAGGTTCCTTCTCTTGAACTCTGAGATATACCTAAGATATGTTCATCAGTAGATTCTTCTGCTGTTGCTGTATGTACATGATGCTCACCTACTACTCACATGCAAATTATCCCTCCTGGCGGCTAGGTGTTATAGAATCTACACTAGGCATTACATCACCGAGGTGACTTGCATACTGATGCTCTAGCTGGGGAGGCTAATTGTGGCTTGTCATGGCCTGCGGCACATGTGCAGTTCACCCAGCACATGCCAGTGAGGTGATTGATGGCTAAGCCCCTCCCCATTCTGAATCATTTTTATACTGTAATGAGTGTAACATACAGATGGTATGAGGCATGCTGACTGTGTGTGATGAGACAGATGGTTAGGGATAAGATGCAGTCCATTGGAAGAAAGTGTGACTCTTGAATAAACTTTAGATCTGTACCCACATGCTGAGAAGATAATGAAATGTACACACAGGCTTTTGAGGGCATACTATACACAGCCTGTGGCAGCGAGCCTCCCAACACAGACTGGGGCTTGTGTTTCTGTACTAAAAAGAGCTGTGTAGACAGCACTTTTAGGTTGCGGCTCGGGCTGGGGCTCAGACTCTGAAGCTCACCTCCACCTTCCCAGGTGTCAGAGCCCGAGTCGCAACATCAACACAGCAATATTTAGCGTGAGCTCTGCGTCTGTGGACCCAGGCTCGGAGGCTCACTGCCATGGGCTGTGTAAACATACTGCAGTCTGCAAAGGGGCAACCAACATGCCCATTATTCTATGCACTCTAGGTGAAATTCATCTCTCTGCACAAAGCCGAATAACCATTTAAGCCCTACTTGGCCCCTATTTGGAAGTGGAAGAATGCAGCCACTGCGTAGCTGCACAGAGTCGCAATTATTCCTGGGAGCTTGTCTATACTTGGAGTAAACTCAGCTGGTACAAATTGCTTTCCATGACTGTTTGGAGTGTGCATCAGTACACAGACACCGTTTGCTGTCCACCAAGGACTGAATACCAGGTATAGGCAAAGGCTTAATTCAACCTGCTGTAACTTCCAGGAAGATTTCAAAATAAAAATCCACCCCCACCTGAAGGGAGTAAGGTGTGGGAAGTGTGGCCCCCGACTCTTCTTTGCGGCTCTGTCTCTACCCCCTTCCCTTTCCTATGGATGTGAAGCCTTGAGTACAGAGCTGAGCTTCCATGTTGCCTGGGCTGAGTGAAGAGAACACAGAGGAGCCACAGCACTCCCCACTCAATGGGTTTGGGGAAGCGTCTACCTTAATTTGCTCCCGCCCCACCACACGGAGTGTAGGCCTTCATGTGTGTTTTTTGTGAGTGGTTTATGACATTGCCCAGTACTGTGAGAGCCCAGGCTAGAGGATCCAATGTGTTGCAAAATTAACCCACTCACTGTACTTTGCAACTGTGTGTGAGTTACAACCAAAGGCCAGTCCTGGTGTTTTTCAAGGAAAAAGATTAGTATTTGACTTATACAGTGTGGGTAACATTTTCAAGAGCACCTAAGTCCTATTTTCAAAAGTGGCTTAGGCAGTTAGGAGCCTAAGGCTAATTGAAAATCAGTACGACTTAGATGCCGAAGAACCTAAGGGCCAAATATTTAAAGGTATTTAGGCACCTAGTGGGATTTTTAAAAGCACATAGGTTCCTAACTCCTTTTGATTTCAGTGGGGGTTAGGTGCCCATGAAAATCCCAATAGGCACCTCTTACAGGCTTGTGTGGCCAGCTAACCCTGCTCTATGACATGGCCCCTTTAAGGAATAGGTGTTTAGGAGAGCAGCAGACAAGCTGGTGAATGGGGTCTGGTGTTAAGCAGTGAGCTAGCTCCTGAACAGGGTAAAAACTCTGAGGAGAGAGAAGGGAGGCTCTGTGAAGCAGGGCTGGAACATGGCTACTGCTGGGCTGGAAAAGCTGGCTTAAACAGTACACAGCCCCAAAAGAGAAGGCTGTGGAATGTCTTGACTGGGTGAAGGGTCTGGGCCTGAGAGGCCACAGGAGACTGCATCTTTATAGAGAGTTTAATAAATGGGACCCCAGGAAGGGGAATATTACTTTGGGCTGGGAACAAGTTAGTTGAGAGAGGCAAGAGGGAATGGAGGGTACTGTGCCTGCAGGGCCATGTTGTGCCATGAGGCGGGCATGCTCTGGGTTAGCACCCTGCTACAGCACCAATCAAATACCTTTAAAAATCTGACCCTCGGGCACTTTTGAAAATGCGATTCATCCCCACCTCCATTTTTATTTTTGCTTGAAAGTGTTTTGGAAGCACTGTGGTAATGATGAGCAGGGCACAGCCCGCGGAAATGACAGGCACTATCTCCACATACTACAGTGATGGGTGCTATATAAAATGTTTAAACAGCGGACGTTTCCCACTTCCGCCTTTTTCTCCAAGGACCTATCTTGGGGAGGAAATGGGAGCCATTGTTATGGGGACCCAATATATTCACATAGAGAGAATAAATTAACAGTGCCATGGAATGTAGGGATTCTTGCAACAGAATTTGGTCCCGTTCGTGCTGCGCAGTACATGGGATCCTGAATTAGGACTTCAGGATCATGCTCCAACTTTCTGACTAATGTACATTGAAATGGCTGAAGTATTATTCACCCAGCAAACTAACAGTTTCTAATGCAAATGCCAGCACAACTGTAACTAAATGCTACTGATGGCACAACAGCAGAATATACTTGCATTGCTCTCTCAATCATTGCAATTTTCCATCATAAAGTTCCCTTTGAATTCATATCTCTGCAAATAGACCTCAAGATGTTGGATGTTTGCTTATTAATTTACAGCAAATTACACTTCTCAGAAGTTGAGAAGAACGTCATTTAATCCTCATTTGTGACCAGACTGGTTGATTGCAATGATTACACATCCACCTACTTACCGTGCATGAACACTGCCACAGGTGCAGTACACGTTCACGTCTGCTAAAAAGTAATGGTAAAGATGAGATTGACTCGTTGGTTTGGTGTGATTTCTAGTTAGGAAGTTGAACTGTTAAGGGACCAAATACTCTTTTGGGTTTATAATATACTCTCTGAGTCAGGAAGTATCATATTTTTAAACCAAATATTTGATAATCATCATAATTACTGTGCTCCTTAGCTAGCCTTTTGTTACAAAGCTGCAACCTTACACCAGCAAATTGTACCGTAAATATTGACTTGCATGACGACGCCTCTGTTGAAGAGTTCATCTTGGACTCGCAAAGTAAAATATTTTCTTGCATCTGAACTCTGACTGATGATTTAATTACAGATCACCATGTAGAACTGGGGTGATTATCTAGTTAAGCATGAACTGCACAACATCACTGTAACGGGAGCAGTTGTCCACTACGCCAGAATATTTGGTGTCAAAGTTTCAGCTCCTCACAAAATGTTTTCTGTAAAGTTGGTTTAGAATTTGTGCTGTTTTAAATAGAAAATCAATTAATATAAAATAAGGCAGGCAACTCGAAGCTCCCCTTTGGAGCTGCAGGGGTCCATGTGCAGTGGAAAGGGTATGTTTCCACAGCACAAGGCGGAGGCTGGATTGAGGGAGCTGCGGGAGAGTCTGTGTACTCCCAGTGCAGTGTGAAGTTCAGTTCTACAAGAGTGACCGGTATACCATTGCACAGGGGGTGAATAGGGGCTGCGCCAGGAAAGAAGTGGGAGATACATGATCTGGGCAATGAAGTGGAGATGTGTTGAGGCCATACAGGGTTACTTCAGCCCTTAAACTGAATTAGTCTCCAGTGTATTGCTGTGGAACCACTTAGGGTATGTCTACACAGGGATGATAAACTGTGACAGACCCACGTCAGATGACCAGGGCTCTCAGGGCTCGGACTCCAGAGCTGAAAAATCGCTTTGTACACATTTGAGCTCGGGCTGGAGCCCGAGTTCTGGGACCCTGCGAGGTGGGAGGATCCCAGACCTCAGCCTCCAGCCCAAGCCCAAATGTCTACACAGTGAATTTTAACCATGCCACAGGGCTTTTATCCCCATGTAGACGTACCCTAAGTGGTATGTCTAATAGTGCAATTAGACATCCCAGTCCCCACCTTGCAGGGTCCTAGAGCCTGGGCACCAGCCTGAGCCTGAATGTCTACACTGCAATTAAACTGCTCCTCAGCCTGAGCCCAAGTCAACTGGCACAGGCCAGATCCGAGTTTTTAATTGCTGTGTAGACATACCCTTAGTGACTTGAGATGAGGACTCCTTTCCTCTAGCCCCCTCTGGCATCCAGAGTCCTGGCCTAATACTCAGAGTGTGTGCTGGGTCCCAGATTCTGGGTTGTAAAGCAGTTTAGAAAGACATAATATCTGAACAATAGTCCTTCCTGCTTTTTACTCACCCTCTGTAGCTGCAGAAAGATCATAGAAACATATGTTCTTTGCTGGGAACAATAGAGGCTTCCATGTGTCGTTTTATGTTGCCTCTGACTCAGAAAGCCTGTTAGACACAAATGCCAGAACAGTATGTGGCTGTCAGAAAACAGAAACTGTTCATTTAAATATCAAAGACAATTTCAGTGCAGTGTTTTCCCATGTAACAACTTTATATTCCAATGCTGCGAGGCAAACAGGTCTCAAATGAAATGGCTCAGCAGACACGGTATTCCATATAAGAGAGCTGGTCTAAAATTAGACCCACAGAACCAACTTTATTTTGGTTCTGGGTGTGCTCATCTTGTCTGTTTTGTTCCTGGATGAGAAAGATTCTTATATATTATGGCACCATGCTGTGTAGCCAGAGTGGAACAGACTGGGGGGATAATGTGAAATGTACCACGATTACAGAGAAAATCAGCCCCCCAGCCTTATTGCTGGCAGGTAGCTCAGTTAAGAAGTCTGGACTTTAGTGGTGGCTTCCATTGAATTAGTGATAGTTTTACCATGGACTGCAAGCTTCTCTTTCAGGGGGAAGTTAGGTGTTTTTCATGGTTAGGGAGACATCTTTAAAAAAAATGAAAGAAACCCCATTTTGGGGCTGCCAAACTTGACTATATCCTCAGTTTCTTTTAATCCTTGATAGAAAAAACCTTTTGAGGATTAGGACTGAAACTCTTCTGGTTAGAACAAGAAAAGTTCTGGAAAGTTGACTGGTTCTTAAGAAAAGGAATAAGCAAATTGCCAGGACAAACGGAATCAAACTGATGAATGAGCAAGGGGTATTTTTAGGCTGATACAAAGGCAAAGGAAACGTAGCAGTGAGGAAGTGCCCCTAAAACTTAACCATAAACTATTTGTTATCTAATAGGGAATTGGGCCTAGAACAGAACCGTGAGCCATATGTTCCTGTGGCTTGTAGACTGAAAACATAGCAGAAGTTACTACAAAACCTGTCCCAAAATTCTATGCACAAGAAGATAATTTTTACTTGGTTTGGCTGCTAAAGCAACTTTCGACATAAAACTGACCCCATCCAGAAAATCAGAAAACTCTCCAAAAAGGGATGTGATCTGAATAAAATGTGCGGGGAGTCTAGCAAAGGCCAAAGTGCCACTCTGATAAAAACACATCAGTTACTACAGAAAAGTGACAGCAAATTAGTGATGCTCTGAGCAGCAATGTGCAATCAAAATCCACACTCAGTGTGGCAAGATATAAATAATTAATTCGGTGGATACCTAAGCATGCAGGGGCCATTTGACAATGGTATGTGTATAGGGGTGCAAACATCACAGATTGGAAGGGTCAAGGAAAAGCTCTGTCCCCCTACTATAGACACTACATGCTGGATCTTCCCCCACACACGATGAGCAGGTTTCTTTAAATCTCTTCCGTGGTTGAGATGCTACTTATTATAGCATGTCACCTGCTAGTAACTATATGGTCTAGTAACTATATGGTCTAGTTACTGCTAGTTACTATATGGTATGTATAGTAGACTGAGCACAGGACTGGAATCTGGGATCTCCTTAATTCTTGCTAAGGTTCTGCCCCTGAATTGCCTAGGGACGGTTTTCAGCTCTCTTTGCCTCAGTTTCCCCTGCATAAACTGGGGGTGATAATACTATATGTTCACGTATCTACTTCACAGGTATATGGTGAATGATTCACTATTTAAGGTATGTGCAGTGCTTTGAACTCAAAGTATTATATAAGTGCTAAATATTATGAATGGTTATTATAACAGCACAAGCATTATTTTCCCATGATGCATACTAACTTATTCAGCAGATTTTTGCAGCTTCTAATCCTTTCCTTCCCTTTTTACCACAGAGAGAAGCACATAGCCCAATGTAAAGAACAGGGGAAGTTGTCTACTTAATATTTTGCCTCTCTCCACTTTTTCCTGTCCTGGTGGCAGCACTTAATACAACAATCTCCCCCCCACCCATCCCAGCCTCACTGCAATCATCAGATCTGATGTCACACGGGCACACACACACGTTCATTTAGTTAGTCACATACATTTTGTTCTTCCTCAGTTGCACATGTGTCTCTCCCTGACAAAACAGAGAGGCATGTTCACCGTGGAGTTAATGGGAGTTTTGCCACAGACTTCACTGGGAACTGGAAACTGGGAACTGGTCCCATAAAAAATGGAAGTGACTCCTGTGGAAGATATGGAAGTATATCATCTCCAGGTCTCCCAGCCTCTCTTTCAAAAATCCAACACAAAGTAAATTCAAGATCGCAATTATTAGGAATGTGTCTACATTAGCTTATGTCCTGAAATATGATCCACAAATGTTAACTCCGGTGGTAGCAAAATAGGAGTACTAGTACAGAGAAGACACCAGCGGTCATAGGTGTTTTCAATACTATGGGATCAGTCCTTCAAGGTGCTGAGTAAACTGGCTCAATCCAGCCAAGCACGTAAGCATATGCTTAACTTTAAAGGGACTAATCAAGTGCATAAAATTAAGCATGTGCTTAAGTACCTTGTTGGATCAGAGCCAGACTGCTCAAACCAAGGGGTCCCACTGACTTTTATGGGCGTGGGTCCAATGTCATCTAATCCCCCTGGTCAGTTCTACACAACATGGTGGTAAAAATATATGTGGCCACCATCACCATGTCAATACCAGCCCTCTCCTGCTGCTACATCAGTGCTAGCAAAGATGGGACATTTTTTAGGAAAAAGCCCACTATAGACAAGGCCCATAATAAAAGGCACATCTGTATATTTTTTCCCATATACAGTACCAAATGTACAGTTAGTTTCACTGTGTAATTCACATTTATTAAATCATAATAATTTAGTATACAATATATTACATATAATATACTATAATAATTATTAATTGTGGTAGCACCTAGGAACCCCAGTCATGGACCAGAACCCATTTGTGCTATAACACAGTGCGGTAAACATGTAGTTGAGAGATAAATAGATGCTGTATACTGTTTAATTCCCCCCTCCCCCTTCAATTATTCCATCAGGAGTTTCCTTCAGACAAAATAAAACATGTTATTTGAAATTAATTATAAAACAAAATGTTCCAAGGAATTTTATTTTTTTTAATTCAGATTTTGGTAGTGGTTTTCTACATATGAAAAAAAATCTGGTTCATTGACATTTATTTATGTATATTTAAATATATACAAGAAAGAGAAAATAAGATCAGAGGTCACATTCAGGTCATGATTTCCCGTAAGCTGGGGGAAAAAATAGAACAAAGTAAACTGATGTGTTCTATTTTCCACCACCACAAGGGTACTTCAGGTGAAATAGTACTCTAGTCATTCAGAGTATGTATTTTGCCCAGACCAAGTGATCTATGAAAACGGATATAATAATCATCAGCAATAATGCTAGAGTAGTGCTGTGATATACAAAGGCAGAGATCTTTAACCTCTCTCTCTCTCTGTGTATTTTCTGTATGTATGTCTCTGCGTATATACACACACACACATATACACAGACACATTTGGGCAGGATTTGGCAGCCTGCCATGGTTATGATATCCACCATTATTCATTTCACTCATGAAAAGAAGTAAGATTGGGAAAATACAAAACTACAAGTCTCAGTTCATTGTGTCTTAACATTAAATGAATTAAGCTTTTTGTTTTTCATGGTACACCTTTACCTCGATATAACATGACCCGATATAACACGAATTCGAATATAACGTGGTAAAGCAGTGTTCCGGGGGGGCGGGGCTGCGCACTCAGGCGGATCAAAGCAAGTTCGATATAACGCGGTTTCACCTATAATGCGGTAAGATTTTTTGGCTCCCGAGGACAGCGTTATATCGGGGTAGAGGTGTAGTTGCTCTGTTCAGTGTGTAGATTTGATTCACAAAATGAACTCTCAACTCTACTACATAACACCATTTAGGAAAAGGTGAGGAAAGTATCTATATTTATGTGGTCATAAGGAAACACTCCCTAATTGTCTATGCAAGGCTCTAGTGAACATTTTAATGTAGAATCCATGCAATTTTGTACACAGTAACATCAGTGAAAGAGGAAACAAAAGCTCTGCCATGTAAATAGCCCACAGAAATCAGAACCTCCCCCACTAACCTAACCAATCCATACAACAAAGTAGGGTGTAGCATCTGAAATCTAAAGATTTTCACCTACTTTATCATTCTGGGTCTGTCAGCCACCCTCACACTCCCCAACCCTCCCCCTGACTTCAAATATATCTGCCATATAATCCAAGTTCCTCCTCTGCATCTGTAGCAACATGCTAGAATCCTCCCTCGTCCTCCCATCTTTGGGATGAGAGTAAACCAGAGGTCTTAACTGTTTATGGTAATTAAAGATCCTAAGGCACTTTTTACACAAAAGAGAGGTGTTAACCTCAACCAAATTGCAGCTTGGGTAAGGATAGTCTTCCTATCTACATTTCCCACTGCAGTTTCAAATGGATAAAATATCCTTCACTTCTGTCCCAAACTGCTGTGTAGTGTAACGCTGTGCTTTGGCACAGTTGACATATTTCGTCTGGGAGATAGTTATATTTAATTGGTGAAAGAAGTGATTCCTATATATGGCGTGTACCAGTTCAGTTTGCTCTGGGATGAAAAATGCTATCAAATAGGGGTTAAAGTATAAGGGAATGAGGAAAAAATGCTTCCCCACTCACTGTGTGTTTGTACAGCATCTAGTACAATGAAGTCTCAACTGGGCACTCTGGGTGCTACTGTAATATATGTAATTATTAATAATTGATATTCATACATCAGTAGTTGGTACGTACATATTTGTGAGTGTGTATCATCATCGCCACTACAATGATCAGTTACTTGTCATATCATACCACCATCTCAGGTGTATCTCATGGGAATTCTCATACATCATTGAATAATCATTTAATAATTTCACTGTCTCTGTTTAAATATGTAAGTCTCTGAAGCTGTTGTTGATGAATCACAGCTGGTGCCTTTTGGATCTGAGTCAATTCTTTTCCTGCCTTCTATTTCCAATATATCTTTCATTGCTTCATTGTAGGGTGCCTAACTCATGTAATGCTGAAGGGTCTATTAGTAGCACTCCAGGATCCGAAGAATCATGCCTAATTTTTATATACATATGCATCCATTTAAACCAATTACAGATACACACAATCATTATATTTACTTGTATCTTCCTTGATGGAAAAAGGGAAAAGTTAGTTGTTTATGTTCGCCAGGAATAAAAATCTGGAGTTGATCAGCTTTTTATTTTCCCTCTACAACTATAGGGAGATGAGAGTCGTGGTGGGATGTATTTTAAGACTTCATAGACCACACAGGGCCCTCGGGATGCACATTGTGTCTCTGATTAACTGGATGGGGGGAGGAACCTATAAAAACTAATCATGATATTTTGCACTTATATAGGGCCTTTTGTCTGAGATCTCCAAGCTCAAACATTTACTAAGCCTCATGACCCCACTGTCAGGCAGGTAAGTTGTTCTCCCCAGCTGTGGGTGAATTGTGGCACAGATAAATTAAATGATCTGCTGCTGTTCTGGACGGTTTTCTCTGGAATTGTCCTCATTTCAGCAAAGCAACCCAGGGCTCAACAGAGTCCTAAAATTACTTTTGAGAGTCACACAGCATCATCATCATCACATGATTAAGTTTGTATCATAGCGTGGCATTTGCCTCAGATGTGACTAGGTTGTTTTACATCCAATCCTTGTGGCTCAGCAGTTGGATTCGTAGCTCTGCCATAGACTTGTTGTATGACTTTGGACAAGTCAGTCTCTCTGTCCCTATTTCCAAGTCTGTAAAATGGGCATCGGAGCAATAATACCCACACCCAGGGCTAAGGTGACCGCCTTCCTTTCAAGGAAATTAATTACAATTGCACGAAAATATGAACCCACCCCTCTCTGAGGCCAACCCTCACCCCTGAATTATTTACTTATTTTAAATATGATTATTAAGTCAATCGTGATTTTTTTTTTAGGCTTGTCTTTTTAGGCGATTTTCGAGCGCTTGAGTTTGGCAATGCTGCTCCAGTCAGGCATCCTCAATTGGCAGTTGCTTCACAGTGCATTGCTCTGAGACTCCCGTGGGCAGATGCGTTCAGCTAGCATGGCATCAGGCTTCCCAACCCATTGCCCTGGCTTCCCGGGGCAGATGCAGGTTGGATACAAACAAGAGGAAGTCTCCTTTTTCACCCAGTGCACAACTAACCGATGGAACATATTTCCATGGGATGTTCACAAGTGGATTAGGAATTTGTGGGGCCCTGGGTCAGAGCAAGTGGGGGGACCCCTCCCCATCCCTTCCGCCTGCAATCCCCCCCAGCCCACCTGTTGGGGAAATGGGGTCAAAACGCAGGGGCTTTCCCCGCCCCATCCCCTCACCCGGCGCTCCAGTTGGGGAGTGGGGTTGGAGTGCAGGAGCGCTGGGCAGGCGGAGCTGGTCGCGGGGACACCCATTTTTCCAGGGGCCCCCAATTGGCCGGGGCCCCTGGGCACGGGCCCCGTTGGCCCAGTGGCTAATCCGCCACTGGTTGTCATGGCCAAAAAGTATACCTGGGTTCGGGAAAGAATGAGATAAGTTCACAGAGGATAGGTCCACCAAGAGCTATTATGGTGTGGGGCACAGCCCCATGCAGGGGGACTGGAGGGGGGCGACCCTCAGCCTCTGACTGCCGGCAGCGGGGAGTGGAAGACGGGATGGATCACTCCATAGTTGCCCTGTTCTGTAGGCTTTCCTGAAGCTCTGGCACTGGCCAGCGTGGGAGCCAGGCTGCTGGGCTACCACACCCGCCGCCTAAAGGGCCGGGAACCTCCTCTGGCAAAATCAACCCCTGTGTGAGGGCAGAGACTAACCACCCAGCGCCCGCGCGGAGGGGGGGGAAAGAACTACAACTCCCATGATTCCCCGCGCGATGGCGCGGAGTGATGAGGTCACCGCGGCCCCGCCCACCCTGTGGGGTGTTGGAGCCACCGCTACCGCCGCCGCCGACCCAGAGCGCTGGAAGCTCGTTGGCGGTTGGCAGCTCGCGCTCGCGTCCGCCTCGATCCCAGCCACAAAGGGAGCTCCCCGATCCGTGCCGGCTGAGCGGGAGACGCCCTGGGCTCCGCGCCCCAGCCCGGAACTTCTCCACCCTTGCCCCTTGCGGGGGGTCTGGACCCATAGCGGCGGGGGCGCGCCTCCGGCCGCGGGGCTCTCTGTCGGGGTTCGAGCCGCCCGGAATCGCGACGGTGGGCGCCGCTGGTGTGGGCCGGGTGAGTGTCGGGACTCTCGGCCGGGACGTGTTAACCCGCGGGGGGGCGGGTCAGAAAGCCCCTCTGGTGCACCCAGCTGTCCCGGGCTGCGTCCCCCGCTTCTCGGCACGGTGGCGGGTGCGTGGGTCTGTGCCGACACCTACCTCTCTGGGTAGTGCCGTTCATGCCGGTCCTCACAGGGGAAATCCCCGGGCCCCCACTCGTAGCCCCCAGCCGCCCTGGGCGTGCTGCTGAGCACGGTCCTTTGTCACGGAGTTGCCGCTGAGAGAGCTCCTCTGGCTTTGTTTGATTCCTTGGAAACTTCATTTAGTTTTTGTCCCCCAAACAAGATGCGTCTCCTGAGCTCTGACTTCATTTCCTTTCTGCACAAATCCCGGTTTGAACCCGGTTAGTGGAGTGGCCTGGGAGCAGACGGGTGAAAACAAAACAAAGGGGGGTTTTGTTTGCGTGTGTTAAGCTGTACGTCTATTTTCCTGTATGACAACATATTTTGCCACTGTTTACTTGGGAAGAATCCCCATCACCGATAAGAGAGCTGAATTTTTATTCTGGTCTTTCTATTTTTAAGCCTCCTTAGAATTACAATGTACAGACCTATTTTTCTGTGCCCTTCTCCTGTATTTTATGGCTCGTTTACAAAGGATCTGTGATCCAGCACAGCTTTAGTTTGCCAGAAGAAACAAAATTGTGCAACCTACAGCCCCACACTCTTTACTGGGGTAAGCAGTGTATTTGCAGAGGTAAAATAACAACTGGGAGACACTATTATAAAAAAAGGAGATGAATTTAAAAGGCAGAGAGGAAGAACAGCTATATTTTTAGATGTGATTCCTTCCCATCCCCCCACCCCAAAAATCTCTTTTAGTGGCCAATACTTTTATACTGATAACTTTCAGCTTTCTTTTAAGTAAATGTGACCCAAAACGTGCAGTTATCTTGATCTCTGCTACACGTAGTCCCTTGCATATATACATGCCCGCTGTAGTTTAACAGTAGTACTTTGTTTTTTCATATTACTTTCAAAGGCCTTGGATTTGTTTTTGTTGTATTGATTGGACTGACAGTTTAAAATCTACCACTCTGTAATATTTTATAATTTTAGTTGGTAATAGACTGAACTGGAAAGGTTGCTCCTGAACATGCTCAGCAAAACGATGACCCCCCCCCCCACCCCCCATCTTGAATTTGCAAGGTGGGGGGCGGGGAGAAGGTTGTTTCTTTCTTTTTTTTTTTTTTGTGAACATAAAGTGTTGCAAAATAGGAAAGCTGTAATGTCCTGTTACGATGATTGGATTTAGCACTTTGTACGCTGTAAATGTGTAGGTTACGCAAAACACTGAAGGTTTCCTATGCAAGTTTCCTGAATTATTTATTTTGAGGAGTAGAAATGGTTCATGTTAAGAATTTTTTTAAAAAATGTAATTTTATTTGTAAATGTGACTAGTGATTGTGGTTGTCTCAATTTTTGGGTGCCAAACATAAGATGTCTTTTTAAAAGGCCCGATTTTCAAAAATTGCCGAGTACTCAGTCTGAAAATCAAGCCCCTTTGAGGCTCTCAAGTTGGGCATCTAAAATCGCTAGTTACTCTTGTCCAAAGCATATAATATGGTTGTTAATGAATTTTAATAATCTAGAATTAGCTAGCAAAGAGACTTAGTTTTTATGCGCCAGTTTTTAAACTAATTTTATTTTAGAGGACATAGAATATTGTTACTGTTTTGGGGAAGTGCTTAATTGGGGGGCGTTAGTCAGATATAACTTGATTTGATATCTTCCTCATGCAGCTAAAGTATTCGGGTCTAGGAGGTGCAGCAAGTCAATGGTCTAGGAATTATTTCAGGGAAGTTCTGTCGCCAGGAGGTTAAATTAGATGATCACAATGGTCCCTTCTGGCTTTGGAATCTATGAATTGCACTAGCATTTTACCTCTGAGATCAGAGTTCAAAAATAATTACTGAGGTTCCAAATGAATTTTAGTCTTCTCATAATCCTGATTTCAGTATATTAGGAAACCATTGTACAGTTTAGCATCAGTGTTATTTGCTTCTCCTGTCAAGAAGCCCAAAACTGAAAACAGGACTGTTTAATGTCAGGGTTGAGGTACAGTGGTAGAGCTGTGTAGGACAACTGAGCACAGCATCTGCCTCAGGCCAACAGTATTTGTACCTCCCTTTTGTGAGTAGTAAATCTAGTCCTAATATTTTTTCTATGAAAGAAGAAAAAAGCCTTGTTTAAAAAGAATTGTGGAATACAACAAGTAAGCTAGTTTGAAAATTAAGGCCATGTCTAAACTACAAAATTATGTCGACCTAACTTACATTGGTTACTAAATCGCTTGTGTGGGGGCTTCTTGTTTTGGTGGTCCGTGTCCTCACCAGGAGCACTTGTATCGATTGTATTGTTGGTGTGGGGCATTGTGGGACAGCTCCTGAAAGCCAGTAACAGTTGATGTAATCAACGCAGTGTCAGCATAGAGGCGGCATCGACCTAATTATATCGACCGTGACCATACGCCGCTCAGGGAGGTAGTGTTACTGAATTGGCATAGAGAGCTGCTTACGTCGGCGGGAGCCAAATTTAAGGGAAGACCCTTCCACAGCTAGATTGACACAAGGCAGTGTACATTGACCTAACCCGGTAGCGTAGACTAGCCCTAAAGCTGTTTGCAGATACTGAACTCTTTATTGATTGAAAAATGGGATGGAGAGTTGACATTGATTTAGTTAGGGGCAGTGTTAAAAATCAAACTCCAAACATTCATTTCAGAGTGCAGTAAAGTAGTATACAGCAGTTGCTTCAAGGCTTAAGCCTTTTGCAGCACATCAGCTATTATGAAGTACTGTGCTGTTTGTACAAAGAGGCTACTCTGGCACTGCGTACCTTATTGCTTAGATCACAAAAGTTCTCTGACTGTAGATGGTATTAGCAGAGAGAGCCCAGATTGTTTGTTTCCAAACTTTCATTCCTTAATCTCTAGATTCACAACTGCACTGACAAACTGTCTAAGGAAATGACAGTGAAGAGCTGGTGTAGGAACTAGGTCAAGCACTGGTAAATACTGCTGAGCCAGTTTCAGTGGAACAAAGTGAGCATGTTTCCATCTGATCTAGTTTGTTTCATTTCAGTTTACTTGTCACAGGATACGTGTGTATATTGCACACTGCAACCCGAGGCCATTAGTTTCACTAAAATTGGTGTTGCACCCTTGATTTGGTACTTACAGTGTATCTGGGTAGACAGGGTAATGGTCAGGGAGGGAAGAGTTTTTTTGCATTTGTCTTAAGGGCCTAATCCTAGGAGATTCCAAGCACCCACAACTCCCATCAAAGTCAGTGAGAGTTGAGGGTGCTCCGCATCATGCAGACTTGGACCATATGTTCCTTCCTTTTCTTCTCCTCTGTGCTGCCACTACCCTTCTCCTTGATGTTACTAGATTCTGAGGTAGTTGCGGGGAGGAGGGACAGGGACAGGGAATTGGCAAATACACACACCACTCTCATGTTTTCACCCCACCACAAAACAAAATTTATTGGTATCCTAGATTTCTCTAACATTCTTCCAATAGACCTGACATAACTCATCAGCACAAAGTGCTTGAAGACAGTGTTTCTAGTTTGACATACAGCTAGTAGTGATGCCTTCAGAAATCATGTCGTCTTGTGTTTTTATTCTATCTTTGTTTTTGTTTTTTACTGGAAATTCCTGACGAAACTAAAACTTTTTTATAACAGGCCCAAAATAACATTAAAAAACGTCAAATGTAATTATGAAGGAACTGAATCTTGGCCTGTTGCTTTTTTCACTTTAAATGCAGTAAGAATCCTATGTTTCCGACGTAGAAAAATGATGGTCTTGAATGAACCCCTGGCAGATTCAGAAAAGAACATATTAAATATAATTTGAAAATAATTAAATGTATAGTAAATCACTTTCAAAACCTCTGTATGCTGTGATGGATCCCATTGGTAGAGAGACATGTGCCACCTGCATTCTAACCATCTTCTCTTCTGCTTCACCTGTCTCAAATCTGAATATGATTGGCCTGTGAGGAAGAGAGTATTTAGGAGTCACTGTCTTGCTGGCTTTATAAAGTCCTATCAAACCTTTGATAGAACTGTTGTGGGGAAAAATAGTAATCTCCTTTACAACCCAGCATTTTTCTGTATGACCTCCAATAGTGCACAGCCAAATCAGGCCCTTGCTCTCAGTGGGAATGGTGCACCCGAGCCTCACGAAGTGTAGTGATGTGATATCCTTTCCAAGGGCACAGTTTACACACACACACACCTGTGATCTCTGATCCTATACCAATATCTAGCATGAGGCCAGCTATCTGAGGTGAACCACAAACACTCCCCCTCTGCTCTCTAGTGGAGCAGGCAGCAACAAATTTCAGCTATGCATCCCACAGAGGCCGATGAGACTTTTGGTATGCCCCTCTGCATATTGGCGGTTCAGCAATATCAGCCAAGTTGTGTTTTGTCCAAGTACTAATATTTAGGCCTGTAATTCATTAATCACATAAGCCTCCATCTTATCAAAGAGGGGGTTAAGAGGTGACTTGATCATGGTCTGTTAGTACTGACATTTCTGATAGTAGAGAGCTATTTCACCTAGCAAACAAAGGCATAACAAAATCCGGTGTCTGAAGCTAGATAAATTCACGCTAGAATCGAGGAGCAAATTCTTAATAGTGAAGGTAATGGACTATTGGGACAGTTTACCTAGGGAAGTCTTTAAATCAAGATTGAGTGTCTTTCTAAAATTATATTCTCTAGTTCAACCACAGGGTGGTATGGCTTTGATATAGGAATTGCTGGGTGAAATTCTATGGCCTGTGTTGTTCAGGAGGTCAGACCAGATGATCATAATGATCCCTTCTGGCCTTAAAATCTATAATGATCCTTCCTAATCAAACTTGTCCCTTTAAGCAGTTCACCATAAATGATTATAGTCTCCCTTGCGCACTAATTCTTCCACTTGGACATATTTAGCCATTAGTCTTTCAAGTATACTTTTGCAATTATGTATCACTTTGTTCGTCTTCAGAATGCTTTACAAACATTAAAAATCCCCCTCTTTCCCTTGAGCTAGGATAGGCATCCCCATTTTACACACGAGGAAGGGGAGTGGAAACTGAGGCACAAAGAATAGGGGCCTGGTATTGCATCCATTAAAATCAGTATGTGCTTCCCCATTAATGTAGGGGGGACAGGTATAGGCCTTAAGTGCTTTACCTCAGGCCATTCATTAAATTGGTGCCAGAACCACTATTAGAATTTAAGGAACCAGAAACTCCAGATCTTGTGTTTACATCACACCTCTCTGTTGAAGGCTGTAAATTTGCACCATCTGTGACTGTTTTCTCCACCCTGAATCATTGATCACTGTGTTTCTTGGTCATCAGTAGGGCCCTACCAAATTTGTGATCCATTTTGGTCAATTTCATGGTCATAGGATTTTAAAAATGTCATGATTCTAGCTATTTAAATCTGAAATTTCACGGTGTCATAACTGTAGGGGTCCTGACCCAGAAGGGGGTTCTGGGGTTCACAAAGTTACTTTAGGGGGGTCGCAGTATTGCCACTCTTGCTTCTACACTGTTGGTGGCGGCAGCACTGACTTCATAATTGGGCAGCCAGAAAGTGGTGTCTGCTGAAGGCAGACCTGTCACCAGCAGCTGCGCAGAAGTAAGGCTGGCATAGTATGGTATTGCCACCCTTACTTCTCCACTGCTGCAGGCATGGTGCTGCCTTCAGAGCTGGGTGCCTTGCCAGCAGCTGCCACTCTCCGACCACCCAACTCTTAAGGCAGCGCAGAAGTAAGGGTGGCAATACTGCAATGCCCCTACAAAACTTTGTGACCCCCCTGCCCTCCCATAACCTCCCTTTGGGTCCAGACCCCCAGTTTGAGAAAGACTGATCTCCCCGTGAAATCTGTGTAGAATAGGGTAAGAGTACAGAGAAGACCAGATTTCACGGTTCGTGACATGTTTTTCATGGCCGTGAATTTGGTAGTGCCCTAGTCATCAGCAGTGTTAAACAACTTAAATGGTAGGTTTGTAGCCAATATAGTTGTAAACTTGTCTGAGTACTTCGCTTAGATCCTCTGTATTTAAAAAAAAAAAAAAACACATTAAATTCTAAAAGAAGTGGCCTCTAAGGAACTCCCAAGAAGGGTCGTAGGCTTTATTTCTGTTAGTGCACTTTCAGATTCTCTCTGCACATTGATCGCTACTCTATTGTATCAGTAATGCTACCTTAATACACCCTTTCCATTTTTCAAATGTTTTTACATTTCACTATGCCATTTATGCAAGGATGTGGATTGCTTTAACAGTGTTTTAACACAAGATTCAACTGGGAAAATATGACAACAGAACTGTCACTTCATGTAGCTAAACCAAATGTCTGGTATGTGGTTAGGAATCTTTTTAAAATGCATCACACATGTGGCTTACTATAGAGTAATTCACTTCCTTTCAAAGAACTTGTAGCTTGTTTTCCTTCTATTATGCACGTCTTGGGATAAGCTGCTAATTCTAAAAATATGTCAGTTCTGCTGTTTCCCATCATCCGCTGTAATTTTTTTTCTTCTCCTTCATTTGGCAATAGTTTGCTTTTTCCCTGAACTGCTTTAAATACTCTAAGGAATACTTAAACATGGTAGAAAATAAAATGCAGCTAGTAATTCAAGTTGTTGTGATTGGATCATTGTTATATTTCATTGGATAACCAAAGGTAACTTTAAACGTGCATTGCTAAATGTGGGAGTGTACAGTATGTTTAGTGCAATAGACATTACTTCACTTAAGTGAGGTATATTTTTGGTTCATTTTTTAAATGGACTACACAATACCTTTTTTGGAAGTCTAGGGCTTGACACTTGTTTCTGAGTTGGGGGAGAGATTATGTTGTCCAAAACCTCATGAGATTTTTTTTAAATCTGTAGCATTTGTTGTCGTATGGAAGAAAAAGCCTTGCATTTCCATGTTTGAAACCAGAATCCAATATCCAGTGAGCCATTGGTTCTGCGTTAGTGTTACTGAGTTAACCATCATTGTAATTCAACTGCAGTTTTAGAAAGGCAAACACCACAAAATACATAGAGCTTTCACAAATCCGTGTGATGATTGCATGGGCCAAACTTGTTGGTTGCATATTGACTTAGAAGGTAGTCTTCCTATCTCAGAAAATGAATACAGTCTGGCATTCTTTCTTCTGTAATTTATTGAGTGGTAGATAACCTGGCCTCAATCCTAGACTACAGCCTCGTGCACCTACCCCATTTTCTGCCATGAGTGATGTGTAATTAAAGGAGTATTGTGTTCGGATGAAGGGTGGGTTAAGAGGGAATAATTAGAGCTTTCACCAGAAGTTGAGATTAGAGTACATGTACTCATGTTTGCTGTGCCACCTTGAATAAATGTGCCTGTAAAGTGACATTTAAAGTGCTTTTGCCCCCTTTATTGCTTCATAAGAGTATAAAGAGAACCTCACACACCAAGGCCTTCTTTTGCCAGAGAAGTTATTTTCAACTTGCTTTTTACCTGAATAATAACAGGTATTATCTACTCAATTTTTGAGAGAGGACTGGATTATTGGAGAACTAGTGAGATTATTACATCACTAGTGATGGAAAACCGAGCAATTGAGACAGGAAGGGATAGTAGCCAAACCAGTTAAAATCATTTTAATACCTATAAATAAAACTTCTGAAATACATCTGGGAGGAAATACATTTGTTAAAGATTCACCCCGGCTCCTTCAATTAAGGGCTAGCAGATATTCTCTGGTCCTCCAAGGAGACCTCCAGCAAAAACAGTGCAGACAATTTAACGTTCTCCATATATTTCTAAGATAAGATCTTTCAGGCCTTTTTTTAAGTCGGTATGAAATATCATTGACAATTCTTATGTTACCTGTCCTTCCAGCATGGGTCATAAAGGAAATCAAAATTCTTGAGCTGCCATAAAGTGGGCTTGCAGAAAGAATGAATTTGCTTATCTGAACTATGTAGATAGGAGCCTCGTCCTTTTTCCTACCTCCATCCATCTCTTCCTTCCTGAATAATAATTTCAGCAATCATGCGATTAGAATGCTCACACTTATTGGATAATGACAGTGTTTTATGCCCAGTGTCATGTTTCTGCACATGCTAGTATAAGTAAGCACATTGCCATATGTAATTGTTCTTTTTATATTCTGGAGCTGGTAGAACAAGTTACAGAATGTGTTAGAATCTACATTAAAATCCTAGACAAACAACTGATCACTCATTTCTTTCCCTAGTTCTGCCCACAGCTTTCTGAGTAGCAGATGTGAAACAGAGTAGATTCTTGTAAACATCACACTGTTGCTGGGGAAAACTATAGGGACTCCATGAAGACAATCTAGTCAGCTTCAGTAAATGTGTTTAGCTTTACCTGCTGCACCTGTTTCCGAGTCCTGCTGCCAATATTTGAAGTTTCGTAATTGTATTTTTCCTATTTATAATATTTCCTCGCTGCTCTGAAAGACCCACACATTCAGCAGGGGAAACCCCTGACGATACAGGGGAAATTGTCTGTAAAAATAGAGAAATAATATCTTTCTCTGATCTTTCAGTTACTGAAATCTTGAGTTTTGGAGAGGAGAGCTGATTTAAGTTGGCAGTGTCTCTATGAACAGCAGCAGAAATAGGTACCTGATCCAAGATAGTGAAGGGAGAGTTAACCTTTGCCTTTTCTTACAGCCAGGAGAGGCTGGGAAGAAGAGTAGAAGTGCATGTGTGGTAGGGAGAAGCAAAGAGCTCATATTTTCCAACAGGCCATGTGAACACTAACATTCTGTGGCCTTAAAGGACCAGGTTGTGTCTGGGTTTGCAAGGAGAGGGGATGGTTCAAAAAGCATCCTGTCTTGCATCTCTCCCACACTGGCCAGGTACAATCACAGGCCCTGGTCTAAGCTAAAAAGTTAGGTTGACCCAGCTACATTGCTAAAGAATGTGAAATCCACACCCCGAGTGATGTAGTTAAGCCAACGTAGCCCCCCAATGTAGATAGTGTTAGGTCGATGGAAGAATTCTTACATCAACCTAGCTACCACTTGTCGAGGAGGTAAGTTACCTATGACCATAGGAGAACCTCTCCTGTCGGCTTAGGTAGTGTGTGCACTGAAGTGCTACAGTGGTGCTGCTGCAACAGTCTCCTGTAGTGTTTCAAGTGTAGAGAAGCCCAGGGTGTACTCACTTCTAGCACCTCCTGGGGAGCAAGATACCCCAAAAGGAGATGTGGCCATGATATTTTCCTGCACTAGCCTCTTACATTGGCCATGGTGAGAGTGTGGACATGCTCCACCCTGACTCCCTGGGAGCAGATGGATTGTTCGCTCCATTCCTGTGTAAGCCACATTGAGCCCTATATATTTTTATCTCCATCTTACAGATGCGAAAACTGCGGTGCAGAGTGACTAGGTGGCCTTGCTGTGTGATGACTTAAGATTTGTCTACATTTAGAACTGTTAATGCTTCGGAGTAGATACTACCTACGCCAATGGGAGAATTCTTCCATCGGTGTAGGTAACCCACCTCTCCGAGAGGCAGTAGCTAGGTCGACAAAATAATTCTTCCATAGCACTGTCTATGCTGGGGGTTAGGTCAGCTTAATTATGCCGCTCAGGGCTGTGTATTTTTCACAGTCCTGAGCAACACAATTAAGCCAACTTAAGGTCTATTCCACACTAGAAAATTAACCCTATTGTGCCTCAGTTTCCTTATCTTTATTAAAATAAGGCTGATGGTAACTACCTTGGGATGTTGAGGCTTAATTCACTAATGTTTGGAAGCTGCTATAGAAATTCAAATTAGTATTCAATTACTAACTAATCTTCAGAGCACTGCTCTGAGGTATGTAAACTGAGGTACAGATGCATGAAGCATGATATATGAACTGATAAAGCACTTTTAATTGAGTGTCTTAGGCTGTGTCTACACTACCATTTTCAGCGCTAAAACTTTAGTCGTTCGGGGTGTGAAAAAACACACCCCTGAGCGACATAAGTTTTAGCGCTGAAAAGCGCCAGTATAGACAGCGCTTTATAAAGCTACCACTGCTCGTTTGGGGTGGGTTTTTTTATCGCTGGGAGAGCTCTCCCCCGGCGATATAGCGTGACTACACTGCCCACGTCACAGCACTGGGCACAACATGGGCAGTGTAGACATATCCTTACATTCCAACTATCTTTGTTTGCTCTGTTTTTCTTTTATATGCAGTACTAAAACAATTGGTGGAATTTGTGTAAGTGGAAGTGTGAACTAGAGGCAGGTCAAAGGAAAGCACCGAGCTTCTGTTGAGTATTTGCCTGACATTGGGAGGAAAACTACATTTGTAATCCATGGAGTTTAACATCCTGTATATATAAACTTTGTCACTAGGGGAATGGATTATAAAATGGCAGGCGTTGATTCCCTTCCAATCGGCATGTATTCATTACAGCATTTACTAAAGCATGCCAGTTAGTTCTAATGCAGTCATGCCCTCAGAAGGCTCACCTTGATTTAATTTTTTTTAAAGTGCATTGAATGGGAACAGAGATGCTATTTGTTCTTCAAAGCCTAAGTGCTATATTTCTAGCTCTTGGCAGACATTGTCCACAAGTACTTCATGTTCCACTGGATTTATGCCAGAAACATACTGCATGTACTGAAAGCATCAAAACCAGACCTCCTTTAATTTTAGACTCTGCAGCTAACATTGATTTTTCTTAGAATTCCTACATCCTAACTACTATCATTTTAAATTGTCTTTCCTTGTAAGACTTTGGGAAAGTTCTGTCAGCCCTTACTCATGTGACTTGCTCCATAGAAGTCAGTGGGACTACTCCTGTAAGTAATAGCTGCAGGACTGGGCACCAGATTACCTGCTTCTCAATTTGTAAAGTTAAATGAACACAGTGAATTATTTTGTTTAACTCCTGTCTTTCATGATGAAGCTGGGTGGTGTGTGACTAAGGATAGTCCTGGAGGCACAAGCCCCTCAGCTATCCTGCATTCTGAAAATCGTGAGGGACCATTCTGATTACTTAATCTGACCTCTTTTTTTCATTATTTTTATTTATTTATGGTAGTGCCTAGGAGAGAACCAAGAACGGGGCTCTGTGGTGGTACATTCATGCACTGTACAAATGTATAACGAGAGCCCCTGCCCCAAAGAGCTAGCAATCTAGATAGACGGCACAAAGAGGAGAAAGGGATAGCCCATACAAGTGGCGTGAACAGGGATTATGGTGGGAGGGGATTAGCTGGATGGACAGCCAAAAGTTTTTCCAACCCTGCTGTCCTTTCCTAGACAGCCAGTCAGTGCCAGAGGTGAAATGTTCTGAGTGAGAACTGCAGTCATCCTCCATGACTACTGGTCCCTGCTTCTCCAGCTGCTACTGCCGGGTGTAGTCTCTGACCAGTTCATCCCCACAGTTTCATTCCGGAGGCCATGTGGCTGGGGGAAGTGGGGATGCCACCTGGGTCCTAGTGCCTCCAGGAGCAGGGGATCTCCCCTCCACAGTTCCGGGTCTCGTGGGGTGTGGGAAGAAGTGGCTCTAACTTGACCCCATTTTACAATGATCCCTCAGTGCAGCAATACCTACTTTCATGTACGCAAAGCTGCTTTGCACCCTCAACTCTCACTGATGGAAAATGAGGGTGCACAGCGTCTCCTATGAGCAAACCTTTAAAGAGGAGGCAGTTCAGTGGCGGCACAGGCCTGAGGATCCTACAGGCCTTATTAACACTAGTTATTCCAATTAAAGTGCGTGGGACTGTATTGGCAGGAGTAAAGGATTGCAATTTGGCCCTCAAGAGTTGTTACAGTGTACTGTATTTTAAACTATGCGGCAGTTTTATTAAGCTAACTAGAAAAAGTTCCTACTATGACAGGTTTGTTAATGTTAGTGGACAAATTCAGCTTAGACCAGTTTTCACAACTGTTAGCCTCCAAATAATTTCCGGAAATTATTTGTCCCCTAGAAAACAGAATTGCTGCTGCAAGGTTTCAGAACTGATTAGGCTGAAAATGATTGTTTGCTTCTTCCCTCTTCTAAATCAGAGGTGGGCAAACTACAGCCCGTGGGCCACATCCGGCCCATGGGACCCTCCTTCCCAGCCCCTGAACTCCTGGCTCTGGCCCCTTCCCTGCTGTTCCCCCTCCCCTGCAGCCTCCGCTCACTGCACCACCGGAGCAATGCTCTGGGTGGCGAGGCTGCGAGCTCCTGCCTGTCCTGGTGTTTTAGGCAGTGCGGCTGTAGCGCTGCCAGCCACCGGTGCTCCAGGCAGCACAGTAAGGGGGCAGGGAGCGGGGAGGGATGGGGGGGGTTGAATAGAGGGCAGGGGAGTTTGTGGTGGTGGTCGGGGGCAGGGGTGTGGATAAGGGGCGGGGTGGTCAGAGGGCGGGGAACAGGGGGATTGAATGGGGGCGGGAATCCTGGGGGGGCGGGGCGGCAGTCAGGAAGGAGAGGGGGTGTTGGATGGGGTGGCAGGGGGCAGTCAGGGGCAGAGGTTCTGGGAGCGGTCAGGGGACAGGGAGAAGGGGTGGTTGGAAGGGGCAGGGGTCCCCGGGGGGGGGGGGGGCGGTGGGGGGGGGGGAAGTGGGGAGGGTGGGAGGGGGGCGGGGCCCGGGCCACACCTGGCTGTTTGTGGAGGCACAGCCTCCCCTAGCCGGCCCTCCATACAATTTCAGAAACCCGATGTGCCCTCAGGCCGAAAACTTTGCCTGCCCCTGTCCTAAATTGAGATTTCCTTCAGAACATCTAGTTATCCTAAGCGTGGCAAAATGTAACAGAATAATTAGCATATGGAAAAGCTTATAGGATATGACTGAATCTGCAGATGGCAGGCTAAGAGTCAAGACGCAACAAATTTTGCATTTTGGCTGGGGGTTAGACTAGATGACCCTTGCTGTCCCTTCTAACCCTATGGTTCTGTGATTCTAAGAGAACATTGTGATTCCACTGCTGTAACCTAGAAACTGAATTCAAGAGTTTAGTTTACTGCAATACTTGAACATCTGTTTTGTTTGTTTAATTTTAACACTTTAACCCTTCAGATAAACTAAGTATTAACCTTGGTATGCATCCTGACAGAGTCTTTTAACTAAGTTCTTTACTTTAGTTACTCGTTAAACTGCTAATAGAATATTTATGCTTGTACAATGAAGCAAGTAAAAGTAAATTAGAGTTAAATTTACAGGCACAGCCTTAACTCTGTCCCCTTGTATGCAGACTTGACAGCAGGGTTTATAATTACATGTTATTTCTCAAATAATGCAATAGAATTCTGTGATATGTATGTCCTTGCACTATGTGTTATCCGCATACATTTTAAAGTCCAAAACCAAAATGTTAAAAATATTATTTGATTGCAAAGTCAAGCACTTAAAAGTTGGAAATGTCAGATTTATGGTTGCACAAAGAGAGAGAGGGAAATAGAGACTGTTAAGAATCACTATCTCCGCCAAACCTGAACAGAATTTCATAGTACAAAGAAAAGGCACTATTCCCCTGCCAAGAATGGAAAACTTCTCCCCTGAAAAATTTTTTTTTTTTGTTGGTTATAATGGAAAGTGTTGAGCAAGCTAGGTATAAGACCTTATCTAAAGACAAAAGTTGCACTGATTTAATTAATGGTTAAATTTGAAACAAAAATTATATAGACAAGGCCTTGGGGTCACTACCAGCTCCCTCTATAATGCCAGACCAACTCAAAGATGTGTGGTAACACTGTACTGTCCCAGCTGCAGTTTATAGAATGTATAAGCAGTACTACTACACAAGAAGGGATGCTTTCCATGTGACCAGCATTCATTCCCACCCCAGTTGTCCAGCACCTTGATGCTGTGCTATTTCCTCTGTGTGCCAAGCTTCTGTCAGGCCTGTGTATTGAACTTGGATCTCTCACGTAGCCTTGCAAAAGCATTAGGCCATTGATTCTGCTGACTATTTTAATTGTAATAATTTTGTTACACTTTCACATGTGAAACTTTAACGTGCCACTATTTCCCGTCTTTGAAAAATACTACTTATTGTGGAAACTGGAGTAGAGTGGACTTAGTTACCCAGCGTTATTAGGATTGGCAATCATTTTATGGCAGGGTTTTTAAGTTCCAGAAGTCTGTTTGTTAAATTGTTAGTATGTTGAAATTGTTTAGTCAGTTGAACTATTTTGGATAACTGAGCATTTGAGAATTGAGTGGTATTGTAGAATACCACTGCCCTAGAATATTGATCGAACACAAAGCATACACCATGTTGGAAAAGACAAACTAAGTACCAAAATGATGACTTTATTTTCGAAGTCGTGTGTGTGTGTTGGAATAGTGCAGCTGTAGACAGTCAGCCTTCGATTTTGTGAAATCTTAGGCCCCATCTACACATAAGAGAACAGCTTCTTGCTGACAGTTTTGAAAGACAGGCACCCCTAGCTGGTACTCCTCTCAACTGGTGGTTCAGTTTAGCTGCTAGAGTGGATGGGCATAACGGTGCTTCCTGTCATGGTGTTGAAAATTATTTTCTCCTGTCTACACTAACAACTAAACTGAACTCAGCAATAGAGGGGACCTATAGTTCAAAGTTTTCATCAGCAACAGGCCATTTTCCCAAAGCAGATGGGGCCTCAATCACATACCCTAGATCCAAGTGGAAGTGCAGTCTCCAGTCATATTGGTTTTTGGACACACTGAGTTTACAGTCACATGAAGCCTAGCAGCGTGCGGTGCTATAACATGTCAGCTAGCACCCACGCTTTTAATCTTTTTCTTCATTCAGGTTTTTAGTTTAATGTGATAGACGTTATTGTATTCATCCAAGATCAACAGTTTTGTCCATTAACTGCTGTCCAAGTACATATTAGAAACAATTCTCTCTGATTAAATGCACTCCTACAACTCTGTTGGCAACAAGTCTTTCAATTACCTCCTCGGATTTTAATTGAGATGGTATCATTTGTATCAATTACCTCCTAGGATTTTAATTGAGATGGTATCATTTGTATACCAGTATAAGTGTTAGATCTACATGTATTTGTATTGCCTTATTACTTGCGGTCTTTAACCATACTTAATGCTGGGCAAATATTATAGTCCTGTATGAAAGGAGGGGGTGTGGGAAAACTAAATGGAGAAGCCAGGGGAAGTATTAAATTTTATTCCTTTAAACTTAGAAAGCTAGTATAATACAGCAGCTTCTATAAAGCATACAGTGTACCTGCAAGTGGAACACCCCCCCATGCTGATCTACCCAAAAGATGAAAAGGGGAGGTGTACTTTGCTGAATAGGACTGACAACCCTCTGCTGCCCTCCTTCGTGCTTTGATAATGGACTGCCACCTAAATCTCCTACACTGGTTGACTATGCAGTGGATCCCCTTTGACAACCGTATTAGGTTCCAACTTCTTGCCCTTGCCTTCAAGGCCCTGTGCATCTCTGCCCCTGTCTGCATCTCTGCTTTCATTTCTTCCCATATCCCTCTGACCTCCTTGCTCTGCCAGTGATGCCAGCCTTTGCATCCCCTCTATCCGGTCTGTTTGCTTATAACTGCTCCACTTGCTGTGGTATCTGAGAGCCTAAAATCCCAATTGGTCATGGGCCTAATCTGCCTCCTTAATTCCACTGGGGAAGTTGAGGTTACGTGGTGGTTTTGCCACCCTACACGTGGAACTTGGCTCCAGTCTACCAGACTCCCTTTTCTCATTATTCAAATCACTCCTAAAGAGTCACTTCTTTTTCAAAGCCCACAAACCATAACCCATGTCAGTCAAAGAAGGAAGCAATAAGAGACATGCAGGTGAGAGAGAAAATGACCCTAGTGGAACCATCATGGTAGGAACACAACAATTTTAATCAGTGTGATCCTTTTATTGTAACCCAATCCTTTGCTTTCACTGGCCCTTTACCTTCTCTCCATCATTCTTTGCTCTTGCACAAAATAAGCTCCTTGGAGAAGGATCAGCATGTAAAGCACCTACCATGTTTTTGGTAATGTACAAGTAATAGGACAGGGCCAAATTCTGCCCTAGGTTTCTCTGGTTTTACATCAGTGTAACTGAAATCAGAATTTGGTCCACAGTGATCAGGTTAAATACTGTGGGCCAGATTTTGCTATCCTTACTCATGAGTAGGATCTTACTCCACGAGTAGTCCCATTGCTCAGGGTGAAGAAGGGTATTAGAATCTGGCTCTTACTTATAAATGCAAAAACTTAAGACACTATCCTTCAAAGTTCAAGAAACTTAGTTATGGCTGGAACTCTACATTCACCCTCTTTTACTCACTATGCAGGGTATCTGGTACGTACAATGACATGAGATCAGAGAGACACCAGCTGGTTTTTTAACCTCAAGTTCCTATTGAAATAAATGAGTTGTCTAGTAAGAACTTAATACATGCTGTCACCCATTATTTTTAATATGGCTCTCCCCCTTAAGACACTTCTACAAACCTCACTTTTCCCAATTCATGTTCCATCCCCTACCCTTATGCCTCTCCAGATAATCATTTAATTTAGGTCAACTATGATTAAACATTAATTGATCAAACAAGTAAAAAGCTGTGGGACGAACAAAACAAGTGTCATGTGTAACTTCCAAGTTCTCTTTGTTGCATATTGCATCCATTCTCTGCTTTCTTTGGTACATTTAGGACCTGATCCTGCAAGCTCCTGCTGACTTAAGTCAGTGGATCTATTGTGTGAGTAAGGACTGCTCGTCTAAGTAAGGGCTTGCAAGACTGGAGCAGTGAGCTTGTCTGCGAAGTTGTATGTACACCAGTGACCCTGGATAAATGATACTGTAATAAGATGCTCCATGAGCATTATGAAGGGTGGAGTTTTATGCCTAACTATACATTTCTCTATATTCGTAACTATAACTATAAATGGCCCCACCTCCCTGTTTCTAGAACATCCTCAGGGCTGTGCTCTCAACGTGAACCAGGTCCTGCCTAAAGCTCAGGCACAGCCAATAAAAGGAAGGTGGGGTGATGTCAGGAGCACATGCTGGGTACAGAGATGCCTCCTTATGGTGGCATAACTGGAGGCTTTGCAAATTTGGTTATAAATGAGAGGCCAGGGGCTCGCTGGGAAGGGTGGGGTATCTTCCTGTGCTTTATAGGGACGAGGGTAAGGTGGCCGAGCCTGTGTTGGAGTATGCGGCTCAGGCACTGAGGATGAGTGTAGTTGTTTTCAGTATTGTAAGGATTTAGTTATGTTCCAAACCCTTCTCCCTCCCATTCTGTGGGCATGCAGAGCTCACATGGCAGCAGAGTTGTTCCTGTCCTTCCGCAGAGTCTGTCTCAGAATCCCAGATATGGAGGATTGCACTGTGCATGGCGTGGAGTTGTGCTTCGTCATCTCCTTTGGTGGTAGCTCCTGAGGGGGGTGGCCTGGTGGGTGGACCAATGAATCAGTGACAGTCTGGTTCCACTGGCCACATGCTCATACACAGAGGGAGTATATATGGAGGCTACTGCAACTGCTGAGCACTCCAACTGCTCCGTCTTGGAGGGGGACGATAGGATTTCATCACCAACCCTTGTGAAGAATTTCACCCGCCCAGGGTTTGGGGAGATTAAGAGGCTTTGGACCTACTAGAAAACAGGAGTAGACAGAATTTCAAATACTTCTCAGACTGTGAGTTACTGATCAGTTTTGTCTCCTGAAACCTAGGGAAACCACTGAAAAGTTGGTGAGGGGACCAGGTAGTGACATCAGACCCAATTCTGATTTCATTAGTGTGAAACTGTTAAAGTCTATGATGTGACTCCTAATTCTCACTGGTGTTAGTGTGATCAGCATAAGGCTCATCAGCTACCCTAGGAGAAACATGGAAATCAGTGGGTTGGAGGTCAGGTTAGGGAGGTAAAAATCCTTTTAGTGCATTATTTAAAGTTTATTTTTGGCACCAAGTTAATGGAAAGGGATATCATGAGAGTGCTGAATTCTCTTCTCTTGAACTACTTTTTTACACTTGATTAATATTAATGAAAGCGAGAGAAGAATCATGCCCATTGTATTTGATCTCTTCATCTAGGATTGAAAATCTGTTTTGGGACACAATTTTGGAAAGTTGTTTTTGTTGATAGTGGTTTATTTTAAATATCAGTGGACTAGAGCTGATAGGGCCCATAGCAGTGATGCAGATGAATTCTGAAAACCATCAGCTCTAATAATATTCTTTATCAATGTCCCTATTAGCCTTGGGGCAGGAGGAGGATGTACAGGTACGTAACACATAGTATGTATTGTTTTTAAATTTGTAATTTTTTTTAACTTTTAGTCTCAGCAAAGAATTAAATTGCTCCTTAATTGACACATGCTGTACAACTGTCTGTGAAGCTTATGTCTTGAAATGTTGTTGCAAAATACATAGCCCTCTGGGGCCTAAGTCTTTTTGAACAAGATGTGAACAAAATAAAATAGTGGGAACTGACATCAGAGAATCCTCTGTGGTTGCACTATAATTATTTCTAAAGTGTCTGCCTTATCCTAAACCACAGTGGTTAGTTAAATTATATGTATTGCCCAAATCTGTCCCAATGCAACCTCCCTGAAGTCAAGTGGCCAGATAGTGATCTCACTAAGTCGCTTAATTCCATTGAATTCATTGAAATTAACTTCAGAATTATACCAATTTGCTCAGTGAGGTTGCAAGAGGGGTAAGGACAGAACTTGACCTGTAACACATTCTCCCTATTCCAATATGATTTTACTTGAGAATTTATTGGACAGTATCCCTACAAATGTAGACCCGTCACTGGCTGATCAGATGGTCTACAAACCCCTCAGGTCTGTATTTCATAACAGTAAGTCCAAAAAAACCTCAGCACTCCACTACATTACTCCACCAAGAAATACTCCTTCTCCAACTGGTTCCATGACTAGTCCAGCAATAGTGAGATGTAGTTTGCTTTTTAACAATGGCTTTATTTATATTCTTCATTTAAATAAAGTATGCCAAATCCATTAAAGAGCCCCAGAAAAAGGGAAATTTCACTGCAGCATTTCTGTCTGAGTTAACTTTTATAGGGTGTGAATAAACTTTTTTGTGGAACATTTTCAGTGTGTGCCAGAGTTACAGTCACATCTTTGGAAACATGATTACAAATAACTATTCCAAAAGGCTGGGGTTCTATGGAAGGATGCGATCTTGGCAACATATTAGCTGTTTTAAATTATTCTGTGCTTTACTGGTAGTAAAAGGATTCCACATTACGTCTAGTTCCCAAAGAGGCCTTATTTGTGATCCTTGATTTCTATCCGCTGTGGCATGAATGGGGACTTTAATTTTAAACTTTTGTTGCCTCTTTATATTAGTCTATCTGTAGCTGCATTTGCTTAATTTTGGTAAGGCTCAGTCTGTGGCCAGGTCTACACAACCACTTACTTTGGTATAACCTCAGGGGTGTGACTAAGCCACCCCCCTCAGCAACATGAATTACACCGACCTAAGCACCGGTGTGGACAGCGCTATGTCGGTGGCTGACATAGCTACCATCTTTTGAGGAGGTGGATTTGTTATGCCAATGGGAACTAGTTTTGGAACTAAGCCTTCGTGCAAGTTGCTGTCTTTGTGCATCTCGGGTAGAATGTTTATACCATACCTTTCAAGTACTTACGTTGGATATGAAATAATCCAATGACTATGATTTAAGACAATCACATGGTTGTTTGGGGCCAGATTTATGGGGGGAGGGGTTGTTTTTGTTTTTGAAGCCTTGGGTTTGGCAATTCTGTTTAAAAAAAAAATAAATAAATAAAATAAAATAAGCCCTCATTCTGATCCCATTTACTTCAGATTTACAGCCATTGAATGCCATTAACTTCAATCTAGTTACTCCAATTTGCATCAGTGTAACGAAGACCAAATTTGGCCCCAAGGGTTACTACTAGCACCAAATCTCATACTGGGCACTAAATGAGACCTGATTAATGACTTATTTCATACCCGAGCTGACAACTCTGTTCTACAACTCTTTCCACACTGTGGCTCACTTCCTAAACATAAAAAGAACAGGAGTACTTGTGGCACCTTAGAGACTAACAAATTTATTAGAGCATATTCCTAAACATAGGTCCTTTGTGGACTATCTCCCTACCCAATCCTATACTGATCCCCACACCTTTCTTGTGGCCACTATAAAACCTGTTTATGAACAAAACGTAATGTTTAGATAGTCTGAAGGCCAAACAGAAGGAAGATAAACTTGTTTTAATGTGACTGTGTTTACAGTACTGCATGTCCCCTGGTAACCTGCAATCCCCACTGCTCTAATCTCTCTGGATCACTCAACAGTTTAGTTCTGCTCCTGTTTATTTTCTACCTCTGCGGTTTGTGTCTTCTTCACATTGAAATGTACACAGAAGAAGAGCAACAAAGACAGGAGCACCAGATAGCATGCAGAGAGGTGCTGTGGGTTTATTTTGATTTTTAAAAGCTTTTGGGGAAAACAGGAATCCTGGACTGGGCTCCAAGTATCAGGAAGCACCCTGTTTGAGGACCTGACTGTTCCTTTTCCATTGTAACAGAAGCAGCTCAGTGGGCCGCTATTGTTCCATAGACCACAGCTTTGAGAGCCACTGTTTTTAAACCATTCTCCAGAGTGAGTTTTCTGAGTTAGTGGTATGTCTGGAAATTGCTCTAGTTGTTGCCGCTTTGTTCAACAAAGTACAGGACAATATACATCATGCTCTAATTGAGTTACAGTACTTGGAACATTTCCCCCCCCCAACCATTTTTGTGAGGAGGGGAGGTGGAAGGATTTGCAAACCTGAAAATGCCTGCCGTTATAGACAAAATGCTTGCAATGAAGGCTTTGTCTACCCACAAGGTTCCCTGGTGTAGGTAAAGTGGAATATGTGTTTATCAGTAACGTTTATTCCCCATACAGGAAGGGGAATAAACTACACCAGTATAAGGGACCTTTGTATCCGGATAACTACATCAAATATACAGTTATACCACTATAACTATACCATTTAAGGAAAACAAATCATTCTAACCAAATTGTTTGTTTTTACCAGTGCAAACACTGTGTAGGCTAGGTCTCAGTAGGAATGGTTCTTACCCCTTCTATTTTTTTCCCCATGCAATAACTTAAATGTGCTGTACTGCACTCATTTAAAAAAACAAAACAAACTTATTTAGGGCTGTTGATTAATCGCAGTTAATTCACGTTAACTAAAAAATTAATCATAATTAATTGCAGTGTTAATAAAGTATCAATTGAAATTTATTAAATATTTGGATTTTTTTTACATTTTGAAATTTATTGATTTCAGTTACAACACAGAATACTAAGTGTACAGTGCTCACTTTATATTTTCAATTACAAATATTTGCTCCGTAAAAATGATAAAAGAAATTGTATTTTTCAGTTCACCTCATACAAGTACTGTAGTGCAATCTCTTTATTGTGAAAGTGTAACTTACAAATAATTATTAGATATGTTCATGAAGGATAGGTTCATCAATGGCTGTTAGCCAAGATGGTCAGAGATGCAGCCCCATGCTCTGGTTGTCCATAGCTCTGAGTGGCAGAAGCTGGGAGTGGATGATGGGATGGATCACTCGATAATTGTCCTGGTCACTGTCAGAAGACAGGATACCGGGCTAGATGGTTCATTGGTCTGAGCTAGTATGGCAGTTCTTATGTTTTTATGAGTGAATATTAGTTTTCATAAGAGTAGGCATTTTGCAAACAGTTTTGCACAAATGTTTGTGAATAGTGAATAAAGATGCAAATGTGTTCAAAGTGAACAGCTGTTAGTGTTTAGAAATGTTTCATTTCAATTTACATATCATTCAACTGGCAATGATGCTAAATTATCCCTGACAGAGGTGGTTTATCAAAATTTATTCCTCAAGAGCCTGTTTCTTGTCCTTGGAGTGGATCAGATTGCAATAAATGGCTGACTTTTTTTTAAAAAATGAATTAATTCCTAGGAGGAGAAACCTCCCCCAAACTACCCTACAAGATCTACTCCCCAGCCTTTCCAAGTATACAACTTGGAAACCCTGCTGTTCTATCAATTTATACTTAGTGCAGTTTTCAGAAGCATAGTGTAATCATGTCCGTCAAAGCACCTTAATGTTTGCCTAGTAGTGTTGCCTGTTCCTTGGTTATGAGAGCATTTTTTTCTTTAAATGTGTGAGGGGAATGTATAGATTTCCCAGTCATTGGCAACCCTCGTCTCCCAGCAAAAGTCTCCCTAGGACACTGAGTTCTATCACCAGCAAAGAGGGAAATCGTGGCAGCAATGCCTTGTGCTACCAATATTTTAACATCACTGGGCCAGATGTAGTGTTGGCAGGTTCACCACAAACTTCACCACACATCTCTGCTGATAAACGGCAGTCCTAACCTGTAATATGCCTTGGCCTCACTTGAGTTAAGACTTTGTGAGGTAACTTTTTGTGATACAAGTGGATATCCATCAGGGCTGTCAAATTTAGCCACCTTGTGACTTAAATCATGTCTCAGTGGACCAATAATCTAGTGAACTATCCTTAGGCGTGGCAGAATAAGATAAGAATTTGATTTTTATTTTTTAATTTTGATGGATAATATGGATTTTTATTTTTAAGCATTTTTTCTATTTTTATCTATGTAAACTTTCACAGTTATGCAAAATTGTGGTGGTCGGGGGGTGTCAGACTACAATTATTTAAAGACAGTAGACACTAAGATTCAAAAAGTTAAAGCTTTATAACCGTTAATACAAAATGTCAACATCACATATCAAACTATACTAAGTAAATATCCTTAAATCAAACTCAGTTCTCAAGCAGTATTTTTCTATCTGTGTATATTGATTATTATTATAGATGGAAATATTTTTGCAGTTTGTGTGTATGGTGAAATTGATGTTGACCAATATTTACCAATTAAAAATCAAATCCTTCCAAGTTTAACTATTCACTAGGGCCACACCTGAAAACTTTCTATGGGTAACACAATTTGTAACCGATGGTGGTGTGAAGTGTCATGTATCAGATGTTTGAAAAAGGTATTTATTTGACCACTGCAACACCTTTTTTTATTCTGAGGGCCAAGGTGAGGTGGAGGAAGCATTTGAACAAACCTGTTTGTGTTAGGTTCTTCACTGGGACTACATTTGCAACATGATCAGCTATTCTCATGAAAAGGACTGATTTCAAGCTCAGAGTTCTTAAAATTTACTGGCGTCTAGGTCAAATCTTGGAATCTTCACTAAGGCGAAACTCCCAGTGGGTTCAATGGACTGAGTAGGGACTTACATTATTTTCAAAGAGAGAAATCCTGATGTTAAATGGCTGTTTGAAAATGCTAAGGGCCAAATTCTGTTCTCATTTTGGATTTATGCAGTGTAATGCTTTATATTTACATTGGTAATGGGAGCAGAATTTGGCCCTCATTTGGGCTCATTAGGAAAAGAGTTCTCTAATACAGTGGACCTCAACATCATAGTGTACTGTTGCCTAAAATGTCCCTCCATTCTGTAGCAAGCATTTTCTGACTTGCTCTCCCCACCCACACATCTGTGAAGGAACAGCAGTAAGATTAGTGGATTTTGAGAACATGATTATTTAAAAAAAAAAGTCATTTTGTTGGAACAAAAAATACTCACTTTTGATTGCATTATTTCCCTGTAAATGAAATGAGTACTCTTCAGTCAGTAAAGGGTAAACAAACCTTTGAAAACAGGAAAGCATCTGGAGAGGCCTTCCCACCAACTACACAAACGCAGGGACCCGGTCTCCATAGGTGGTCGGTGGGGAACCTGGAGTATCTGGCCATGGAATGCTGGGTGTTATCAGCTGTCCCATACACTTCTGGGATAAGTCTAGATTTGTGCCTTAGTGGTTTGGTGGCTTGAATTGCATGTGGAAGGTAACCATGAAATTTTTTTCCTATCATTAACTGTAATTGGAGATGGAGGACTAGTGTCTGATCTATATATCGGTGAAGGGGGATCCTGGGTGGGGCCAGTGCTGTCTCTTCACTTGGTTGCTACCTCTTGAGTTCTGGCTGCAAGTGAACAGGGGGAGCAGCAAGAGAATCCGCTGTCTACTTGGCAAACATCACTGCACCGCTGGTGGCCAGGAGGATGAATTGTTGGATGCATGAAATCCTAGCTGGGATATGGCCTGGCATAATTGGGGCGCTGTGTGTGTCATTTGAGAAGCTGGTCACTTCACTTGGCATCCCTGAGTAAAAGTTCATAGTATAAGAAAAACATGGATTGTCAATTCCCACTTGAAACCCTAAATTCAGTTGTAAAAGTGCACAAAAAGTTGTATGTAACTGGTTTTAAAAAGAGACATTCTTATTCAGTTTTCAGAACTGGATTCTGTTCTCATAGCTGTTTGATGCTAGAAGATTTGCACCCTATGCAAGCAGTATTTTTTGTGCTCATTTTTCATTCTAAGTGGCTGTTACTGCAGAAATGCTTGAAAATATTCAAAAATTTGAATTGTTTAAGCTTGGCTGCACTAAAGCATTAGGGGAGTGGGAACCAACTCTACATTATTGAATCTCAATTTGCATCTGAAAACAAGACTGGATTTTTGTCCTGAGTGTATAATATAATTTAGGGATTAGAATCCTCTATTAAGATTTTCTTGCTACTGTTTGGTAATTTCTTTATATTTTTTTCTTGTATTTGGATATGGCTAGATATTGTGTATAGGTGAACAAGTAGTTGCTGCATCCTCTAGAATTCAGTGGTCTATATATTCCTATAGGTAGCAAACTTCTTATCCAAATCAGATTAGAAGGGTGGGAAATAGTGTCATTTTTCTATACATGTGATACATAAGTGAGTTGCCCATAAGGCAATAGAGGTAAAGGACAGATGAGATTACAGAATCAGAGGCACAGTAGTTATTCTCTAACCCTTAATAGAAAGGGAGAAGATAAATAATTGAGGGAAACATTTAAAACATAGGTACAGTGCTGTTTGTAATCTGTTGGAGTCAATGGGTTGCCATGGAATGGTGGTCTGTTAACTTGGTAACTTCAATATGCAATTTAGTCTTCACTAGTTAAATAATTGCGCATTATATAGGCACAGTGGATGCTGTACTAGAGACCATCCTTGTTAAGTAATGTCCTGCCTTGAGAGACTCATACTTTGATTATCAGAAGGCCACCTCTGTTAAGAAGTCCATTTTTATTGCTCTCTGGAGGCATACTTCTATGTGTGTACATGCACACAGTGTTAGAACAACCTTAGAAAATATATGAATGGTAGAATATTAAATATGTATATATTCGAAGAAACGTGGACAACAATTTTAGCTCTGCATTCAGACCTCTCCACACTGTGACCCAGTTATGTAGGATGTAACCTACATATGGATAGCTAGTAGCAATAGAAACTTAATCGCCTTCTGTAGAGAGCTGGGCACTCTGTGGCCTGCAATGTGCGGTCAAGATCATGGTATATATCTAGAGTTTATATGGGTAAATGGGTCCTGCACTTGCATGTGGAGGGCGAATGAGTAAGTATGCTGATAGTCTGTAGAGAAAGGGTGGATGGTGTTTTGGATTGTATGTAGAAGATTAATGGAGAAATGTTGCCGAAGGTGGGATTGAGGAGAGCAGTTCTTTGGTTTACATACTGGGGGGAGATGTATGTTTGTGGCCATCTCTCAAAAGGAGAGTGAATTGGAGGAGGGTATGTGGTTGGCGAGTGGTTCATGTTGTGAACTGATAGTTCATACATTAGTATCTAAAGTGGGAGACTGAGTGGTGGGGATATCTGGCTCCTACTGGAAATACACTTTCTCTCTCTCACTGTAGTTTTTTGGTAAGGGGAATCTCCAGGGTGCCTACCCCATGAGCAGTCAGACCATCTGAGCTCTTCTAGGGTGCCAAAACAGCCATGGATGTTTCTAAGACAGAAGTATCAAATGCATTCAGTGGAGAGGGCCATACTCCATTTTTAGCTATTGTCTGTGGGTGGGGTATAACTTAGTATGAAACACTAGCTTTGATCTACAGAGGCACTTCCACTGGTGTCACTGGGAGGCGTGCACAAAGAGCAAGGGTGGAGCAGGACTTTTATGTAGCAATTAAAGGTGGGACTTTCAGAAGTTCTGACTAAGGCCTTGGCTACACTGGCAATTCACAGCGCTGCACTTGCTGCGCTCAGGGGTGTGAAAAAACACCCCCCCCCCGAGCGCAGCGAGTGCAGCGCTGTAAAGTGCCAGTGTAATCAGCGCCTGCAGCGCTGCACGCTCGCTCGCAGCGCTGCAAGCTATTCCCCTCGGAGAGGTGGAGTTCTTGCAGCGCTGGCGGCGCGACTACACTCGCGCTTCACAGCGCTGCCGAGGCAGCGCTGTGAATCCGCGAGTGTAGCCAAGGCCTAAGTGTTGGCCTAACTCTGCAAGACTACAATCATTGGCTTCAATGGGAGTTTTACCACTGACTTCAGTGCATACAGGGTAAGTGCACAGAGCTGTAGAAAATCCCATCCTAAACTTTAGTCATTATGGTTATTTCTGTACCTTATTGTCGCTCTCAGTATCGCTCAATGTGAACGTGTTCTCCTTCAGGGCCAGTGCAAATTCTGCCCTTTCTTTCATTTCCTTCTCCATTCTCATTCCTCTCCGTCATCTTTTTTTTTTTTCCTCCCCCTTCCTTCTCCATTTCCTTCTCTGCAGCAACTCCCAATTCCTGCCCCATGGGCTTTGTTCCACTCCTTGTCCATCCATCTGCTAACATGCTCAGCAGTGAAATAGTTTATCATTGGGTTTTAGAGTTAATATCTCAATGAGATTAATGGTGGGATAAGTAGAGTTCATACCTTTTGGAACTATTGTTTTCCCGCTGTCTGCACACAAGGGGAGATAACTGTATTGGTTTGCCCTTGGTTCAGATATTCAAGGTTTTCTTATGACCATGATAGCTAGAAACTTGCTACTCATAAAACGAAAGCCCCTATTCTGAATTGGTCACACAAACCACAAAAGCAAATTTAAAAAAAATTCAGCCTGAGCCAGGTGGCAAAGCAATGGAGTCAGAACAGCAAGGGTGTATATCTGGGAGAACTATTCAGTGTCCAGGTAAGAACCTTTCTCTGCAGTTAGGATCCACTCCACAGAAATGGCAGAGAGATCTTGTGGGGAGAGTCTCCATTGTCCACATTGCAAACAATTCACAGATTCTGGCCCAGTTAGCAGCATCTCTGCTCAGGGAACGGTTCAGAATACAAACAGGACAGGAGTGTGAAAAGTGAGGGCTGGTATTATCTGTGGGGAGTGGAGTTGCACAACAGAATTGCACTATGCTTGGCTCCAACTAGTGCTGCAAATGGCCTTGCTTTCACGAGTGCCAAATTAATCAAAGGGCTGGTCTAAACACAGGTTTTGTACTGCTTTAACTATATCAGTTTGAAACTGGTACTGTCAAAGCTGTACAACTCCTTAATGTACATGAAATTACATCAGTATAAAGGTGTGTTTAAGCTGTACCATTATAAGGTACCTTTGTACCATATAGCAGCATCCACACTAGAGGCAGTCCTGATGCTATTTTGGTTTTTTAACTAAATCATACAAAAACATTGTATAAAACTTCTGAGGATAATGATGAACCTATGAGATCATTTGAAAATGGAATTGGATTTTTTCCCCCATGTCTCTTCCTGCCAGAGGTAGACGGATTTATAACAATCAATGAAAGATTATATTTATTTCATCAGGGAAGAAAGTTGGACTGTTTTCCCAAACAGATAAGAGAAGTTGGGCCAAAGTCTGATCTCGATTACCCTAGTGCAAATCTGGTCTAATTCATTGGGTCTGAATCTCCCCCCAACTTTGCATCATGTCTAGTCATTTACACATGGGCAAAGCGACAGTCAAGTGAGTGTTGAATGGTAGAGGCTAGCATTCTGATTTGGTTGGCAGTGTCTTACACTTACTTTGCTCAGGTGTTAATAATCACTTGAGATGTAAGACAATAATGAATCAAGTCCATTGATTCAACAGGAGTTGCTTCACGGGTACTTAAAAAAGCCCCCTCCCCCTGCCCCGCGAAAGACAATAGTTTTGCCGACACAAGTGGCAGTGTGAACGCGGCTTTGTCGTCAGGAGCACTCTTCTGCCGACAAAGCTAACACCGCTCACCAGGCTGGAAGTATTTTGTTGGCAAAAGTGCCGACAAAGAGCGTTTTACACACGCTGACTTTACACAAGCGACACAGCCTTGTTGCTAAAATCTGCGTGGTATAGACAAGCCCCAAGAGATGAGATCAGAACCTGATATGCTGTGGGAGTGAGCCCGTAAGAAGCAGCTGGCTAGCAGTGTCTGGTGTCTGAAAGTGGATAGACACAAGTGGCATCTATAGGTCCCTTTAGAGCAGGTAAAGGTCCGAATGTATCTAGTTTAAAACAGGATTGACAATGCCTACAGGCTGGTCTACACTGCAAAATTAGGTCAACTTAACTACATTGCTCAGGGCTATGAAAAGTTTCAGGCCCTGTGTGATGTAATTAAGACGGCCTAAGCCCAGAGTAGACACCGCTAGATAGACAAAAGATTTCTTCCGTTGACCTAGCTACCGCCTAACTCCATCCGTAGCTGTAGCATCTAAACCACAGTGGCACAGCTGCAGTGATTCTGGTGTAGATGTACCCTGAGGAGTTTCCATTGTTGCTATCTTTGTAGGGACTATATTAGGGAATTGTTTTTGATGTGGGAGGTGAGGAAAGCTAATTTGGTTAATAAGTGCTAATTTAAAAAACCCCCACAGTATAGTCTGTATCGATACAGTTATGTAAGACTGACAAGAAATAGAACAGTCTCTGAGGCGCAAATCCAGAAGAATTGCTAGGGATCAGGCTTGTGTTTAAAAACTGTATTCTACACCTTCTACTTCCTTTTCTTCCTTTTGGGGCCACCAATTAATTTGTAGAGGGGTAAGTGAGATGTGAGCTCTGATTTCAGCCAATGGTGTATTGGCAGTGGAGTGTTTTCCTAGATTGCGTAACTCTGAGCCAGCCCCCGTTTCAGTCAGCAGGCATTACCAAGTGCTTAAGTAAACGAACACACAGGAGAGGCAGTCAGAGCCTATGAGTTGCTGCTGTTTGAAGGATACTCTTGAACTCTGTGGATTTCATCTTTATTTTAAAAAGACTGGCTTTTTTCACTCCCTTGCTCCCCTTGTATACTTTGTGGAAATACAGGAAGAATAAAGAGGTACTGGTAAGTGCCTGGATGCAGTAGTGCCTTTTGTTTTAATATCATGTTTCTCTGTCTTGTTGGACTTAGTAGGCATGTGTTGATTTTTTTTTAAACAAGATTAACAAATAAGTGAGTTTCCTTCTGTGAGTGTCTGGAGAATAATTCAAAGCATTTTATCTAACGTTTTTTGTTCGAATTGATGTGAGGGAATCTGAGATAATAGGCAGTGTGGTGTTTGTGGGCTCCTCTCCCACCCAAAATAAGGAGAGGCTTTCAAAGTGGAGGTTATACACTGCATGTCTTGTGTTTTGAAAATAGCTTAAGATGATTTTGGGGCATCTTGATCTACAACTTAGGGATGAGACGTGATTGAAGCAGTCGGTGTGTCTAATCAAATGACTACAAACTGCAGTCTCTTACCAAAGTCTGAATATTTAGCTTCTTTATCCTGTGCATTGGTCTAACCAACAGTTTAAATTCGTATTAAAGGTGCTCTGAATATGTCTTATTGCTATTAGAACATGTGTTGTCTAAACAATCTTATATGTTGCCATGGTATTAATTGCCAGAAAGCTTGTCAAAAATCAAAGCTTTCTGGTCCAAATCTGCAGAACAAGCTTTCAGAGGTGGTTTTGTAGTGGGGCAGTGTCTGTCTATTTCCATCTATTTTAGCTAAAGGTGCATTATATGGTAGATACCCCTTCCCCCAACGTGCTCATTCACAAAAGCACCGGAATCTCCATCCAATATGCAAATACTTTGATAAATGGTCCTTAAAAAATAAAAATGTATAAATCTATTTTTGGCAAGTGTTTTAATAAACATGGCCAAAACTCTTGTGTACTAGAAGAGAAGCTTCTGTCAATGAAACACAAACTGAAGAATTTTTTCAGGTGATCTACTTTAATTTCTTGGGTGCTTTTCTCTTGCTTCAAGGCAGAGGACTCAAAGATGGCTATAAAAGGCACTATCCTGCATAGTATGGAGCTCTTCCTGGTCTCTACCTCTTGGAGAACCAGTCCCTAACTGTCCGTTTGTGCAAATGGAAAAGCTCTACTTTTTAGCTGATATCCTTACCCTAGGCAGAAAGCTATGTTAATGTCTTTATAAGCATGCCACCTGATATGTTGTTTATTTAAAACATTCATATGGGATCGTATATTTATGTAGCACTTTCACAAGTTAAATTAAGTCTGTTGGGTAACTGGTGCAAAGGAGAGAACTTCCCTTTTTTGAAATTGTATGAACTAGATTACATTACAAGTGCAACCAAGGGCTGATGCAGAAAGCTGCAAGTTGAGAACCTGATCCCATGCTCTTTACCTTCACAAGTCATTCATGAGTAATTTTTATTCTTGTGAGTAGTCCAACTGAATAAGGTTTGCCGTATTTGGTTGCAGAAAAAGCGCCATAGCCAACTTGTGGGCTTTGTGCAAAGGTTATGTGGTTTATGTCATTATTTTATCTTGAGACTTAGACCATGTCTACACTAGTGACCTTACAGCGGCACAGCTCTCCCGCCGACATAGCACTTGTCCACACCGGCGCTTCTGTCAGTGTAACTTATGTTGCTCAGGGGGCTGTTTGTGTCATTCAGGGGTGTGAAAAAAGTTATACCAACAAAAGTGGTGGTGTAGACATGGTCTTATTTAATGGGCATGGGAAAGGAGGGGTAAATTGCATATGAATGTACCACCTTGCGAGTGGCTAAGACTTTTCCTAATTAATGAGGTTAGATGGCAATATCAAAGTTGCAGCTTTAAAATAGCCATCTTGCGCTAAAAGATAATGTTCTCAGCTTCCCACACAGTGTCTCTGAATTACATCACTTATCTGTGGGAGGACATCGTGGTTTCCTCAGAGGAGGATCAGCTGTTACTTTTCATAACAGAAAAATATGCTGGATTTTTTTAAATATTGCAGGGAATATTATGTAACTTTTTTTTTCCTCCTGAGTGTAGTGTTCACATAGTTGATCAGATTCTGATCGCAAAGTAATGCTGATATGACTGAGCAGAATCTGACCCAGTATGCTTAACCATCTTTTGAAGAGAAATCATATTTTTGACTTGTACATCTCATAAGCAAGGTGCAGAATTTTTTTTAACTAGTTTGTAATTCACATCTGCTGAAATGTTTGTCTTGTTCATCAGACAAAGATGTTTTGTTCTTTATGCTGTGGTTCCTGAAGCCTCAAAGGGAATATCTGCACTGCAATAAAACAGCCTGCAGCCCCAATGGGAAGGGTCTCAGAGCCCTAATGTCTACACAGCAATTTTTAACCCTGCAGCCTGAGCCCCACGAGTCCAAGTCCTCTAACTCAGGCGGTGGGTCTCTTAGTGCAGTGTAGATGTACCCAAAGACACTGATTTGCATTTATACAAATAGAACAAATTGTGGGGCTACGGCACAGATTTGTCAACTCTATAGAAATTAACGTTTAAACTGGAGAAAGTCAGATGTTCTGATCAAGACCAAGACAATAAGTTTACTCTTATGTGTAAAGTTACTTGTCTTTGCGTTTGGAGCCTTTGTTTGTGGTTTGACCTTTTGTACCATAGTTTCAAGGCTAACAATCTACTAATAAATCTGTTTTACCAAAGAGATTTTAGGTTTGCTACTCTAATAAATGAGATTGTAGTAAAGAGTCTCAGGGCACAGAAACTGACAGCTCTTGCTAATATTATATGTTATGTTTGGTGGCCTGTGTAGGAAGGACTACACGCTGCCTAAGTTTGGCCTTGTGGGGTTTTTTTAGGTTACTAATATTAAAATGTTTGAAAATTAAACTGAAATCTCTCCTGTGTGTACAATGGATGATTAAGCTTTTTTAGGGCCTCGAGGGGAAGGGAATATGTAGCACAGACTTTGAGAAAGGGGATTAACTATTTGAAGGAAAAAGACTATCATTGACTTTAAAAGGTGTACACCGAACTTTGGAGCTATTTTAGGTATTAAAAAGAAAATCAACATTTTCATAGAGAAGAATGAAATATTCTTCCTTTAGAACAGTAAAATCATGCTACCAGTGATGTCACTTCACACTTAACACCTGTCAAAGTCAGACTCAGGACTCACAATTTGTCAGACCACTCTGTTTTATTAGCAAAAGCGCTCTGCTAATACACCCAGATAATGTGAGTGCCATGCAAGGCCCAAACTACCTTATTTATACAGATAAAAAGGGCGCGAACTTAACAAGATGACAAAGGGAGCAGAACTGATAAGTTTACCTGGGGCTAGACACACACATCTTATTTCCTTATTAACTCTTACTGAGCTCCTGTCCCACCATCAGCTTAAGTGGACCCATTGTTCAATACCTTAATGTTTTTATTCCTGTCAACTTTAGCTCAACATACCTCATTCCTGCTTAAAGGAACATACAGCATTTCTTTAATCCATTCTACTTTTACAATATAATTCATTCTACTTTCACACACACCCATCTTCACTCCCTAACTACCCAATACAAAGGGATGAGAGTTAAGGACAGTATCAGCCTCAAGTGTAAAGCAGAATATAACTTTAAAGCCAAATGCAATCTAAAACTCACAGAAACTAAAATTCAGCATGTATATGGGAATGAGTTTTTTTTTTTTCATTTGGAGGAAAAGAGAAAAGCATTGAAAATAAACTATAGGCCTAATAAATGCATACACCAGAGGACAATATTTATGTACTTTTTGAGCCCCATAATTACTTAAGTAAAGACAATGGTGATATCAGTTTAAGATTTCTGGAAAAAAATGAGCGGGGAAAAAATATAATGTATTGAAGCTTAATATACGCTATTGCTTTTATACCATCCCCAATGGACATTGTGCTTTACAGACATTGTTTCTGCCTCAAAGAGCTTTGTAGTCTAGGGGCCTGATTCTTCTGTCACTTACACCAGTGTAGATCAGGAGTAACGTTATTGACTTTCACGATCAGGTTCGTGATATAAAACAAACTATCATCTTCATGAAGCAAAGCATCAGATGAAAAGATAAGTCTGTCAAAAACTGGATTTTTTTTTTAAATGAATGCATGGTATCATAGATGACGTTGTGCCTTCTACAATAAATGTATGCTGACAATCTCAGTGGCATGATCCAGTCCTTTCGTGTGTGTATAATAGGAAGTTATACTACACACACCCTCCCTCCTCTCCAACCCACTCATTGGATCCAGCAAATTGACAGGAAAAGCCCATCAGTCTATCAGGAAGGCAGGTAGTCTGCAGGGAATGACATTTTTCATCTCACTAGGCCTGCTTACTACTTTCTCTGCCTCTCTTCCTCCTAGATTTCACATTAAAAATGTCTTTCTGCTGAAAAAAGGCCCGTGGTAGCACAGGGAAAAAACACATTTGGAATCTTAATCCAGGTACTTAGGCGGGAGAGAAATAGCCCGTCGTTTTTAAATACAGAAAACAGGACTGTTGCTTCAGTGATTAGGGGTGAGGACATGAGGGCAAACACTATATTGGATTCCTTCATAAGAATTACTGGGAAAATGTGGAGTCCCGATCCTACAAACTTTGTGCACACAAGTAGTCATGTTAGTCAGTGGGACTTTCCATGAATTTAAAGTTAAGCACGTGTGTAAGTGTTTTGTTTGCAAAATTGGGGCCTGATTGTGGGGTTTTTTAGTCATGCAACCACATCACTGAACATGGAATTCCCTTTATATTAGAAGACCCTTTGTATTTTGGGACTGAGTAATTTTGTTTACTAAAAAGTAATATATTAACTTGAGCAAGATTGTGGTCTCATTTATTTTACACTAGTGAAACTCCATTGATTTCTGTGTAATTGTCACCATTGTGACAGAACAGAATCAGACTGGTAAGTGTGTAATTCACCAGTTCAGTTTCAATTTAACTGGGTTTGCTGCTTGTAAATGAACCAGGATACCCAAACTGATTGACTGGCCTGTTGTCCTGTTCTAAGTGAATGAGAGGAATGGAATATGTAAGGGCTGCATGGTTTCCAGATACAGAATTAACATTATACAGAATTTATGGTGCTTGTCAATTGCAAGGTCTGTGGTGCTTTGTTTCATCTTTTTAGTGGGTAGAAATAAAGATTTAGAGCTTGTAGGTAGAACGTGAAGAGGAAAATATTGCAATGCTGAGTGACATCAGTTAAAATATTCTGCTTTTGCTTCTGAATCAGCATATTTTTATTTTATTTTTTAAAGAAACCTCTGTCAATGAATATATTGAGTGTGGTGGCTTTTTAATCACAGCATTTTAGAAAAGCCTAGTCTGGCATGAACTACGGTTGCTAACAGCCCATAATGCTAGCTCTGTGTTTAGAAAATGATGGTAATTTACTACAAAGAGACTTTTATTCTAGTATTTTTAGCTCACAGCAGAGTATTTAATGAATCTCTGCTTGGGCTCATTGAACTCGCCATTTTTTCCCCGCACGTTAACCATTAAGATGCTGCCGGTTTAATTTGCATTTCGGAAAGCTGAGTTTTGAGTTGGTAGTTCAGTAGACTTCATTAATTAACTCAAAGTGCTGTGCACCAATCAGTTCTCCCTCTGGTGTCAGAATAAACCAAAAAATCCCAGGCAGGATCTATAGACTTATAATAGCAGCCACAGGAAAGACTAATGTATACGTGGTCCCATTTGATCAGAAAATACTGAGATAATCATGTGGCTGAGAACTGGACATCAAAGTACAACTGGTAGAAAAACCTCAATACTTGGTTGTGCTTTTTCCCCAACAAACCTGAGTTTTCAAATAAAAGCTTTGTCAAATTTGGCAGACTTCAGCCAGCTCCCCTTCAAAGCATGAAAGCATTTGTTGTATCACTTACATTACAGCCAAATTCTGCTCTCAGTATAAACGTAGTCAGTGAAGATGTTGCAGGTTTCCATTGGTGTTTGCTTCTTGCATATATATTGCTTGCTCCCACAACATATGGTTTGATACAAGTGCGTTGGTCCTTATGTGGTTTGAAGTATTCCTAAGTGCATGCATTGTCTAATTAACAGAAGAGATGTGGAAATAACCTCTTCCCCTGTCCCTTAGATTATTGGTTATACTTAGGCTATGGGGACAAAGTGGGTGAGATAAGATTTTTATCAGAGTAACTTCTGAACACCAACAGAAGCGCGCTCGCTCTCTCTCACTCTCTCGCGCTCTCTCTCTCTCTCTCAGAGAAGTTGGTCTAATAAAAGCTACCTTGTAGCTGTATTGGTCCCAGGATACTACAGAGACAACAACATTGCATACGAAAATCTCACACTCTCTTCCTGTCACAGCAAAAGACAAACATTTCCATGATTGAGATGAAGATGTAAAGAAGAGGAGGGGGAGAGAACTCTTAGGAAAGGACCTCTTTCTTTTCTAGACTACGTTTAAAAATATTCCAGTTTTGAACTTGGTCTGTTTGACAGCTTTGGGGACATGAGGTCCACAAAATATATACAAAATCTTTCCACAATATACATACACCCTGGACAGCAGCAGTGAAAACTACCCAACCCTTCTGGCTCTTCGCTGCTCTGGAGGAACCAGTTCTAAGGGTGAAAGTATCCTCCATTCACCATGACTGTTCAGTAGTTAGGTTTCTCTGCTGAGACTGCCAATAAGGATGCAAATTAGTGTCCATTGTGATGGTATCTTTTGTGGTAGTAACAGCTGTCCTTTAAGAGCTGACTGAGATCACCAGCTCATTACATGTAAATCACCAAACAGCCATAGAATAATGGTTTTCAGCCACTGCGAGCCTAGCTAATACTTATGCATGAGTCACTTTGCTTATATGAAGAATCACATTGAGTTTAATAGAACTACTCGCATGCATAAGAGTATGCAAGATTTGGCCCCTTTGCTGTATCTGAAGCAATGATCTTGAGGTGAAGGACATGTACCCTGTTCCCAGTGCTCTGAGTTGTCAAGTCATCTTCCCTTCTGATCTTGCAAAAATGTAAATGAATAAGGCTTTTGTTTTGGAGTAAAAATTGTATTTGTTTGAGATCAAAGTTTCTGCAATTAGGAAGGAGCATGGCTGGTGAGGAAGACACTAAGAATTTTAAAGTAGCTTGATGTTTGTACAGTATCGAACACAATGGGGTTGAACCAGCCTTTAGGTACTACTGCATTATAAATGGTGAGCTTTCACATAAATCCTTCAACTCGTAGATTGGCTGGCCTAGTGGGTTCTGTCCTAAGACAGTGGATCTCCACCTTTTCAGACTACTGTACCCCCTTTCTCTTGCCTACCCCAAATTCCACCTCACTTTAAAACATCTTGCTAACAAAATCAGACATAAAGACAAGTGTCACACCCACACTATTACTGAAAAATTGCTCACTTTCACCGTATAATTGTAAAAACAATTGAAATATAAATATTGTACTTATATTTCACTGTATAGTACATAGAGCAGTATAAACAAGCCATTGTATGAAATTTTAGTTTGTACTGACTTTGCTAGTGCTTTTTTTATGATCTGTTGTAAAACTAGGCAAATATCTAGATCAGTTGTTGTACCCCCTGGAAAACCTCTGCTTACTTCAAGGGGTACACGTACCCCTGGTTGAAAACCACTGCCCTAAGAGCTGTGTATGGCATATGTCCTGACAATGCCTTCTTTTCAAAGGAGGAAACAGTAGGAGACTTTGAGAAGGGTGTTCAGCTAAGAAAGCTTCATAACATTCTCTTTCCAGTCTGATTAGTTGTTGGGAGTCTGAGAGGCTAGATCACCTCACAAGAACCTTTACAAGCTTAGAAAATAGAAAATCACTTTCAGTTCCTTATTGAACTGTTCTAGATGGTAAAACTGAAGTTTTCCTGACATGAAGAAATTACTGACAAGGTAATAGGGGGAGGAGATCTGATAACTACTGAGTTTTCAGCTGCCTGTGCTGAAGATCTTGACTATCATTGTGCCAAGATAATTGATCTTTTAGATGTGAGATTTCAAGGAGACTACTAAATTGTATTTCTATAATCTCTTACATTAACCTTGTTTGACTCTTAAAGACTTTCTTGTCGTCTTATGAAAGATTAAAAAGGCACATTATACTGATCATAGAAATGCAGGAAATCGAGAGACTGGATTTATCTAATAAGCCTTTTCTATCCTGCCAGATCAGAAAGGTTTCCTACAGTAAATCCTTAAGTACTTTGTCCAGTTCTAAATGATTCATGCAAATAAGCCTCCTCCACTTCCCTAGAAGACTCTGTATAATATTGAGTGTAATTTTCAATTTTGTGAAATTCCAGTAAGACTACTTAGAAATTTCATTGGAAGACTTTATTTAGACATGATTAAGGTTCTTGCGGTTCTTGGTGGGGAGTCCACAAAAGGTCAGGGTAAAGGATTTCTTTTTTAAGTCATAGATGATTTTAAGAAAACATGATTGTCTATAACACTAAAAACAAAGACAAACCCGACAAAGGCTTTATCTATACTTTTTCAGCCATTGGTGCAAACCCTCAGTGTAGAAATGACTTGCACTAGTGTGAATCGTGCTAGAGGACAGTAGGGGCTTAAACCAATATGGCTGAAATTCCAGTGTAGAGCATGCCCAGGTTTCATTGCAAACGTTGGGGAGAGGGGACATATTCAGAGCAGATATAAATGGTGGTGCATCATTTCAAAAAATTGGGTGTAATTACATGTCAAGGGGATAGTGTCACAAGAAATGCAACTAACAAGGGCAGTGAGAAGGTGCACGAGGCGGCTGAAGGCCTCCCCCTTGGCTTCCTTAGCATGTGTTATGTTACACCCGCTTACATTGACTTACCCATGTGTATGTCAACATGTATGCCACCTCTGAATTTGTCACTGCAGGCCTGAGTTTTGTAGGTACTTGACTTTGATTGGAGTTGTTGGTGTTCGGTACTTCTGAAAAACAGGCCTTCCGTGTGCAATTGACAAAAGTTTATAAGCTTGAACATAGCATAAAAAGCTGGAGAATTTTAGTTCAAAAACATTCATGCAAATTACTGCCTTCCCCTGGCAGTGGAGGAACAGTTGTTCCCATGATCACAATAATTGGATTTGTAATTCTTGAATTTTCCCCTGGGGGAATAAAATCTGAATATGGTTGTGTATCCACAAAATCAGTTTGGTTTGGATTCCTCTTAGCTTAACAAAAATGAACTATGGTGTGTTTTTAGATTTAGGTGTGAACAAAATCTTTTTGTACTGTGGTTTCCAAGTTAAAAGATAACTTTCTTTAGCAGTCTGAAGTGATGCATCAAAAGAGGCTGTTGAACTGGTGTTTAACAGGAAACATGGTCCACCATTTTGGTCAATGGTAGGAGTCTCTTTGGTCTCTGTTCCGTAGTGCTCTTCTCCAGAAAGAGGTTGCTTGGCCATCTGTTTAGGTAATTCTTTAAAGAGGTTTATTCGCCTCTCAATGTGCATGTGTAATTCCCATTACAGCTAGTGGGAGGCAGAGGGTCATACCTGACTTTGGGGCTGGCAGCTGCATTTTTCCAGGGCACTCCACAGAACAAATAATTTATGACCTGAAAAATAGCAAGGGGAGAACATTCCAGATCTCTTCGCACCAAAACCAAAACTGCTGTGTCTCAGATCTTTTCCCATATCCTCTGGTCCTGCCAGCATGAGGTAGCTTTAAGTATACTGCTCAGTACTCTTACAAGTAAGCAAGGCACAGTACCATTAAAATCTTATTTACCACCCCATTTTATTTACCCGTCCAATAATATTCCCTAATGGGCAGTACTGCAGATTCCATGGCAGTTAAATGACTGAGCAGCAAATGTCAAGATTTTAATGACTTCCAATGTACACTTCAGAAGAAAAAATGCAAAGTGCTGACTATGAAATGTGATCGCTAAGGCGAAAGTGGGAGTATGCAGAGAAGACTGAACTTTGATCTCTTCTGCAGCCTCTGTTCTTCCTATCTGCATTTTACAAATGGTTAGTCATTAAAGAGAAGACTAGAAATGTAGGGGTGTCGTTTTTTACTTTTAAAGGCGATGACTAGTTGCTTGTAACATGCTTTTGCCCAGACCAACATGGAGGTAAATCCATTTTATATTGAGCAATGCTTCAGTGTACTTGCACGGAGAAACACGAGAGAAAGCAAAACAGGAAATGCTGTTACTGCAGTTATGGCTAACAAAGATGATGGTGACAGGCTGTTGTCGTAAGCCCATGTGCTTCAAGGCACCCAATACAGGCCCAAAGCTACAGGCGCTGAGTGCTTAGGCTGTATCTTGCTAGTGAGCCCCATCATAGGGGAGATGTGGCCCCAAGGAGTCCTTGGTAGTTTGTGTCCAGTGGAACTGTGCTGCCAGGGTATAAGAGCAATCCCACTGGGGAGCAGAGCTGGTGTGTAGGCACAGTGTCTCTCCATGGTGTTGGCTCTTGCATTCCTGGACTCAGTTCACCCTGGGTGATGTGGGGGACTGGTGATCTGGCTCGTTGATGTGATGTTTATGTAAGTACCGTTCAGTGAGTAAGGGTTTCAGGACTGAGCCCTAAACTTGTAGGTTATTTTTAAAAAGAAATCTTCCTTTTAATCTTTTGATAATAACAAACACTCCCCACATGCCTGCCTGTATTAACTTTGATCATCAAACCAGCAGGCAAATTTTTTTCTGGATTTTGACTTCATTGCGTAGGAATTCCTAAGGAGTCGTGGCCAATAGACTCAAACCTGGGTGCCTAAAGTTAGCTTCTAAATCCATGCTTAGGCTCCTAAATAAAAGTGCCCTGATTTTCAAAAGGTGCTGCGCACCTGTAGCTCCTGTTGAAGCTAATGAGAGCTGCTGGTGGTGCAAATTACTTAAGCACTTAAATTTGAAATGTTTTGCCCTAAATTCTTTGGTCTCCATAATTGGAAGATTGACTCTTTCAGTATGTTACTAGATATGACCCTGTGTTACTGGGCTGTGTGCAGGCAAATATAAAATAATAGAAAATATTAAGGTAAGGTTATAAATCCATTATTTGTATAAATGGAGAAATGGACTGACTTTAATTTGACTTCTCACTCCCACCCCCAAAATAAATAAATAGATACTGGATACACTTCTCAATCCCAATTACCTGTAACATAATTTATGACCTGTAACATAACAGGTGACTTGTGGGACTAGGTTAATTGGGCTTAATATCAAGGGCATCTAAATATTTGCCAGTAAACTGTGAAGGGTACTCAGAGCTTTGTTTAGTTAAGACCCAATCCTGCATTGCTGAGCATCTCCTGTTAAGTGCTGAACACCTGTCTCCCATTCAGGGTTCATGGTGTTTTGCAAGAGAGACTAAATGGCTACTGTGAGTGTGTTCAAACAAGTCTTTAATTTAGCTGGATTTGTAGCTACTATGTAGGTTAGTTCTACTTCGGGTCATTTTTCCACCCTGTGTTTCAGATTAAATATTCTGTCATTTAAAATGTTTGCCTTCCTTAGTATTTTTTCAAGTGAAAGATTTAGGGTCTCACCTGGGTCAGCTTAAAGACAGTGTGATCTAGTGGTTGGAACATGGGACTGTGAACCAGAACACATGGGTTCTACACCCAGCTGTGCTGCTGACTTGCTGAATGGCTTTGTGCAAGTCATTTAATCCACTCTGCTGGAGTTTCCTCATCTGTTAAATGCAGATAATGGTTCCCTATCTCAGGAATGTGAGGATTGATTTAGGGTTTGTAAGGAGCTTTTAAACATGTGAAGTCCTTTGCAAGCATCAGGGATCCTATGTGCTACAGTAATACAAATACTTTAATCATTTATTTTATTTATTATTAACCCTACGTTGTTTTGTTGGGATGGGAAGATAAGAGGTTGTTACTTGCACAAACACCTACATCAAGTGGGTGAGTTATTGCATTGAGCTAGCAGAGGTTAGTGGATTGAGTTTAGCATGCAGAACTCTTGAGTTCAGATCCTTCTCTCACTCACTCTCTGTGGGGCAAGTCACTTAACCTGTCTATTTCCTTAGAAGTATGAGATCTGTACTACTGGAAATGATTCTTACTAACAGATGTGGGAGAATAATTCAGGGCATTTTCTGAAGTAACAGGCTGTTCGCTGTGTCTGCATTCATATCCCCTGTGTGTTCTGTCCAGAAGTAGCTCTAGTGAATAAGTTTACTGGAAAGGAAATTTGCAAAAACGACATATTTTAAGGTAATTTTAGAGAATCATGGTAAAACAGTTGTGAAATTTTAATCACAGGTATTTACACTGGAAGTCAGGTTCTAAGAATTAAACTCATCCAGTCTGAAGACAGAAGCAATACCATGTGACCTCTGTGTTCAATCAAAACTCACTGTAGTGTCAAATACTTACCCTTAACTGCTCACAAACAACAGCGCAAGAATTATTATTCAGCAAATAATTTTGACTCACAAATATATTTGATAAAACTTATGTGCTTCTGGACAATTAATGATCAGAAAATATGTTCTTTAAATATATTCTTCATTCTAGTCTTACTAGGCAACCTCCTGTCTTGAGGGTCTACCCCAAAGTATCACCAAGCATATCTAGTGCAGTTCTACACCACTTATGTTAAATAATCAGGAGGGGTAAATCCATTCTGCCATGGCAACATTAGACCCTATTGCCACACTTAAATTCGCCTTTTTATAGGCTATATTTTGGTGATTCCAGGAGTTACTTGAAGACAGTCTAACTGGAATTAGTGTGTGCACTCTTTTATATACTGTACATGGCAGAAGCAGTTATTCAAGACAAACTGAAACATGGGAAAACAGTGTATATGAAATGATTCCACTACTGCAGCAGGTCAGGCAGACCAAAAGATAGACACGTGGAACGGTATATGGTTATGTTGGATGTGCAGGCTCACTTAAGCCATTGTGTATAGCTGATTTGCAGACCGTAACTAATTTATTTGCCATCTTGCTAATTTGTTTTACCTTTTATTATTTTACAGGAAATAATGAAAAAAGTCTGCCAAGGCTCTTGATCAGAGAACTGGAATCTGAGAAGAAGTCACTAACTAAGCTCATGTTTTCTCCTGATCAAGAAAATCATCCATCTAAAACACCAGTAAAATATGGTGAACTGATTGTATTAGGGTAAGTGTCTTGGTTAGAAATGATGCATAGGAGCGAGGTCAAATGTTCGATTACTGCAGTGCTTCTGCAATGAAAAATGAGCCAATCACATGGGGCTTTGATAGGGCTTTGAACTGTTGTGTGGAAGGTCTGGGTTTGATTTCCAGCTCCATTCTCTCGCTTTCCAGGCCAGGCGAGCTATGTGGCATTTAAACCCCCAGCATACTAATGACCTCTTCAGAGATCCCAGTCTGTGGCTGGAAAGACAGGATCTTTGATAACATAGATGGAAATCCTCCTTTTTAAAGTCTTGTCTAGACTAGGATAAACAGGGTTTTATTAAAAGCACACTAGCTAACGTATTTTAGAATCCTAGTGCAGACTAGGCAAATTGTTAACGTGTTTTAACACCCTAATGTAGACAGGAGCAGCCCCCACAGATCACATTGATCAGCTAATGTGTTATAGTACAAACACACTTTATAAAAACATCTTTTCTTCTAGTCTAGGTAAGCCCTAAGTAGAGGAAAGGGGTGTTTGTTATTTATTTGAGATCTTCTCTGGAAAACATAGTCCTTTTGCAGTAAGTGTTTCTCATCGGAGCCTGCTTCTGTTTTACAAGCAAATTATTGAAGACAAAGCTACTTGTAACCATAAATCTTACACATGTAGCAGTTTAGGGCCTGCTCCTGCTCCCTTTGAAGTTGGTGTGAGCAGGATTGGGCCCTAAATGCACATGAATGGTTTTCTCCATCTGTTTTTCTGACTGCACCCTTTAATTCTGTGCACCCAGAGAGATGTCTGTATACCATAGTCATTTATTCTCAGGCTTATAGTTCTGTGCAGCTTTCCAGCTGCTTTTTTCATAATACATTAGTTACCGCAAAGACTGTTCACAGTGAAACTTGGTTTTTAGATCTACAATACAATAATTGTTTAGCAATCGGTCCAAATGAATTTAAATACCATTATTTATTTCTTCATATATTTTATCTTGCATAATGGCTTTTTCCACAGGTATAATGGCTCTCTGCCAAATGGAGATCGAGGAAGAAGGAAAAGTAGGTTTGCTTTATTTAAAAGACCCAAGGCAAATGGGGTGAAACCCAGCACTGTGCATATTGCCTGCACTCCTCAAGCAGCAAAGGTAAGTTTGACAGCTTGTTAGTTGTAGGCCAGATTCTACTCTGACACCAGTGTGAATCTACTGAGCTCAGTGTAATTACCCAGATGTTGGAAGCATCAGGCCCTGTGTGGGAAACAGTTGGGAGGTGTCTATCCCAGGTTTCACTTAATGAAAAAGAAACCATTTAACACAAACAAATCCAGTGCCCAGTCCTCACCACATAACACAAATAACTACTAAGAGTTAAGCTGGTCACATAAAACACTTTGTTTGGTTTTCCTCCAGAGCATGCTACCAAGGTGTAGTTCAGATTTCCTGTTTTCTCAGTCTACGTAACTAGAGCTAGGTCTGTGCTTCATGTGGAGCTGTGCTTGCCACACTCCCTCACTAGAGCACTCAGAGTACACTTGCTACTCAGTCCACTGGTGGTGGTGGTCGGCCACAGATGGGGCAAGGGGTGAAAGGAGCTGGGTTTCACAAAGTGTTGCAAGGGGCTTAAAATCAAGTGTCCGATTCTCCCTAGGAGGGAGAGAGGGGAAGGTTTTAAACCCAGGAACGAGCACTGATGAAGCTTAAAGCGTAAAGGTGATTCTGACTGGAGCTGATAACTACCATGTCTGGGCTCTGTGCACGCTTGCACTGGAACCAATCCTGCCAGATGCGGAATATTTTCAGTGAGCTGCCAAGTGCCCACAGCTCCCACTGAAATCTATGGGAACTGAGGATGCTCAGCAGTCTTGCAGGAAGTATTCGGCACGTTTCAGATTCAGGCCTATGACTAAACGCATTGCAGCCAATGCGGTCACACACTCATGTGTAAGGGCTATAGGATCTGACTCTGTTAATGTCTCTAAATGCTCTGACAATGGGGAGTACCAGTTCATGCACCTTTAGCTCAGGGAATTACATCAAATAGCTGAGTGCTTTTTTTAATTTGGGAGAAGTATAGAAGAGGGGTTTGGATCTGATGCTGTAATTCAGTTGATGTGCTCACAACTCCTATTCTGAGTTCACTATTTCTCCAGCCCCACAAGTACTTCATTCACAAGCAGACTATGAAGACTTGTTCAGTTATAGACAACTAGCCATTGTTTTGCAAGTCAAAAATGGCACAAACCTCCAAAAACCCCACAGCCCTGGCTGACAAACTGAAAGTTAATGTATTGTGCTAGATAGCTTGCATCCTGTGAGTAAATTTCCATTTTCTTGCTTTGCTAGCAGCACTTACTGCTTTTTTTGTCCAGGTAGCTTACTAATCACCCCATGATATCACAGTGACTAAAAGGGCTGTTAAAATAAAATTCACCTTCTTTTTTTTTATTTTTCCTTTGCTGTTGCAAAAGGTCAGGATGGGGAGGTTTTACTAGCATTGCATTTGTATTTTTAGCCTTTGCCATGCTTAATCATTCTTTGCATCTTTTGTGTCTAGGCCAAAGTGTGTCTAACACTAGCCATGACTAATGTGTCCGTCACATAACACGTTTCTTGTTGCAGTGTGGTGAAGGGACCAGTTGGGTCTGTTTCTGGATCAGTCCTGCATTATTTTTATTTTTTTTAACTCCAGTGTCTGAACAGGTTTAGCACTGCAGTGACACACCTTTAGCAGATTTGCACCTGTGAGTTTGTGCAGTCATCAAGCACAACAGAAGGCTGGCTATATTCCTAGACCTGAGCATAGTGTTTGTATCCTGCCCACCAATGAGGGCAGTGCGAAGCTGCAGCAGGAAATCCTGGAGGGGTTGGGACTCAGAAGGCACTGCCCCTTCTAGAGTTCTGTAGATGTGCAGGAGGCATGTACGCAGTGTGCCATGCTCTGTCGTGGATTGTTCCCCCAGGGCTGCTAGGAGGGAGCAGTCTTGCGATTCCCAGATTGCAGTGACTGTGACTGTCTGGAACTTGAGGGGTGTGGGGGTATGTGGTAAAGAGTGCTTTGAACCCTCACTCCCCACCCTCCATGCACCTACACAAGAGCCTGGCATAGCCTGGCCCTTAATGTTTGTTGTAAGCGACATAGCTTATTTGCTATCTCTACAGTAGAGCTCTGTAGTGCCTTTCTGACACTGGCCTCTATTGCAAGGTGTTGCAGAATTACTAATCTGCTGGGGGAGCACCTCCTTAGGGGGAGAGGATAGTATGTACTTTCTTCCACAGTTGGCTAACTCCACTGGATGAAGTGGAGGAGGAGGATCAGGGCTCCACCACTTGTAGCAGTGGTAACCAGGAGCATTCAGGGACTGCAACTGTCAGCAGCCATTGAGAGGAGGAATTAAACAGGGAAGGCTCCTTCCACACTTATGTCTGTACATATCCCTGTAAGGGGTGGCTTCACTCTGCCCCAGAGATATTGATGTTGGTGTCTTGCATAGCCATGTAGTGAGGAGAGCATTTACCTAATGCCTCATTTTGATTACAGTAACTCCTCGCTTAATGTTGTAGTTATGTGCCTGAAAAATGCGACTTTAAGCAAAACGATGTTAAGCGAATCCAATTTCCCCATAAGAATTAATGTAAATGTGGGGGGAGGGGTAGGTTCCAGGAAATTTTTTTCACCAAACAAAAGACTAATTTTATTTTTTTTTATATA
>NW_020664483.1:14133209-14158247 GCF_002925995.2 Terrapene triunguis | reverse complement strand
ACACACACACACACTACAAGTTTTAAACAAACAATTTCATACTGTACACAGCAATGATGATTGTGAAGCTTGGTTGAGGTGGTAGAGTCAGAGGGTGGGATATTTCCCAGGGAATGCCTTACTGCTAAATTATGAACTAGCACTCAAGGGTTAACACATTGTTGTTAATGTAGCCTCACACTCTACAAGGCAGCACAAATGGAGGGAGGGGAGACAGCATGGCAGACAGACACACACACCCTGTGTGTGTGTGTGTGTGTGTGTGAGAGAGAGAGAGAGGCGCATTGCCCCTTTAAGTACGCTGACCCCACTCTAAGTACATTGCCTTTTTAAGTAGATCAGCAAGTTGAGACAGCAGCTGCTGCCAGCAAGCTCCCTCCGTCCTGAGCCTTGTCGTGGCCCCCCCCACTCTGTGGAGATGGGGTAAGCGGGGGGCAGGAGCAAGGGCGAGGGGACACCCTGACATTAGCCCCCCTCGCCCTCCCCAGCAAGCAGGAGGCTCCTGGGAGCAGCTCAAAAGCAGAGGGTAGGAGCAGCACATGGCAGTGCGGGGAGGGACAGCTGAACTGCCAGCAACTGATAGCCTGCTGGGCAGCTGCTGCACAGGGAACTTAGGGGAGCGGGGAGCTGATGGGTTGGGGGGGGGGCTGCTGGTCCACCCTGGTTCCAAGCCCTCACCAGCTAGTTGCAACAGGCTGCTCTTTCTGCAAGCAGTGGACAAAGCAGGCGGCTGCCAAACAACGTTATAAGGGAGCATTACGCAACTTTAAATGAGCATGTTCTCTAATTGATCAGCAACATAACAACGAAACAACGTTAACAGGGACGACTTTAAGTGAGGAGTTACTGTACTCCGCACTCTTGAGCATAGCTTGAATAAATCTCAACTCTTTGTTCCAAAGCTGAACGGTGTTTGAAATAATAACTAAGTGGATTGCTGGTGATAGTAAAACACTTTGGATTTTCTAGTTTGGGGGCCAGGCCAAATTCAGCTCTCATGGATTTAGTCTGTGTTCTGTGAGCAGCGCTGATGCTGTCCATACTCCACTTACATTCTTTTTAGGGTACCAGGTCTGGGAAATCTGAGTTCTGTGGTTTTTACCAAGATATCCTTGATACCTTTTTAAAATGCAAAACCTCTAGATTGCTAAACCCAGACTATTAAATTAAGACTCAGACGGTGTACTGTGTGAGTGTCATGTTTAAAATCCGTATCTGTCTACAGCTAAGCCACATAATTTTTGTGCCTTTTTCTTGCAATCTTTTAACTTACAAAATAACATGAGCATTGACTTGTCACTACTGTAAGTATACTATGTTTAACTTGGGTTGTTCCTCTTTGTCAATTGACTAGTGTTTGTTTTCCTTTGTGATGCTCAAATAGTCTTTATTTTTAATATATTTTAATTTTCTATAGGCAATAAGCAACAAGGACCAACATAGCATATCGTATACCTTGTCTCGGGCCCAGACGGTGGTGGTTGAATATACACATGACAGCAACACTGATATGTTTCAGGTATGTAAAGCATGTGCAGTATATATTTTCTTTCCATTATAAGAAAATAGCACGACATGCTCTTGCTCAGTTTTTTCAGTGTTTGTAGGTGAAACGTGTTTGTGACTAATCCACCGGGACAAGGACCAGGATTCTGCTCTTCGTTCTGCCACAGACATCCTTTGTGTCTGTGGCCAGTCATGTCCCAGTTGTTCTTTCTAATTGTACTTCCAATAGGTCCTAAACTTGATGTCAAGAATTGGAATGTGTGCTGGGCTCATGAAGCCACTAGGGGCTCAATCGTTTCTCTCCCCCCCCCCCCCCCCCCCCCCCATGATTAAAGGGATCACTTTCCCACTATTTTGACATTGCAGCTGCTGATCTCGGGCTGATTTAGATATTGGGGCTCACCTTTCCAATGTGACTGCCTCTAGGGGGAATTTCTGTCACATCTGCCTTCACTACAATTTTTTCTTCTATTGGCTGCTTTCTGCCTCTTGAATAAACCAAATTTTAGAGGTTGTCAAGGAACCATCTCCTGCACCTTACATATTCCAGAAGGGACCACCTCAAACAAAAACAAAAATCACACACTGGAAGGGGAAAAAAACCATGAAACCTACCTGAAGATCATGTAGAAAACCCAAAATAATGATAAAGACTAAAAAGCTGACAGCCATCCAACACAGAATCAAAAGTGAAAACCACTACAGCAACTCCAGAGAATCCAAGACATCAGGTCCACCACATGGATGCTACACAACACCTCAGCATCCTCAACCTATCAAGACTCCACCTAATTGGAACTAAAGTATCGTACTCTGCCCCACCACAGAACCTGATGCCACTTTAACATGTGGAGAACTAGAAGAATTCTTCCGCTGACTCTGCCTCGAGGAATCCCTCACAGTGAAGATGACGCCCCCCACAACTACCACATCCCCACCAAATAAGATTAAAAAAAAAAAGAAATAATCTGACTGGATGTCCCCCAGCAGAGGAAACCACACTCTAAATAATTAAATTGGTTGCTTCAGGAAAAGAGACTCTGAAATCCTCAACAAATATTACAATTCACCCAATCTTTCTACTACTGAGAGGATAGTAATATGGTATCTGAAATCCAGCCACCAGAAAGTGATCAAACATGCAGACAAAGGGGATGCCATCATAGTCTTTAATCGGGGCCAACAGACAACTCTGACACCACTTATTATAAAGAACTCTAAAATGCCACACCACAGTTCACACAGGAATTTAAAATTACCATCAAATCCTTCCCCAAACAACTCCAAGAAAAACTCTACAACCTCATCCCTCACGAACCACCCCAGGTTCTACATGCTTCCCAGGCAGACCCATCATATCTGGCCATAGCACACTTACTGAAGAAATATCAGGACTCATAGAAACATCCTTAAACCACACCACACACAGACTGAACTTCCTCCAGAAACTCCATGACATTAACAACCCCCCAGAACATTTTCTCTGCCGTGTAGATGTCACCTCCCTGTACACCAACATCCCTCACCATGATTGCATTGCTGCCTGCCTTAAATACCTAGGAGATAATGTACAACACTCAGAAATCCACCCTAAACACATTGTCAAATTCATCCTTTTCATTCTCACCCACAACAACTTTACATTTAACAACAAACACGTTGTCCAAACCAGGGGAGCAGCCATGAATACTAGGATGACTCCCCAGCATGCCAGCCTCTTCATGGGCCACCTCGAAGAAGAATTTCTGGAATAATGTACCATGAAACTAACGATATACCTGAGATACATTGATATTTTCATCTTCTGGACAGATGATCTCAACTCTCTCATAAATTTCCCATCATCCATTGCGACACGGGGGCCTATTTGTGATTCACCACTGTCAGCAATTCTTGTCAGGCCTAACGTATTCACTACACCTCCCACACTAGTGTCATGATATTTATTTTAAAAATGTAATATATTTGAAATTTAACAACACATTGGTCATTTAATGTCATTGTGAAATGCAGTAGAACCTCAGTTACGAACACCAGAGTTACGAACTGACCAGTCAATCACACATTTCATTTGGAACCAGAAGTACACAAAAAGGCAGCAGCGCGCGCGAACACACACACACACACACACACACACACACACACACGAAAATACAGTACAGTATAGTTAAACGTTAACTATAAAAATATTTTTCTACTGCGTAGTAAAATTTCAAAGCTGTATGAAATCCAATGTTCAGTTGCAAACTTTTGAAAAAACAACCATGACGTTTTGTTTACAGTTACAAACAACCTCCATTTCCGAGGTGTTCATAACTCTGAGGTTCTACTGTGTGTGTATTAACACTATATAAGAAATTATGGGTACTCACTGATATTCGGCTTTATAGTCTGTGCCCAAACAAACGGAATAACAAGTCTCTCCCAGACAGGAGGCAATGTCACAGCTGTTTACCTGTCTCCTATGTAAATTAAGCATGGTGGAATCAAAACAATGCAAGCCCCATTTACATACAGGGGGATCGGAAGTGCATAGGAAGGGGAAAACAGCATGAGGTCATCCTGTCTCTTGAACTTTGGAAGATATAAGCAAGACAGAAGTCATCTCTGGTATCTCTCACTAGACAGACACAAGGGGCCAGGCTCTTGCAAGCTGAGAAAGATGATTCCTTCAACCAATGACGAGTTGAAATACCTGGAAATTGAATATAAGTGAGAAACCTGCTTAGGTAAAGATCTTTTATGAAAGTAGACAAGGGAAACCAGCCCCTTGTGTTTCTGTGGAAGGTCCTAATTGATAGAAAGTGTGACACCTGTCCATCAATCTTTCTAAAACACTCCCACAGTAGCATCAACTTTCTGGACACCATGATCAGCTTCAACAATGGAGCCCCACAAGTGACTATATACAAGAAATCCCTGGATCCCCACACTTACCTTCATGGATCCAGCAACCATTCCAGACAAATTTAAGAAATCTATCTACAGCTAGGCACTCAAATACCACAGGACTTGCACCAAACAAAGTCTGGGATACACACTTAAACACACTTGAAACCTTCACTTAACAAGGACACTCCATTGGAGAAGTAGATTGTATCATGGAAAGGGTCACCCAAATACCCTGGGAGAACTTGCTTCAGTACGGGGAACCCACTGATCACATACCCCTAGTTGTCCCCTAAAACCTCACACTAGAATCCATATGGGGTATCATCAAACAGTTACAACCCATATTTGATGGGGACCACATCCTAACGAAATATTTCCCAAACCCCCCCTTCTGGCCTTCAAACAACCATCCGACTTTGTCTTGCTTATCCAGTAGCTAACCCACCACCAATCAGGACACACCAACTCAAAGCGACAACAGATGCAAAACCTGCAGACACATCTCCACTGCCACAGTGATTAATACCACCCACAGTACACCTGTTAGGCATGTATAGAACCCATGAATCTTATCACAACTTGTGATGTACCTCAACTATTCTGTGCATGAAATGAAATCAATTGCTATGCTCTCAAACGAACTCCCACATTAAAATAAGACAAAAACGCCGTATCACCTGTGGGCAAACGCTTTTCATAAAGCAATCACTTCATATCTGATCTCTCAGTCCTCATCCTCAAAGGAAACCTGCACACCTTCAAAAGGCAAGCCTGGGAACTTAAATTCATAACTCTGCTAGACGCTAAAATCCATGAACTCCGAGACACTGCTTTACAACCATTTGTAACACACCCCACTGCCTGCCAACCCTTAATTGCCTACTTCTTTTTAAGTGGTCTCCTACAGCATGTGTGAATCCATTATGCTTAACAATCTGCCCCAGCTTGTATTTAGGTTAGCTACTTCTGTTACCTTCCCTAGAACTGAAGATGAGCTCTGTGAAACTCAAACTCTTGTAGTCTGCACCAACAGAAGCTGGTCCAATAAAATATATTACCTCAGCTACATTGGTCCCACTTTGAGAGAGACAATATGGCTACAACAACGCTACAATAAAATAAGAGGTGGAATAACTTAGCAGTTCAGAGGGGGTTAGGGTCTCAGGTGGTAAAATGCCTTTAGTCTTTGAAAGGTCTTAGTTTATTCTTGACCACTTTAAAATGTTAAGTTTAAATATTTTGTACTGTAGCTTCTAAGTCATGTGTGTTCTTCCCTCCTCAGATTGGCCGGTCAACAGAAAGCCCTATCGACTTCGTAGTGACAGATACGGTTCCTGGAAGTCAGAGTAATTCAGATACACAGTCGGTACAGAGCACTATATCAAGGTTTGCTTGCAGAATCATCTGTGAACGGAACCCTCCTTTTACAGCAAGAATATACGCTGCGGGATTTGACTCATCAAAAAACATCTTTCTTGGGGTAAAGAGACATTTTCTCTTCCCAGCTCACTGCAGGCTTATATTTAAACTAGTTTATACCTCAGAATTACAGATGAATGGAAGTTCTGTCATTGTCATTCCTCATAGGAAAAAGCTGCCAAGTGGAAGACATCCGATGGACAGATGGATGGGTTAACCACAAATGGAGTTCTTGTTATGCATCCGCGCAATGGATTTACTGAAGACTCCAAACCAGGGGTGTGGAGGGAGATATCTGTGTGTGGGAATGTGTTCAGCCTCCGTGAAACCAGATCAGCTCAGCAGAGGGGGAAAATGGTAAGTGTAGTGAATAGCACTTTATGCTGCATGTTTGATACAGGTACATTGTTTAAGGCTGTACCTAGGGCCAGAGTATGCGTGATTGACTTACAAAGTAAGGCACTATACTGTTTATTTAGTCACGTTAATTTTAGTGGGTGCTCATGGAGTAAAATGCTACTCAACCTGAGTAAGACTGAACGATTTCGGGCCAGATTCTGCCATTTATTGTATGTCTGCACTGCTGTGCTAAATTTAGTGGCCCAGTCTAGCATGTTGGTCTGTCAGCAGTGGAAGCTTTGCTACATCATGATGTGGGCTTTTTTAAAGTTTTTTTTTAAAATTATTTCCTAACCCTCCCTTTTCATTTGCATCTTTCCTCAAGATTTTCTAATTGGGGGGGAATTCCCACAGTTCTTTGGCTGTTTCAGAGTCTAATGTAATGTAAACCTTGCTCTAGAAAGATTCATGAGATATAAAAGCAGACTTCTCTTGATATGACTTTATCCTGAGTAAATATTTTTTTAAATCAGATGTTTTACTTGTTTTAAGTTGTGGTGCATTTGTTTAGGAAGGATGGTGTGCTGGTTGCTCTGTGTGTGTGTGTGTGTGTGTGTGTGTGTGTGTGTGTGTGTGTGTGTGTGTGTGTGTGTATACATTACTACTAACTTAAGACTAATGTTGCTTGCTCCCCTGGCAAACTATCACTCTTTCTTTAATTGATTTAGCTGGATGCATGATCAGGAAGGAGCTGATGATGATTAGGCATATGGGTGCTTTTGATGGCTTCAGTTTTAGGGTCCCGAACTTGAGACATAGTTAAAGGTGCCTGATTTCAAAAAATTCTGAGCACCCACCCTCTAAATATCAAGCTCTTCATGCATCTTAGATTGAGCACCCAAAATCACTTAGTTGAAACTCTTGGCCCGAGCTCCCTAGCAGGGTTTTACAGTTGTTTCCTTCAAAATCTATACAGTCCGTTTGAGTAACTTTGTGATCTCTATGCATTTCCATCCCAGGTTGAGAATGAAACCAACCAACTCCAAGATGGCTCATTAATCGATTTGTGTGGAGCAACGATGCTGTGGCGTACTGCCGAAGGCCTTTCACGCACTCCTACGGTGAAGCACTTGGAAGCTCTAAGACAGGAGATAAATGCCGCCAGGCCTCAGTGCCCTGTAGGGTTTAACACATTAGCATTTCCTAGTATGAAGAGGAAAGATGTTGTCGATGAAAAGCAACCATGGGTGTATCTGAACTGTGGCCACGTACATGGCTATCACAACTGGGGAAACAAAGAGGAAAGAGACGGGAAGGATCGAGAATGTCCCATGTGCCGCTCTGTTGGCCCCTATGTGCCTCTGTGGCTTGGATGTGAAGCTGGATTTTATGTAGATGCAGGACCTCCAACTCATGCATTCAGCCCATGTGGACACGTGTGCTCAGAAAAAACAACTGCATATTGGTCCCAAATTCCTCTTCCTCATGGTACTCACACTTTTCATGCAGCCTGTCCGTTCTGTGCACATCAGCTGGCTGGCGAACAGGGTTACATCAGACTTATTTTCCAAGGACCTCTTGACTAATACACGTGTCACTAAGGACTTCATTAAATTTATAAGCTAAGCAATTCTGATTTTAAACAAACTGTCTCTTTCATATTCTCTGGGCTTTGACAGTTTGCATTAAAATGAAGATCTTTTTTTTGTTTTGTTACAGCAGCTAAATCCCTTTCTAGATGAGGAAAAGCCTGGAAACGAGATAGATTATGGGGAGGAAAGGGAAAGTTCCTGACTTTGTTTAGTGTCTACTTTTGGAGAGGGGAAGGGAATTTATGCATAGTGAAATTCAATGCCTTCAATTTAATATTTTTGAATGACATGCCCTTGGTGTTTAAAAGTTGCTTTTTTTTGTATAACTGAGGGTAAATATGGTCAGTTCAAAGGACATTAGTTTACAGCTTGGATGCAAACATTGTAAAATATAGCAACATGTATATTAACCTTTTCTATTTATCTTTATTATTGAAATTACCTTATGGCATTTTGATAGTGGAGCAGCATGGTAGTAGTGTGTTAAATCCATTGACTGGATGCATAGAATAGTTCTTGATGGGGAAGGTTAGAAGAAAACTGTAGAAGTACCTTTTTAAAATCTAGAGTACTATTGAGTTCTTAGAGTAGCTGAATGCTTTTTAAACAAAATTAATGCAAATTACATTGGTGTAAAAATATGCTTTAACCTCACAAAAGATCATTATGATGGACTTTTTCAAATGTCTGTCCATTGGGTAGGACTATAATAAAAGAACTGGTCACAGGAAAACATTTACCTGATTCTTTGAATATGCAATTTTAAACTAGGTTAAGGATTTTTCTCCTTCTGTTAACTAATCTTTTGTTTACCATTAGCAATGTTTGAGGGTTTTTTTATTTATTTAAACAACAAAAAATGAACAGCCAAGACTCATCTGTTCTTCACTGTTAGAAAAAAGCTGTGAATTAGCCAGAAAGCTGAGTGTTCAATTTAAAGAAAATTTATTCATTCTGCTTTTAGTCTAACCCCTTAACTTGTATGCAGGGTGGGTAGGTGGCACACTGCCTTCATATGCTTTGCCTTTCAGCTCCACAGAGCTGGGTACAAAATGTGCATTTAGGTGACAAATGAAGACATTGCAGCCTGGGAGCTAAGATGTTTGCCCACATCCCCAAACCATCGTGTAAATTGGCACAATTGGCAGTCTGTGCTCAGGAAAAACTGAGATTGAGTTGTATTCGTGGCGCTTGAGGTGGAGGAAGCTTGCAGAAAAGTTACTCACACCATGGCTGATTTTAAGCAGTTTTTAGTCTCACTTTCAATATCCCTCCCCGCAAATGCTTTCCTTTCTTTGCCCCTCTGCCCCCCCACCAATCCCTTACCAGAAAAGGCCAATGCGTTACATGGAACCTGAGGCTAATCCACCATGCTTTGTGACAAATGTTCAAATAATCCTTTTAGGATTGAGGTAAGCTTTTTTTTAAACTAGCTTTTTAAACTGGTTTCTCTACTTTGGATTGGAAATATGTACTGTGTAAACTGATAGCAAATTCCTGTACTCTGTAGCATAGCTTTAATTTATCCTATCACAAAGCTGTTCTGAACTTTTCTTGGTAAAAACAAACTGTGTTCTTTAGAAGTCATGAATTATTTACTTCAACTGTCAAGAATTTTCTCCATTTTAAAAAATATATATATATATATATTGTTTGGTTCACTCAGGAAATGTGTGTGTCAGGAAACCTGTATTATAAGTTCAATTAGCTGTCATGTATAAGTAACTGCTGTTACTCCATTTCAAAGAAATATAATTGATTTTGACATTTTTCAGGTTTCATGCATTTAAGTAATGAGACTTATGCAACAAGGAATCCCTGTGTAGTTGTTCTAATCATTTATATTCAGACTCTATATACTGTAGTTTAATTTTTATTTTCAAATTAATTTATTCAAACTATGTGAGTAAACACTTTTCAAAAATAGAAATTACAGAGTTGCCTATTGCTCCGTTGGATTTGTTTCTGCTCGTATGGAAAAGATGTAGCGAAGATGGAAAGGTTATGGTACTTTTAAAAATGACTGTTCAGAAAAGATCTCCTTCACTTTAAGCACGTTAGTTTCACTTGTGTTGAGAGCAGAGAAATATGATGAGATGACCATCAGGGGTTTATGAGATTTGGCATGTTCATGGCTTGGCTAGATCCACACCTCCCCCCATGTGGAGGGGGTCTCCTCCAAATTTTGGCAAGGATGGGAAAGAGTGATTACTCACCATCTTCCCTCCTTGGCACTTGATTCAGAAGAGGACAGTATGGGCAGTACAGCTCCACACTACACCCAGAGTCCAAAGTGGAAATCCAGGCAGAGGTAAAATGGCATACCTCCCTCTGCATCTCCTTTTTGAGGCTGATAATTCTGGCAGATCTTCCTCTACTAAAAAAAAAAAAAAAAAACGGGGATGTTTGACAGCTCCAGTGTCTGTGCTAGTTGGAGCTGCTTCAGTATCACCTGAGGGGGATGAGCTGATCTCTCTTGGATAGTGATGGACCAAACACCACATGGCGTTATAGGTCAAAACCAGCCCCTGAGATATCTAACTTGCAGCCAGTGTAGGCTGTGTTTGTGCACAGTTGACACGAAGCACCCGTCAGTGATCCTGCAGCCATATTCTGTGCAAGCATAAGATTGAGGGACCTTAAGGTCTAGCCTGATCCAAAAGCCCATTGAAGCCGTCAGTAAGCTCCTGTTGACTTCAGGCCTTTAGCGTGCATTATGATAGTCTGATCTCAAAGTGACAGAGGCATGGATGGCTAGGGCAAGATCTGCACCTAACTGATGTAGTTACATTCTCCTGAATCCTGACTGTTGCTGCTCCCTGGGCATGTCTGACTGCTTCTTACTTACCCAGTGTAGTCTGAGTAAAATCTAAAATAAAGCCTAATTACAGCAAAACCAGCTTTTAAAATGAAACTGATGGGTTGCCCCCCTTCACCCCCCCAGGTGCCACCTGATGTACTGGGGTACCACTGAGCCCACCTGTTCCATCAGCCTGGGCTCCCTTATACTGTCCTGCTGAGCCAGGCCCTCAAGCCTCCTCCAGCACACACACAAGTAAGGACACACCCAGCTTCAGAATGACACAGACACTGAAATCAGCTCTGAATGTGAAGGCTTCAGCTAAGGAACTGCCCAGATACTCAAGTGCGCGCCCACACACACCCGGAGTGCAAACCCAAAATTGCATCATCTTGCACTTTGTTTTCCAGTGTTGTCATGTCTTCCATGCCGCCCCCCCACGTGGAAAAATACTGGTATTCTATCATGGAGTCCAGTACCAAGTGACATGATCACATGACCCTGCAGTGTCAAAGCAGCCATGAATCAAAGGCCATTTGTAGTATCCCAGGGAGGTGGGAGATTAGTATCTTCAAAGACCTATTGTTCTCCCTAATGGTCCATTGACTGGTCCCCAGCTAATCAGCCAGACTGATTGCATTCTGTCTGGTGGGCGTTCCCCAGGTGCAAACACTTTTTAGTAGTACAGATGTATAATCTATATTCCTAACTTTAGATACAGAAATGATGCATGCATGCATACAGATAGGATAATCATATTCAGCAAATCATAACCTTTCCAATGATATCTCTCATGCCTTATCATGCACAAAACATCATAGTTTTGCTATAATCCTATTATAACAATATTTCTATGAAGAATATAGGGTGTAGTGTCACAACAACAAAACTCTCATTTTCCACATAATCAAGAAGGCTGATTGTTCCCTGTAGTCCTGATTCTGGTGCTGGCAGTGAGGATATGAAAATCGGAGAAGGAAACTATTAGAACAGGAGCATTAATAATTTAAAGACGTTTGCCATTAAATCCGTTTGTATAGGTACCTTTTTCAAATCCATTCCAAACCTTCCTATAAAGGGAGCTGAGGGCAACATGTTCACCTTTGGTGGTGTCTATACTTGCAGCAGCGTGGAGGATATGTGTAGCTATATGCTGCAGTGAAAAGCAGGCTGTAGCCACACTGGTATGTAGCTACACATGGCAGTGAAAGGCTCTGGCCAGGGGAGGCAGTGGGGAAAGGCTTCTGCAGCTCCCAGCAGCTGGGAAAGGCTCCAGCCATGGGACACTACACTGCTAAATATAGCAGTGTGGACAAGAGAGGCACTGCTTGGACGTGTAGAGAGCCCTGTAGGGTGTGTACCCTGTGGTTCTGGCATGTCTTCACTTGCCTGAGCAGTGCCTCACCATCTATGCTGCCATTTATACCTCTGCTAGCTAAGTGTGCAGTGTCTGTACTGCTGCCATAAGTGTCAGCATAGCCTTTGTGTTGAGATAGCAGCAGGTTTCTGGGAGAGAAGCTGGCAGTGGGTGCGTTCACAATCACAGTAACGCTTAGATATGCAATCAACTTTAATGTGTTTTGTTTGGTGCCCTGAATGTTACTCATTGGCAGCAGCTTAGTTATGCTTATAGTTTTAAGAAGATCACATTTTTATCCACACTGTTCTTCTGGTCTTGGGAGAAAATACTTCCGAACGAGGATGAGAACTGCAGCCTGGGTAGAACAAACGCTCGCGGTGCTGACTTATATTAAATCTATCAGAGACCCTGCGATAAGTTGCATGCTCTCTTTCCAACCTCCAAGAATGTGTTGGCTTTTGCCACTTCTGGTCATGTAACCAGGCAATGTGTTGACATGTCTCCTGTTCTGTAACAGCAGGATTCTTGTATGCTTCAGAACAATGAAGCAGACGACACAGTGCCCTAAATCTCATGCCTGTGAACCAAAACCTAGCTGGTTGCTCTGATTTTAGATGGAGCAGCCTTGACTGGTCTCTCTTTAGAGTCCTTTCAGAGGGCTTTACATTGTCCTTTGAAACCAATTTCTTAAGCTTTCACGTGCTGTGTAATCAAGTTGTAAAATGAATGTGGAATTGGACCTGATTCATTGGGGGTAAGAGTTTCATAATATAATATATATGGAGATATACCTATCTCGTTGAACTGACAAATTGCTTATTTCTCATTTTTCCATACGGTTATAAAATCGATTGGAATACAAATATTGTACTTGTATTTCAGTGTCTAGTATATAGAGCAATATAACAAGTCATTGTATGAAATTTGTTTGTACTGACTTTGCTAGTGCTTTTCATGTAGTCTGTTGTAAAACTAGGCAAATAGATGAGTTGAGAACCACTGGTGTAGGTGTTTTCTAGAGCATACTGCTAAAGGCTAGCACAAGTGGAAAGAAGCATTGAAAAGGCACCTGGGCGTGGGTCTGTGCTGGAAGATCATGTGCTTGCAGTGGAACGGACAAAGGAGTGCACTTCAGAATGGGTGGTCATTGGGATGCAAATATTTTAGGCCTGGAAAATTTGCCTGAGCCGGGGCCTGCATTAGAGCAGCATGCGGGGAGCAGAGACAACAGCAAGTGAGTCTGTAGTTGGTTTGCACGGAGATGCTGTGTTCTGTGTGGTTCCATGTGATGTTTTTATGCAGATTAATGAGCTAATTTGCTTTTGACCATATTTCAGTTTAAATTGTGTGGATTTAATATTGGTGCAAGGCAGCAGCTTAACAGCCCTGCTCAGGGAAGTCCTGTGTTTCCAGAGCAGCGAGGCAAACTACTTACAGCCTTACACTCGCTGCCTGTATGCTTCTAACCTGCTGCTGGGGAAGTGGGGGAGCCTTGCTCTGGAGTTGCAGCAGTTGATTTCTCTGAGGCAGCCAGGTAGCTTAAAGCATGGTAACAAGTTTTGATGTGGGAACTGGAACTAGGATGACCAGACGTCCCGATTTCATCGGGACTGTCTCGTTATTTGCTTGTTTGTCCCGCGTCCCTACCGATGTTCGGTCGGGACACGGGACAAACAAGCAATTTTGCCCTCCGCTCTGGCTCACAGGCGGAGCCCGGAGGGGCTCTCGCCTGCCCCGACTCCGCCCCCTTCTTCCCCCATTGGATCCCTCTCCAAATCCCCGCCCCCAGCCCCCTCATTGCCCCATTGGATCCCTCCCCAAATCCTCACCCTGGCCCCGCCTCTTCCCCAACCATGCGGCATTCCTCCTCCCTCCCAGGCTTGCACACGGGCCATGGCCGGGGCCGGGAGCACAGCGCGGAGGCTGCTGCAGCCCCCGGGGCAGCACGGTGGCTCCAGGGGCAGCGCTGAGCGGGCAGGGCCTGGAGACACGCGTGGGAAGGACACGCTCCTGCCGGGAGGGGCAGACTCCTGCAAATACAGTGTACTGTCAAGGGCTCCCCGTTCTTAAAGGGACAGTTCCCATTAACCATAATAGAATTTCAATAAAAATCCAGATTCCCCACCAACTACCATTTTGCAATATAAAACCATTTCAACAATTACATTTATTCTACGGCTTAATTTCTAATATTTGAATGGGCTACACCTTCATATTACAGACTGGGGTGTTCTGTTCCTGAAGTGACCTTGTGCTGCCTCTATTACCTTGCTTGTAAAAATAGTGAGAATGCTCGTTGCCTGCCTGCCTATAGAGTAGCCATCAGTAATAAGGGTTGTGAAATATATAGAGGCAGAAACATAGCAGCACAAAGAGGTGAGACTGGTACATAGTTCTCAGCCCACCTTCCACTTCCCCACACGGTATTCTGTGGGTGTCACTCATGTTATGCATGAGATTTTTCCTGATATTCAGGAAGGTGTCACAGGGCTGTCAGATGCATAAGCATTGCAAGAGATGTGTGACCCTTGACAGGTCTGTTTGCACAGCAGCAGCATGCTTCCAGCTTGAGGCTAAGGTCAGGCTCAGATAGGGGAAAGGCACGGGACCTATAGACTGCCCAGGGCCTGATCTCTCCACAACAGGATCAGCAGACCATGTGTGTGTATTCTCAGTAACCACTTGAGTAAGTCTGTCAAAGGTAGAAATGGGGACACTCAAACCACCTTAGATTATTGTAAGGGGGATCTGGAAAAATGCACACAAGCCCTATTTATGCCTGTAGTGGTTAATGCAACTCATGCCTTGAGACTCCCTGGCAGCATGGTCCTGCCAGAGAACCAGCTGAGGTCATTGCACGAAACGAAGCTAGTCTGCCAGCTCTCCTGTAGAGTGTTTTCTGAATGCTAGTTTCAGGATTATCGATCATGGGCCACGTTACTCGCAATGAATAGTACATCTCTACGCACAGCCCCACTGATTTCAATGGGACTATTCATGTAATAAGGTACTACTCACTGAGAGTAAGGCTGGCACAAGTGAGACCTATATTACCTCCCATCCCACAACAGAGTTTTCCAACAGTCCTTTCCCTATCTGTAGTGGGTGCTATCGGTTGCACTTGGGTCCCCTCTAAAATGGCACACACCTCAATGATTGAGGTAGCTGTGGGCTACAAGAAATGGTTCCATTCCATCAAATATACAGACCTCTGTTATACTAAACACCTCAGTAGAGACATAGTGGCACAGAACCCAGGCACTTGTCATGAGTCTGACAATCTCTAGCCATCTAGCTTTGAGAATGGAGTTTGGGGCTGGCGATCTATGTGGTGGCTAGATTCCAGGTAAGTAGTGAGATCCATCTTTGAGAACTTGTGGAGGATCAGAGAGATCCAGAGGACTGGAGAAGGGCAAATATAGCACCTATCAATAAAAAGGGGAATAGAGAAAGCTCAGGGAATTATAGACCAGTCACTTTATTTGCTCCATTATCTCGAGGACTGATGTTAATCAGTGTGGAAGCACCTAGAAGATAAGGTGATAAGTGATCCTCAATATGAAGATGGCCAGACCAAATCATGTCAAACCAAAGTAATATCTTTCTTTGAATGGGTAACAAGCCTCAACTTTAGTAAAGCTTTTGATAGTGTCTCAGATGACTTTCTCAAACTAGGGAAATATAGCCTAGATAAACCTACTATAAGGTGGGTGCACAACTGGTTAGAGGACTGTATTCAGAGCAGTTATTGATGGTTCACAGTCAAGCTGGAAGGGCATATCAAGTGGGTTCCCTCAGGGCTCTGTCCTGGGTCCAGTTCTATTCAATATCTTCATAAATGATTTGGATAATGGCAGAGTACACTTATGAAGTCTGGAAGATACCAAACTGGGAGGGGTTGCAAGAACTTTGGAGGACAGGATTAGAATTTAAAATGAGCTTGACCAACTAAAGAAATGGTCTGAAATAAATAGGATAAAATTCAATAAGGACAAATGCAAAGTACTCCACTTAGGAAGGAACAATCAGTTCCACACATACAAAATGACTGCCTAGGAAGGAGTACTGTGGAAAGGGATCTGGGGTCATAGTGATTCACAAGCTAAATATGAGTCAACAGTGTAACACTGTTGCAAAAAAAAGCAAACATCATTCTTGGATATATTAGCAGGAGTGTTGTAAGCAAGACACTAGAAGTAATTCTTCCACTCTACTCCACGTTCATTAGGCCTCAGCTGGAGTACTATGTCCAGTTCTGGGCACCACACTTTGGGAAAAATGTGGACAAATTGGAGAAAGTTCAGAGGAGAGCAACAAAAATGATTAAAGGACTAGAAAACATGGCCCTTGAGGAAAGATGGGAAAAAATAGTTTTGTTTTGTCTGGATAAGAGAAGCCTGAAGGGGGACATAGTCTTTAAGTATGTAAAAGTTGTTATAAAGAAGAGGATGATAAATTGTTCTCCTTAACCTCTGAGGACAGGACAAGAAGCAATGGGCTTAAATTGCAGCAAGGGCGGTTTAGGCTGGACATTAGGAAAAACTTCTTCACTGTCAAAGTAGTTAAGCACTGGAGCAAATTACCTAGGGAGGTTGTGGAATCTCCATCATTGGAGGTTTTTAAGAACAGGTTAGACGAACAGCTGTCAAGGATGATCTAGGTAATACTTAGTCCTCCCTCAGTGCAGGAAACTGGACCAGGTGACCTATATAAGGCCTGGTCTACACTGGCAAGGTTTTTTTTTTTTTTACCAAAAGGCAGCTTTTGGCGATGAAACAGTAGAGGTGTACACACTGCAAAGCCACTTTTTGCACCAAAACTTTTATTGCAGCGCTGTAATAAAATCACCCCAATGAGAGTCATAAGGCTTTTTGTGCCAAGGCTTTAGTGCCATAGTGCCGGTGTAGACACCATGCTTGGTTTTAGCGCTGTTATTGGCCTCTATACAGTGTCCCACAATACCCATTCTGACCACTCTGGTCAGCAGTTTCAACTCTGCTGCCCTGACACCAGGTAAACAACCTTCCATCCCTCCACCTGTCTGCTTGGCGTGCAGAGCTCACATTATATCTTCCCACATCGATGGTGGCTCCACACAGCAAACTATTTCCCGCTTGGACCACTGCAGAACTACTGAATCTGATAAGTGTTTGGGGAGCGGGGACTGTCCAGTCCCAGCTGAGCTCTAGCCATAGGAATTTTGATACCTATGGCCAGATTGCTCACAGCTTGCACAAAAAGGGATATGACCGGGACACGCTGCAGTGCAGAGCAAAGGTGAAGGAGCTGAGGAACGCATACCACAAGGCGAAGGAGGCAAACCATTGCTCCGATGGTGCGCCCCAAATCTGCCCTTTTTTTATAAGGAGTTGGATGCTATCCTAGGTGGCGACCCCACCTCCACCGAAAAGAGCACTGTGGATACTTTGGCGGTTCTGGAGCCAGTGGAAAGTGGACCTAACCCAGAGGAGGAAGTCACTGATGAAGATGTGGATGCTGAAGATGATGTGGAGCCCCGTGATGTGTCCAGTCAGGAGCTGTTCTCCACTCCAGAGTTGTTTAGCCAGTCTCTGCAATCGCTCTCTGGTGAGCCAGAAGCAGGAGAGGAGACCCCTGGTAAGTGGTTTTGCTTTGTGAAGTTCTGAAGCAGGTTAAGGGCAGAGAAATGTAGAAGGCTGGCTTTGTTTATGTGTGCTGGGCATTTTCCTGCACAGCTAGGCAGTACGGCAGAACAGGGAGTTGATGCACTCCAAGATTTCACAGGAATCCTCCCAAGAGATCTCTAGGAAACTTTCCTGGAGGTACTCAGCAATTCTCTGCCAGAAGTTCCTTGGCAGAGCTGCTTTGTTCCTTCCCCCATTGAGACACTTTCCCACGCCACTCTGCAATTACTTGGGCAGGGACCAAAGTTGCACACAGGTGAGCAACATAGGAACCGGGACAGAAGCTGCAAGTGTGTAGCAGATGCACCCTTTCTTCCCTGCTTACCCTCAGGAGTGAGATATCTTCCATAGTGACCACTGCCTGTGGAAAACAGTGGGACAGTTTAGAGTGTTGTCCTCCATATGTGCCCCGTGACCTTTTCAGGTTGCTTTTCTGCAATACAGAAGGCCCCTGCCCCTGGGTGCACTCACCATTCTTGGGATCTTCTGCCTCGTGTGTGCTTGCCTAGGGTCACAGAGAAAGTGATAGGTATGTTACCAGCAGTGTATTAATGTTACTATTTCAATCCTCTGTGTGTAATTGACAATAGAACGTCTGTTTATTGTGAATTATGCCTCTCCAGACTTCACCTTGAGAACCAACCTCCCAACAGCAGCAGAGCATCTGCGCAAGATAAGAAAATGGCCGAGGTGGACCAAGGAAGATATGTTCTGGGTGGTGCTGCAGCAGTCCGAGATAGAAAACACTGAATGCAAGATGTGGAGGGAAAGCAAAAAGCAGGAAAGAGAAGAGAAGGATTCTTACAACAGGGATGCCACAGCGAGGCTGATTAAAGTTCTGGAGCGTCAAACTGATATGCTCCAGACTCTCATAACACTGCAGACTGAGCAGATGCGTGCCCGCCTTCCCCTTCAGCACATTCCCTCCCCAAACTACCCCTGTGCATTCCTTTCCGCCTTCTGGCACTTCGCACCTTTCTCTACACTTCACCCCCACAGACAGCTTTTCAAATGAAAGCTGGACCTATACTCGGCTATGAAAATCAGCTCTGCTTCCTCCCCTCACCCTGTACCTTCTCCCCCACCAACTGCGTGTATTTGTCCATGTGGTGTTGTGGTTTATTTGGCAATAAAAGCAACGTTTTTTGAATTATAAGCACTCTTTATTTGTTTCCACGCAAGGTATGTTATCTCGTGGCACTTGCAAATCAACAGGCACTTTCATTAGTTCCTTACATTGAATCCTAGACCTTAACAATCACAACTGCTTTCTAGCCTACCAAACGTAATTATCCATTGCAGTCCCAAGCATAGCCACAAACATTACTGGTTTTCATCTTCGAAACATTGCCTCAAGGCATCCCTGATTCTTATTGCCCCACGTTGCACCCCTCTAATAGCTCTGGTATCTGGCTGCTCAGAATCAGCAGTCAGGCGTTGTGCCTCAGCAGTACACACCCGAATAAACCATTCACCCTTCCCTTCACAAATACGTAGCATACAACACGCGGCTATAACCATGGGTATATTTTCCTCATTCAGGTCTAACCTGCCATATAGGCATCACCAGCGCGCCTTTAATTGGCCAAACGCACATTCCGTGGTTATTCTGCACCTACTCAGCCTGTAGTTGAACCGCTCCTTACTGCTATCTAGGTTTCCTATGTATGGTTTCATGATCCATGACATTAAGGAGTACGCCGAGTCTCCCAGGATCACTATGGGCATTTCGACTTCCCCTATGGTGATCTTCTAGTCTGGAAAGAAAGTCCCCCTGCTTGCAGCTTTCTATACAGGCCAGTGTTCCTAAAGATATGTGCGTCATGCACCTTTCCAGACCACCCCGCATTAATGTCAGTGAAATGTCCATGGTGCTCCACAATTGTCTGCAAAACCATGGAGAAGTACCCCCTTCTGATTGATGTACTTGGTCGCAAGGTGGTTCGGTGCCAGAATTGGAATATGCGTGCCATCTATCACCCCTCTGCAGTTAGGGAAACCCATGTCTGCAAAGCCATCCACAATGTCACGCACATTGCCAAGAGTCAGTCTTTCGCAGCAGGATGCGATTAATGGCCTTGCACACTTGCATTAATGCAGCCCCAACGGTCGACTTCCCCACTCCAAACTGGTTCGTGATTGACCAGTAGCAGTCTGGAGTCACCAGCTTCCACACTGTGATTGCCACATGCTTCTCCACCACGAGGGCAGCTCTCGTTCAGGTGTCCTTGCACTGCAGGGCTGGGGTGAGCTCAGCACACAGTTCCAGGAAGGTGGCTTTCCGCATCTGAAAGTTCTATAGCCACTGTTCATCATCCCAGACCTGCATAACGATGCAATTCCACCACTCTGAGCTAGTTTTCCAAGCCCAAAAGAGATTCTACTGTGTTCAGCTCCTCTCTGAATGCCAAAAGCAACCTCATGTTACTGCTTTCCATGTCGGATGCCACGTCAGGCAACTATGACTGCCGTTGCCATTGTAACTTCAAGAATAACTCCACTGCCACTCGCGAGGTACTACTGAGAGCTAGCAGAGCAGTGTGGGATCCATTCCTGCACATAGATGTGGCGGGAAAGCAGAAAACAAGGGACTTTGAAAAATGCCACAAACTGAAGACGGAAGCACATGGAAGATCCATGATGCGCCGTGATCCCCTCTGCCTTCCCACAAGACCTAGCGGCAGAAGGGGGAGAGCAGCACTGAGGGATAGCTACCCACAGTGCACTGCTCTCATTGGTGATGCGAGTGCCCCAAGTGTGAACACACTATGCCACCAGCGGAAGACAATGTGAATACACACAGCGGTTTTCTTTAAACGCTTTTTTTATCCGCGACTAAACTGTTGGCGAAAAAATTCTGTCAGTGTAGACATATTCTAAGTCCTTCCAGTCCTACGTTTCTACAATTCTATTACTGTCTTCAGTCCTGCTGGGGGCAGTTTTCCCTACCTAGGAACTGTGGTGAAGCACTAAAACAGAGCTGAGGCCCATGACCACATCATAGTGGAAGGGCATTAGTACCTAAGTGTCTGTTTCTTTATTCAGTCCCCTGGGAGCTGCGGTATCCTATGCTGTCTGCTGTGTTCTGCATGGGGCCACGGCCTGTGCTCAGCCCTGGCTAACACAAATCTGTTCAGCAACTGCAACTCCCAGGAAATCATGCAAAGGCACCTCTAGCTAGGTCCCCATCTAGTTTGTCTTGCCCCCCTCCACATGCTGCATGGGGCCAGGTAACCAAGATGATTATACAGCACCATCTGAGGATGTGCTTGTGGGATCATGAGTGGCTGGAGGCAAACTACCAACTCTGGCAGTAATGAGCTCCCAGCCCACTCCCTGACTCCAATCCTATGCTCCCAACCCCCTCCGTCACTCTCCTGCTGTCAATTATAACAGGAAGCAAATAGGGGCATTGCAGGGGAAGGAATAACAGGAGGAGAGGAGGCAGGAACAAATAAGGGGGACAGAATAGGGATGAACAGGCAACTGGAAATCACAGAAACAGCATTAAAAGGTGAGAGAATAAGAGTAATAAACATCAGCTGGGTAGAGGCCAGGGAAGGTGGGAAAACACCTGATTCTTATATGCTTTAGCTGAAAAAGCAGCTGAAGCCTAAAAGCTCTTCCCCCTCCTCTCCCCTCTGCGCGTCAGTATTTATCTGATGCCTATCCTAACTTACATTCTGCTGCCTAGGAAGAGCACTGTAGCTTACAGCAGGGGTTCTCAACTCCAAACACCCGTCAGAGGGTTCCCATAGTGTTAAATGGGAAGGAGGTGGTGGTGGTGGGAGTCCTGGTATGGAGAAGGGGGTCAAGTACAGAATGGGTTGGAAACTAACACATTTAGAACTTCAAATTGTACCAGAACTTTCTCAAAGTTCAAGCTGTTTCTTTATCTTGCCCCCAAGCTGAGGGTCTAACTGATCCCCATATCTGGGGTCAGGAAGGAATTTTCCCTCAGTAAATTGGCAGAGACCCTGGAGGGTTTTCGCCTTCCTCTGCAGCCTGGGGTACGGGTCACTTGCAGGTTTAAACTAGTGTAAATGGTGGGTTCTCTGTAACTTGATTTGAGGATTTCAGTAACTCAGCCAGAGGTTAGGGGTCTACTACAGGAGTGGGTGGGTGAGGTTCTGTGGCCTGCAAGGTGCAGGAGGTCAGACTAGATGATCATGATGGTCCCTTCGGGCCTTAAAGTCTCTGTCTCTCTGAGCTTCCCTTAGACAATCTTAGAGTGGGCCACAGGACACACACTAAGCGGTAGAGGTAAGGAATGGTCCCCTACTGGAGAAGCAAATAAATCATACCTCAGCATGTCCTGAAATATTGTGACATTTTTGTTTTTAAAATCTCCAAATATTGCTGTTAGTGGCACCTAAACTCTTGGTCACTAGTAAACCGTAAGTTCCCTTTCCTTTACTCTTCCACTGCTGTACGTCTGTAACTATAACAAAGATTGACAGGCAGCCCTAAACTGAATATATGGCTAGCTTCCTAGGAAGGATCTGCTGCCTTTCATAACAATGACAACAGTGGGGCCCCTCTAATGAGTTACAGCCTCGTATTCACACCAGGACTGTCTGTTTCCTGGGTCTAAGAGAAAAGAGAACCTAGTTCTCAGCAAAAGACTAGCTTTTCCTGATGCATTTACACTCGTGGAGAGAATCCTTAGGAGGGAGAACCATGTTTCATATTATGTTAAATAGGAGAATTCTAGAGAGCAGTGGTCTCCAAACTTTTTTGATCACACACCCCTATCAGTAAATTTTTTTTGAGCACGCACCCGCTGCCGCACCAAAGCAAAAAAAAAAAAAAGCGCTCCTCCTGTCGCGCACCCCCAAGGATCCTCTTGCGCACCCCCTGGGGTGCGTGCACCCCACTTTGGAGACCACTGCTATAGAGCAATAGTTGAGGCAGTGGCAGATTAGCCACTGGGCCAATGGGCTTGTGCCCAGGGGCCCCAGTCAATTATCCCCCTCCCCTGGAAAAATGGGTGCCCCCATATCCTGACCGACTCTGCCTGCCCATCCGGTGCTCCTGCCAGGGAATGGGTTTGGGACATGGGGGCTTGCCCTGTTCCGCACACCCGGCACTCATGCTGGGGAGCGGGATCAGGGCGCGGGGGCTTGTTTCACTCCGCTGCCGTTGTGCCCTGACCTCGCTCCCTAACAGAAGTGCCGGGAGGATGGACAGAGCAGGGCAAGCCCCCGTGCCCCAACCCCCCTCCCTGGCAGGAGCATAGGGGGTCTGGGGATGGGACTGCAGGCAGAAGAAGTGGGGAGGGGTCCCCACTTGCTCTGGCCCAGCATCCCACAAAACCTTAATCCGCCTCTGAGTTGAAGGGGCACTATCTAATTAAAACCCCTACAGGTAACATTTCATCTGTAACTAATATCACCGTAAATTATCCAGTTTAGTGTCTATTTACACTGCACCGTTCACTGTGCTGCTTGCATTTCTGTCCGCTGATTTCATTTGGCCAAGCTATCTATATAACTGTCAGGTTCTCCCTTGCACACATTGCAGGGAAATGTCTGTTTTTGTTTTTTAAACAAACAAGTTTTCTTCAGAACATTTTATCTTTAAAAGCATGGAAACACATCTATTGAACGTAAGAATTGCCAGACCTTTTTTTTACATGAACAACATTTCAGGCCAAATTGAGATGTTTTTTCAGGCTCGAGTGGGTAATGCAGGGCATTATAGAAACATGAGCGAACAAAGAAGGTGAGAGGTTTAACTTCTTATACTACTACATAAAGGTCCAGTCCTGTGAAGTGCTGAGTATCCTTATTTCCCATTAACTTCATGTGATGAAGTGACTCTACAGTTATTTCAAGGGGAACTGAGGGTGATCAGGAGTGACTCAGCACTTCACAGGATTGGGCCATAAATAGGGTGACCAGATGTCCTGATTTTATAGGGACAGTCCCGATATTTGGGGCTTTTTCTTATATAAGCGCCTATTAGGCCCCCATCCCGTCCTGATTTTTCACACTTGATATCTGGTCACCCTAGCCATAAAGCAATTTTAGTTACCTCTTGATTTAAATAACTTTTAATGTAGCCATATGTGACCGAGTGTACAAACGCTGTGCGAGGTAGGAAGGGGTTAATGAGAACTTGTGGGCTCAATTAGCTCTGCCCTTCTCCAGCTGCAAAGTACCAAGCCTGGAGGGAGGGGTTAAAAGGGTCAGCAGGGGGCTGAGTGGGAAGAGGAGAGGGCCTCTGTGTTAACCCCTTGAAAAGATGGCTAGCTGGGGCCCCTGGGGCCTATCCCAGGACTGCCTGAAGGAAGGGCTGGCTGGGGCTGGAAGACAACTAGACACCAGGGCTTCTAGGGGCAGGTAGGCCCAGCAAGGGACTTTTATATGTACTTTGTTCCCCGGAACTCCAGGGTCTTTCCTTTTGGGGATCTGCGAAGGAGCGTGCCCAGGAAGGGGCTGGTGGAAGGCCTAGAGGGCAGCTTGTGGTAGGAAGTGACTCAGGGAGAAAGCTTCTGAACCCACAGAGAGGGCCTGGGTTCCCCTACTACCAGCCTCCTGGCAAAGGGGGTATGGCAGTCCTGGAGATAGGGGCTGGAAAGAACTTGTGTGTGTTTGTGAAGCTGCTGCGTGCCAGACATATGAGGCTCAGTTGTTCACCCCTACAGGGGTGAGACTCTGTGACCCTGTTGGAGGGTCACATCCTGAGAAGGGGCAGAGCCGGACACCAGCTGAAGAGAGCCACTACACCACGCCCAGCTATGAGGGGACGTGCCAGCGAGTGGACTCACTGACACAGAATTACAAGTTACTTTTACTTTCATCTCTGCTACTGGCTGATGTGATTTAGATGTTACATGTACATTAACCCTTTGCGATCCCAAAATCCTTACTTAATATTTTATAGTTGCAACTTCTATGTTTTTTTTTTAAACTGGGAAACTACATCTTACATGGCAGGGGCAGGGGGCAAGAATTTGGATACATACACTGATCCTTGACACCTGATTCGATGGCAAAGCTAAAAAGTTCACTCCAGTGCAATGCTAAAGAGAAAATGTTTCAGTGAAATCATCCTTGCCAAAACCCACTGTTTGCTCTGTACCGTGGGAGGAAGAGAGAATTACTTAGAGGAATGAATGTGACTAAAGCAGATGCAGCCTCTAGCAATGCCGTCATCTCTTCAGCAAACTTTAAAGAACATGTAGAATACCTTGCTTAATGGGTCGATGTTAATATCCTGTATTTCCAGGTGGCTCTGTGGATAACTGTATCAAAAGCACCTACATGATTTAAGCTCCTAAATCCCATTGACCCCGGCTCCCCACCCCATCAGATTTAGGAGCTTAAGTCATTTAGATTCAGGCTAAAATTTTCAAAAGCACCTCTGACATTTTAATATTAATTTTGAAATGTTGTAGTTAATCCTATTAAATATAGTGTGTGTGTGTGTGTGTGTGTGTGTGTGTGTGTGTGTGTGTGTGTG
>NW_020664483.1:14120469-14133199 GCF_002925995.2 Terrapene triunguis | reverse complement strand
GTGTGTGTGTGTGTGTGTGTGTGTGTGTGTGTGTGTGTGTGTGTGTGAGAGAGCGAGAGAGAGAGAGAGAGGAGTGCTTGTGCTATCTGCTAAGAACAAAGGGTGTGTCTACACTGTAGCTAGGAGCGAACCCTCCAGCCCCGGGAGACAGACTCGCACTAGGAGGGCTTGAGCTGGCATATGGCAAATAGCCATGTGGGCATTGTAGCATGAGCCTGAGCTGCAACGTCCAACTGCTCTTTTTAGCCCACTAGCTCCAGCCCCCCTAGCACGAATTTGTCTCCCTGGGCTGGAGGGCTCACTCCCAGCAGCAGGGTAGACATACCCCAAGAGGACAGCGCAGCCCATGTTTTCTTTTAAAATGGTGCTGCTGAAATGGATGGTGTTTAAAGCTGTGAGCAGTTTGCAGATCAAGGAGGCTGGGATTAGTATCTCCATGGGAGCACTAATATATTCATAGACTTTGGAAGTCTGCATGCTATATTTTTATCTTTAGAGGCTAATGGTTAATAAGTCAAGTATATTTATCTTCCTGCAGTAACAACATGTCTAAGATAAATAAATCTGTTCGTCTTTAAGGTGCACCGGACTCCTTGTTGAATATGTCTAAGACTATGTTGCATGAGGTTTAGATCACTGGTAGCCAAAGTGTAACCCAGCAATGGTTAGTACTACAGTGCAAGTTTTCATATGTAGTGTAAAAACGAAGGGTCAGATTCTGGCTGGTTCCTCCCATACAGGGAGGTGAGAGGATGCTGGGAGCCCTTCCCAGCATACCCAGGGGGGTGACCAGAATGCTAGTGCTTGTGCTACTGAGTACAACAAGGTGAGTGGGAATCATAGAACTGGCCACAAGGTAAACCCAGAGCCCTGCCTCACCACCTCCTTCTGTCTCCTGCAGCACTACAGGTTGTAACAGCGGTACCTAAGTGAGGACTCTGTCCGTCTTAGCACTCTGCAGGCAGAATGCTTCTGCCCACAGCTCCTAGGGCCTGATCCAAAGCTCACTGAAGTGAGAGAGCCTTTCCCTTGCTTTAGTGGGCTTTGGATCAGCATCCCTCAGCACTGCATATCCACAAACTCAGCAACCGCTTTAAATGCCAGGATGTGGCTGTGATTGTCCCTACATGTGATGAGGATGGAAGTAGGTGACAAATGTAGCATGGAACTTAGGGTGTGGCCAGACCAGAGCTGGATTGCAAAGCGGAGAAGCCAGTCTTGGGACAGTGACATGGCTGGAGAGTGGCAAAGCTTGGTGACCCCCAATTTAGAGACTGGAAAAAAATGTAAAGGATGTCTGCTCTCCACTGGGATAGTCTTTCTTTGCTGCAGAGCCCTGGGGAGGGGAGGATGAGAAGCTGTCATGTTCATCTACATCTTTGCCAGACTATGCAGCATATTCAATGTGATGACTACAACTTAGTTGCTGGTCTCTACTTCTTAAAGAGACTGGAATTTGTGGTGATGGCCACATAACCCCCCTTCCTCAGGAAAGAAGATGAGTTTAGAAGGTACATTTTCATTGTTTAGAGACACAAAGTTGTCTGGGCTGTCAGCATGCACTCAGCAATGGCTTCCAAGGAACACACCGGAGAGTATGGATGGCTCCGAGCAGAACCACCAAGGGCCTGGTAACTATCAGAGTTCCAAGGAAGGGACAGCATGTAGCAGTGCTGTCCCAGCAGCAGACCAGCGACTGAACTGTGTGAGAGAGTTAGCCACAGAATGATGGTAATGATGGTCCATATCATTTGCCTCTATGATCCATGCAGAGCGGGGACCCTCAACAGTTAGCTCTACACTCCCTTGTACCAAAAGTGGGGGTCAGCCCCTTCCCCGTACAGTCTCCCCTTTCCCTGGGCTGACCTAGAGGTTTCTCCACGGAGCTCGGGTCTATGCAGGGAAGGTTGTAAAGACTGTGTGGACTGGAGAGGAGTGGGTAGGCTAAGAGTTGAGCCATTAGGGGGACACATGTGCCTACTCTGTCCCTCAGAGAAGACCCAGAAAAATTGTTCTCTTTAACCTTTGAAGATAGGACAAGAAGCAATGGGCTTAAATTGAAGCAAGGGCAGTTTAGGTTAGACGTTAGGAAAAACTTCCTAACTGTCAGGGTGGTTAAGCACTGGAATAAATTGCCTAAGGAGGTTGTGGAATCTCCATAATTGGAGCAAATTAGCCAAACACCTGTCAGGGATGATGGTCTAGATCAGGGATCGGCAACCTTTGCATGCAGCCCATCAGGGAAATCCACTGGCGGGCTGGGACGGTTTGTTTACCTGCAGTGTCCGCAGGTTCGGCCGATTGCAGCTCCCACTGGCTGCGGTTCGCTGTTCTAGGCCAATGGGGGCTAGAAGTGGCGGCCAGCACATCCCTCGGCCCATGCCACTTCCCGCAGCCCCCATTGGCCTGGAACGGCGACCTGTGGCCAATGGGAGCTGCGATCGGCCAAACCTGTGGACACTGCAGGTAAACAAACCGTCCTGACCCGCTAGCGGATTTCCCTGACAGGACACATGCTAAAGGTTGCCAATCCCTGGCCTAGATAATATTTAGTCCTGCCTTGAGTGCAGGGGACTGGATTAGAAGACCTCTCGAGGTCCCTTCCAGTTCTATGATTCTATGAATACAGGCTGTTGCTCTTTCACTTTCTCTGTGGATCTTCCTTTCATGATACCCTGGAGAAAGCATCAGTCAGAGGGAGGCCCTGGTGTCACAGATCCACATCTCCTTCCATCGGGGGCAAACTCTGCTGCGCCCCACCCCAAATGGATCACTTGGGAAGAAACTCAGTTCATAGGCTAATAGAACTTAAAGACAGAAGACACCATTAGATGATCTAGTCTGAGATCCTGTATACAACAGACCATAGAATTTCACCCAGTCACCCCTGTATTGAGTCAAATCACTTGTTTGGCTGAAGCATATCTTTCAGAAAGGAATTTGCTCTTGATCTGAAGACATCAAGAGATGAAGAATCCACCATTTCCCTTGGGTGTTTGTTCCAATGGTTAATGACCCTCACTGTTAAAAATGTGTGCCTCATTTCTAACTTCCAATCATTGGTCCTGGTTCTGCCTTTCTCCACTAGGTTAAAAAGCCCTTTACTACCTGGTATTTCTCTCCATGCAGCTACTTATACATCGTAATCAAGTTACTATTTGGTCTTCTTTTTGGTAAACTAAAAAATTTGATCTCTTCAAGTCTCTCACTGTGAAGCATTTTTTCCAGCCCTCGAATAATTTTTGTGGCTCTTCTGTGCCCATGCTTCAATTTTTCAACATACGTTTAAAAATGTGAGCACCAGAATTGTAGTCAGTATTCCAGTATCAGTGTCACCAGTGCCGAATACAAAGGTAAAAATCACTTCCCTGCTCCAATTCACTACTCCCCCGTTTTTACATCCAAGCATCATATTAGTCCTCTTTGCCACAGATAGCACTAGGATTCATGTTGACTTTTGTCCACTACGATCCCTAAATCCTTTTTAGAGTTGCTGCTTTCCCAGATACATTCTCCAGGAATGAACTGAATTCACTGTTCCTAGAAGTCTGACTTTGTATTTGATTGCATTAAAACCTTGTTTTAACAGACTCAGTTTACCAAATAATCCAGATAACTTCGTTTGACTCCCTATCCTCATCAATATTTATCAGTCTTAAAATTTGCAGCTGATACAAAGACTGTTTATCAGCAGTGATTTTATATTTACTTTCAGCTCATTGATACAAATATTGAATAGGATCAGGCCTAGAGCCAGTTCCTGCTGAAGTCCGGCCCATTTATGATCATTCCCTATTGTTAACTACTTTTAGATCAGTCAGTTAGCCAGGTCTTAACATCATATAGTGCTAATTTCTTAATCATAATGTCATGCAGTACTAAGTCAAATGCCTTATAAAAGTCTGAAGTATATTACATTGTGATGGGATGTTCACCCTACACTTGCCCTGAAGGGTTTAATGTAGGCTAAGAAGGGGACCAATTAACCAGACAGGCCACAGCTGAGGTGAATTAGGTGGTTTAAGTAGTCCCCTGACTGAGTAAAGAGGGAGCCTAGCTTAGGAGGAAGAGCGGGGCTGGTTTTATAAAGACAGGAAGTTAGCCACTGAGAGGGGAACTGTAGGGAAGAAGTCTGCAGTCACTCCATGGGAGAAGAGAGGTGTATTTGGGGGTTACAGGACCAAGGTAGAAAACCAGAGGAAGGGAGAGAGAGTCAGGAGGTCAGGAAAGGTCTGGGGAAAGGCAGTAAGGTATAGACTGGGACAGATCTTGGCTGCTGATTAGAGGGTCCCTGAGCTGGAATCCTCAATAGAGGGTAGGCCTGGGTTCCTCTACTAGCCACTGGGGAAGTGGCACCATCTGGGCAGAGAATGGGAAGACTGCCTGAGTCTGTTCATAAGAAGAGACTTTGATACCCCTGGAGGGCTAAGCCATGAACACAAAGCATCTTGCCTCTCTGAGAGCCAGGAAGAGAAGGCAGGGTGGATGGTGAGAGGAGGAAAGATGTCTGACCTGGAATCAGCTAATCCCCAGAGCAACCAGCAGGAGGTGTGCTAGTGGTGAGTGGACCTTGTGACATTTATCAACTAAAGTTGTATTCTCATCAAAGAATGAAATCAAGTTGTTTTGAGAAGACTAACTTTCCATGTAACCATGTTGACTGGAAATAATTATATTTCTATCCATTGATTTTTTTTTTTTAATTCATTTATTTATTTAATCCTGTATCAGCTTTTCCATTATTTTGCCCAGGATTGATGTCAGGCTAACCAGCCTATAATTACCCTGGCTGTACCGCTTGCCCCCTCTGAATAGCGTCATAACATTAGCACTCTTCTGATCTGGAATTTCCCTGTTATTGCCAGGTTCTTTAAAAATTAACATCAGTGACCACCGAGAGGCCACTCGGGTGCAAATTATCTGGGCCTGCTGATTTTAAAATGTTTATCCCAAGTAGATGCTGTTCAACATTCTCCTTAAACTACTTCCAGTCCATTAGTAACTATCACCCTCATGTGATATGACTATATCAACCTGCTTCTTCCAAATATCAAATAAAAATATGTATTGAACACTTCTGTCTTTTCTGCATCATTATTAACAATTTTACCATATCTATCTAGTAATGGGACTATCCTATGGCTAGGATTTCTTTGCTTCCTGATATACTCAAAATATTCTTTCTTATTGTCCTTAGCCCTGCCAGCCATGGACTTTTCACTGATGTCTTTAACTTCCCATATCAATTGTCTACACTTCATAACTTCTCATTTCTATTCATTGCAATCTACTTCACCTTTGTTCCAAGCAGGGCTGTCAAGTGATTTAAAAAAAGTAATCATGATTAATTGCTCTGCTAAACAATAATAGAATACCATTTATTTAAATATTTTTGGATGTTTTCTACATTTTCAAATATATTGATTTCAATTAGAACACAGAATACAAAGTGTACCGTGCTCACTTTATATTTTTTATTACAAATATTTGCACTGAAAAAAAGAAACACAAGAAATAGTATTTTTAATTCACCTAATACAAGTACTGTAGTGCAATCTCTTTATCATGAAAATTGAATTTACAAATGTAGTTATGTACAAAAAATAACTGCACTCAAAAAAAAAATGTAAAACTTTAGAGCCTACAAGTTCACTCAGTCCTACTTCTTGTTCTGCCGATCACTCAGACAAACAAGTTTTGTTTACATTTGCAGGAAATAATGCTGCCCACTTCTTGTTTACTATGGAACCTGAAAGTGAGAATAGGCATTTGCATGGCACTTTTATAACCAGCGTCGCAAGATATTTATGTGCCAGATGCGCTAAAGATTCATATGTCCCTTCATACTTCGCCCACCATTCCAGAGGACATGCGTCCGTGCTGATGATGGGTTCTGCTCAATAATGATCCAAAGCAGTGCGGACTGACCCATGTTCATTTTCATCATCTGAGTCAGATGCCACTAAGAAGGTTGATTTTTCTTTTTTGGTGGTTCGGGTTCTGTAGTTTCCACATCGGACTGTTGCTCTTTTAAGACTTCTGAAGGCATGCTCTACACCTCGTCCCTCAGATTTTGGAAGGCACTTCAGATTCTTCATCCCAGTGATGAGCTCCCAAAATCCTAAGAACCGGTTCCCTACCGGGTCCTCAGCGGCACTTCGGCGGCAGGGGGGTCTTCACTCGCTCCGGGTTTTCGGCGGCAGGTCCTTCACCCGGAGCGAGTGAAGGACCTGCTGCCGAAGTGCCGCCAAAGACCCGGTAGGGAACCACACGTTGAGTACAAGCCCCACATGCCTGTCTCCCCCCCGCCACCCACCCATCCGACCCCAACCCACGTCCTGCCCCCCTCAGAACCCACAACCCATCAACCCCCCCTTGTCCCAAGACCCCCCACCCTAACTGCCCCCCAGGACCTCACTCCCACCCAATTCGCCCCACTCCCTGTCCCCTGACTGCCCCAACCCCATCCACCACCACCCCGACAGACCCCCCGGACTCCCACGCCTACCCAACCCTTCCCATTCCCCGTCCCCTGACCGCCTCCCCATAACCTCCGTCCCCTCCAACCGCTCTCTACCCCTTATGAAACCCCTCCTCCCAGCCCCAGCTGGCCCCTTTACCATGCTGCTGTGTAAGGATGCCGCGCAGCTGCTGGGGCTTGCAGCCCCACCCCCTTACCCAGAGGTGAAAGTAAGCCGGTATGCCCCCATACGACCTACCGGCAAGAGCCGGTGCGCCGTACCGGGGTGGCCTGGCTTCCCCAGGGGGCAATTTAAAGGGCTTGGGGCTCCCAGCAGGGACTGGAGCCCCAGGCCCTTTAAAGTGCCACCAGAGCCACACTGCTGGAGCCCTGGGGTAGCGGCAGCGGGGCTCTGGGGGCTATTTAAAAAGTCCGGGCCCCCACCCCACGCTTCTACCACCCTGGCCCTTTAAATAGCTGCCGGAACCCCCGCCGCCACTACTCCAGGGCTCCGGCGGCTATTTAAAGAGCCAGGGCGGTAGAAGCAGGGGAGCCCCAGGCCCTTTAAATATCCCCCAGAGACTTGGGGTAGCGGGGGGCTCCAGCTGCCTCTGCTGCCCCGGTCCTTTAAATAGCCACTGGAGCCCTGCCGCTTCCCCCAGGGCTCTGGCGGCTCTGCGAGGAGGGGAAGGGGGAGGGGCCGGGGGAGCCTTGGCCTCCCTAGCTGGGAGCTCAGGTGGGCCAGACAAGACGGTCCCGTGGACCGGAATTTGCCCAGCCGCCCGCCCCTTTAGGAACCAGTTCTACACCGGCTTCTAAATTTAGCAACCAGTTCTTGCGAACCGGTGCAAACCGGCTCCAGCTCACCACTGCTTAAACCTTGGGGCGAATGCTGTAGCTACTTTTAGAAATCTCACATTAGTACCTTCTTTCTGTTTTGTCAGAAAGCGTTCTTAAAACGAACAACATGTGCTGGGTCGTCATCCGAGATTGCCATAATACGACATATATGGCAGAATGCACTGGCTGGACAAACAAAGCAGGAGACATACAATTCTCCCCCAGAGAGTTCAGTCACAAATTCAGTTAATGCATTATTTTTTTAACGAGCATCGTCGGCATGGAAGCATGTCCTCTGGAATAGTGGCCAAAGCATGAAGGGGCATATGAATGTTTAGCATATCTGGCACATAAATACCTAGCAATGCCATGGTGCCATGCGAACACCTGTTCTCATTTTCAGGTGACATTGTAAATAAACGGGCAGCATTATCTCCCATAAATGTAAACAAACTTGTTTGTCTTAGTGATTGGCTGAACAAGAAGTAGGACTGAGTGGACTTGTAGGCTCTGAAGTTTTACATTTTGTTTTTGAGTGCAGTTATATAAAAAAAATCTACATTTGTAAGAAGAACAGGAGTACTTGTGGCACCTTAGAGACTAACAAATTTATTTGAGCATAAGCTTTCGTGGGCTACAGCCCACTTCATCGGATGCATAGAATGGAACATATAGTGAGGAGATATATATACATACAGAGAACATGAAAAGGTGGGAGTTGCCCAACCAACTCTAAGAGGCTAATTAATTAAGATGAACTGTTGTCAGCAGGAGAAAAAAAAAATTTGTAGTGATAATCAAGATAGCCCATTTAAGACAGTTTGACAAGAAGCTGTGAGGATATTTAACATGGGGGAAATAGATTCAATGTGTGTAATGGCTCAGCCATTCCCAGTCTCTATTTAAGCCTAAGTTGATAGTATCTAGTTTGCGTATCAATTCAAGTTCAGCAGTTTCTTGTTGGAGTCTGTTTTTGAAGCTTTTCTGTTGCAAAATTGTCACCTTTAAATCTGTTACTGAATGGCCAGAGAGGTTACATTTGTAAGTTGCACTTTCATGATAAAGAGATTGTATTACAGTACTAGTATGAGGTGAATTGAAAAATATTATTTTTTATCATTTTTACAATGCAAATATTTGTAATAAAAAATAATGTGAGCACTATACACTTTGTATTCTGTGTTGTAAATTGAAATCAACATATTTAAAAATTTAGAAAAACATCCAAAATATTTAATAAATTTCAATGGGTATTCTATTGTTTAACAATGTGATTAAAACTGCAATTAATCGCGATTAATTTTTTTGCGTTAATTGTGTGAGTTAACGGCGATTAATTGACAGCCCTAGTTCAACGTACTATATAAACACTGATTAGCTAATCCGCAAACACACCTATGAGGAAGGTAAACTGGTGCTATTCCCTCCCCTTTAAAGATGGGGAAATTCAGGCAAAGCAGTGACTTCCCAAGTCCACACAGCACATCAGTGTCAGAGCCAGGACTAGAAATTCAGGACTACCTGATTTCCAGGTAGATGTTCATTTCCCAAACTCATGTTGCCTCCCAGTAAGATGCCATTCTCTCCTCTCCCCTCCCCCAGTTTATTTTAATAAGAGAGAAAGCCATGCTGCAACCTTCACATCTGGACCCAAAGTTTGAGGGCATTGAGATCTGGTATTTGGTTTGAGGCACAGCTCTGCTTTTGATAACTGATGCTTGTGATTTTTGTTTGCATTGCTCTGAATTCTGGGATGGAGAAATGGCAATAAGGCACAGAGGCGCTTGCCATTCTATTTCTGTGCTACAGAAGATCCGTAGTTAATTTTATGATAAGAATAACTACACACTTGCTTACCCATCCCTCCAGGGGTATTTGTGTAGTTTAGTTAATGTCTTAAAAGTGCTTTGAAATTCCCCGATGGAAGGACAAAGTAGCATTCTGGTGAGATAGTCATCTATTCATAATTAAGTCTGGAACTAGCTTTCGCTTAAAAAAAACCCCAGTCTCAGAACCCAGACTAACCCCAGGCAGTAAGTGCTTAGCGAGAAGCTTCTCCCATACATATGTCATTGCTCAATCATCCATTATGCGTATCTTACCCCCTCCTCTGAAGCATGAGGTATTCGCCACTACTGGAGACAGGATAGTGGACTAGATGGACCATTGGTCTAATCCAGCCTGGCCAGTCCTATGGTTCCTGTGAAGCTAGCTAGCTAAGGAATGCTATTCTAATGCGAGACTCTCTCTGCCAAGCAGAACGGACAAATATGAAGGAAAAACAGGATGAGCTAGAAACAAGGAGGGGGGGAAAAAAACAAGCTTCATATTCAGTGTTCTTGAAGGGTTTGAAGATAAAGCTTTTCTGCAAAAGATGCTTCCATATCTCCTCCCACTAGACCAACAGCTTTCCCTGCTCCATTGTGAGAGAGCACACCCAAGAACTGCACCTGGAAAAATGAAAGTGTCTAACCAGCCTAAATCTCTGGTCTTTAATTTGATTAAAATTTAATGACCAGCTATTAATAATGAATGCAGCTAGGAAGATGGGAGAACTGCATTATAATGGCCTTGAGAGTTCTATTTAGCTAGAGTTCTCAGCGGAGCTCGAAAAATAAGAGGGCAGGTTTCAAAAGGATGAAACAAATCTTCAAAGGAACAGATATAAGAAGCCGTCTCGGGCAAAGCCAACCTTGCTATTGAATGGTGGGCCTGGGAAGCCGTTTTTCGCCTCCTTTTCCATTAAAAACTTAGCTGCTGTGTAATATAAGGAAGGATGGTCTTGTGGTTAAGGCCCTGCATTAGGATACAGGGGATCTTGGTCCAATTGCCAGGTCTGCTAGTGATATCTTGTGTGATCTTAATTAATTGAACTCTTTGCCCATTTCTTATGTCAATAGAGAGAAATCTTCCCTACCTTGTGGAAGTGTTGTGAAATTAGTTGTTAATGCTTGTGAGGTGCTCAGATGTGATGGCGATGGGGGTTGTATAAGGGCTGGTATGATGAGTCTATGGGGCACATCACTTTTCCCCAAATGTAATTAACCCCCCAAAAGAGGTGGATGGGAGAATCTTGAAGTAACCACCAGCTGCCTGTTCTTGGGTCTACACAACCTTGCCAACCCTGTTCTTCGGTGCCTCAGTTTCTGAGTGACTGATTTAAAACACCTTGGGCTTGACTGTTAGAAGTCCTGCATGCCACAGCTCCAGATGAAATCCATTGGCACAGCAACTAGTGCTCAGCTCCTCTGAAAACCAGGCTCCTCTACAGTGTCTCAAGTTGGGCACCCTAAAGTCGAAGCACCTACAATCCGTGGCCACTTTTGAAAATGTGGCGGCATACAGCTAGGACCATATCATCCCTTAAGATCCATGCCCTACTCTCCTTCTTTCCATGTGGAAGGGAAGGCGGGGATACTGCCTCCCCTCTCCTCCAGCCCCCACAGTTAGGGTTGCCAACTGTCTAATTGCACAAACCCAAACACCCTTGCCTTGCCCCTTCCCTAAGGCCCTGCCCCTGCCCTGCCCTTTTCCCGAGGCCCCACCCCCACGCACTACAGCCCCGCCTTCCTCCGTCGCTCGCTCTCCCCAACCGTCACTGACTTTGACCGGGCAGGGGGTGGGGGCGGGGCCGAGGGTTGGAATGTGGGCGGGGGCTCTGGGCTGAGCCTGGGACAGGAGGTTGGGGTGTGGGCTCTGGGAGGGAGTTAGGGTGCAGGAGGGGGCTGGGGCAGGGGGTTGGGTTGTGGGAGGGGGTTCAGGGTACAGGCTCTGGCTGGACGGCGCTTATCTCAGGAGGCTCACTAGGCTCACAGGTAGCACTAGGCTCTAGGCTCACAGGTAGCACTGCCCCTGCCTGCAAGCACTGCCCCGTAGCGCCCATTGGTTGCGGTTCTCCATTCCTGGCCACTGGGAGCTGCAGAGTCGGCGCTCAGGGTGGGGGCAACACGCAGAGACCCCCCTGGCTGTGCTTCCTCCTAGGAGCCGCTGCCGGACATGCTGGGCGCTTCCAGGAGTGGCACAGAGCCAGGACAGGTAGGGAGCTGCCTTAGCCCTGCTGCGCCGCCAGACTTTTAGCAGCCTAAAATCTCCCTGTTTTGGCTTCAATAGCCTCTGGGAGATCGAGCCCGATTCCAGGAGACCCTACTCACAGTGTCAGGAATCAATATATGTGGAAGAGAGCAGGCAAGAGGAAAGGTACGTTAAGGCACAGTTGAGTCTGACTTCTAGTGGAAGTTGTGGGAGCCAGCCAGTGTCTCTCCAGCCTCTCCCCTGCCCTGCTTGTTCCATGTAGGGCAGGGGTCGGCAACCTTCGGCGTGCAGCCCATCAGGGTAATCTGCTGGCGGGCTACAAGACATTCTGTTTACGTTGACCGTCTGCAGGCACGGCTCCCAGTGGCCGTGGGTTTGCCATTCTCGGCCAATGGGAGCTTCTCGCAGCTCCCATTGGCCGGGAACGGTGAACCGTGACCACTGGGAGCTGCGGGGGGGCGGGGGGGGACAGGCCTGTGGATGGTCAATGTCAGCAAAATGTCTCGCGGCCCGCCAGTGGATTATCCTGATAGGCTGTGTGCCAAAGATTGCCGACCCCTGATGTAGGGCAAATCGCACTGCCCTGAATGGAATAATTTGGTGACAACCAATTCTGTATGAGGAGCCTCACTGTCTTCTTCTGGTCTGACCCCTTCCCACCTGGTTTTCCATAGCAGCAGACAGTCTGGCCCACAGATCACACCTCCTCTTTCACTCTGTGTAAGCTCAAAAGCTTCTCTCTCCACCAACAGAAGTTGGTCCAGTAAAAGATATTCTCACCCAGCTTCTCTCTCTCTCATAATAGCTTTTTGAAGATGTCTTGGAGGCCCAAAGCAAAATGCAATGCCCATCTGCCACTTCTTACCCTACTGTTTGAGCAGTATATCAATGAAGAAGGCACCTAGCTAACCTTATGAATACAGGTGACACATGAAATATTGACCTGCCAACAGGTAGTATTGTAACTTGCAAAGCTTGAGCCGTCCAGATCTGACAAGTTACTCAATTTTTTTATGTTCCTGCATGCTGCTTTGCAACTAGTAATCATACCTCATGAGTCAACTTGGCAATGAGAGATTTCACCAACAGCACGGTCATTTACTGTGACTGAACTAAGACAAGTAGCTTCTTTCACATCATCAAATCAGACTGCGGTGTAAGGGACACAGGGCCGGCTCCAGGCACCAGCCGACCAAGCATGTGCTTGGGGCGGCACCTGGTAAGGGGCGGCCAATCTTGGAGTGGCAGGGGTGGCGCTCAGGGGTTTTTTTGGGTTCAGTCGGGCGGCGCTGGGGGTGGGGTGGGTTGTTTTTGTTTCGGTGGCTGGGCGCGTGGGGGGCGCTGGGGGGGATTCGACAGCGGCACTCCGCAGGGGGGTGTGGCGGCGCGGCGGGGCGC
>NW_020664483.1:14091627-14120369 GCF_002925995.2 Terrapene triunguis | reverse complement strand
TGGGGGGGGATGGCGGCGTGGTGCTGAGGGTGTGTGTTATGGCGGCGCTATGGAGGGCGGCACTCTTTTTTTTTGCTTGGGGCGGCAAAAAAGTTAGAGCCGGCCCTGAAGGGACATCTTCCCTTCTCCTGGTTAGCTCTGTTTTTGTTAGTGTCTGGAATGAAGGCATGAGCTGCAGCTCACTGAGAGCTTCTGGTGCTGGGTTAGAGACCGGCATATTCACACGGTGGTTGCCTGTCCCCTTGCAAAGTGTACAATTTGTTTGTGTTTTGACCCAAAAACGTTCTGCTCAGCAAGTGAGAGGAGCACTGCGAGATACTGAGCATCATGAGTTATGGATGTCATGCGGCTTCGCTATGGTAACAGTGAAATTTGACACAGGCTTGCCTGGGACTTTGCAGCCAGGTGCATGATAATACAGGTCCTCAGATACAGCTTTCTGTCTGGAATGTGAGTGAGAATTTCAGATTTCCTTCCTCAGTGGAACCAGCAAGAGGAATTTCTTTTCCCTGCTGGAGCAGAGCAGCAAACAGCTTTTTTTATTTAACTAGAGCATTTTAAATGGGGAGATGGTAACTGTGACTCAAGAGACTGGTAATTGGATAAAGAGCTTTTCATCTCTATATTAAAGTGAACTGGGTATGAACCAATAATAGCTACATTATTACCATCTAATTGCTGATTTGTGGTCTGTGTGAAACTGTTTAGTGATCTCAACGAGACTGCTACTGGACAAGTGTCCAGACTACATAATTTGCCAGCACAATTGTTGGCTCTGTTGGCACTCTCAGGAGAGCAGACATGGAAACAGAACTACTGCTATATCCAGAGAGGTAGAGTCCCATCCGATCATGGATGCTGTGGAGAAGCGGGAGCTATGTTGTTTTATATCTATGGCTTCATCTTCCAGTCCTGCTCATTCTTTGAGCACTCGGTTCACTTTATTTGATGAGACTACTGGACAAGATTTTAACTGATAATAAAAATAATGGGGCTAGTGAAACCTTAAGCCTGTAAAATTGTGTAGAAAAGCCACATGATTTAAGATCACTGTTGAGCAATCCAGATGCCTTCTCTGATATTGCTCATATTGCAAATTGTTAAGGTACTGGATGTGTATTCGGATACCCATTACAGTGCACGACATTTGTGGTCAGATTATCTGACTACAAACCTGACTAACTGGGCTGTGTCCTGAAATCCTTATAACAGTGTTAGACTGGAAAAAAGTAAATGCTTGCCAAACTCCATTCACTTGTGATTCCAAAATGCGTTGCCACTCACACTAGCTCTTCATAACATCGTCCATTTTCTTTTTTGTATGTTCTGATCAGCAGTGAAATAGTTAACAGTTAACTGTAGTTAATAGCTGCCATTTTAGTAATCATTAGATTTCAAATGAATAGGGCAGTTCACACCTCTCAGACCAATTGTTTCAGGCGGTCTGCAGAGGTCAACTAGACATGACTGCATCCATTTACACCTGGCTCGGATTTTGAAGATTTATTTTCACAACTATAATAGCTGTAGCCTTTTTTTAAAGAAACAAATAAAGAAAGCTTAGATTCTTGAGCATAAGAAGTGGCACTAATCTGCCATAAACCAGGCTAATTTGACCCCTGGTGTCTGTATGTAAAGCAATTATCCTCTACTTCAGCTGTCGCTCAGTAAAATTCAAATGATGGTATTCATGGCTAATGTGTGGGATCTGAGTTTGAGATTAAAATCCAGTCATTCATGCCCGAGCTAGAAATGCCAGAGAAGACAGCATGTTCAACTCCATGTCCTTCTGGCCTAACTTGGAACAATATTAATATGCTCTACTATGGAGAATCGATAATCACTAGGACAGTCAGCACAAGATAAGACTGGAGGACCTCACCCTGCGGTGTAAAACCCCCCCACCGTACTTAGTCTTTGTAAAGTAGTTAGTCTTGATGATGATATATTAGATCCTATAATGACAGTGCACTAACTCTTGTAATTCAGATAGCAGCAGGGGGAAACCCTGACATCACCCCCCACACACACACACACACACACAGGCACAAACGCCTGCCTCTGCAGCAGCAGCAGCATTCCACAGTAATGGTTTGCTTTGTCCCGGAGCAGATAAGCATGCCGGATGTCAGAAACAGAGCTTTGAAAGGGGATATCCGCATGCCTGCAGCTGAGTTCAAAACAATGACCAGAGTGGCCACTTGACGTCAAGAGATTATAGGATGTTTCTGGAGGCCAATCACAGCGCAGTAATGCAATACGTTGTCCACACTGACACCCAGGTGTTTCAGCCAGGGTGCAGCAAGCTCTATGCTTCTCGTGGAGGTGGATTACCAGGAGTAGGGTGACCAGATCACCCAAGTCAAATGTCGGGACGTGGGGGGGGCGGGGCAGGGCAGGAGGGGGCGGGGCAAAAAAAAAGCCCCCACCTTTCCTCCACAAGCTCTGGAGGGAGGTCCTGGAGACGCAGAGGGAGCGCAGGGCTGGGGTGAGTGAGAGTCCGACCTGGCCCCAGTGCAGGCAGGACTCAGTCGGGCGGTAGGGAGAGTAGGGGGGCGGCCCGCGGGGCCAGGCGGCGGCTGTTCTCCCCCCCTGGGCAGCGGGACTCGGGAGCAGCCGCTGGTGCAGCTCCCACTGCCGCGGGGGGAGGAAGCGGCCGATGGCCAAGCTCGGCGGCCGCGGCTCTGGCGCCCGGGCCCGAACCCCCCCGAGCCCGGGCCTGTTGCGGGGACCCAGCAGCGCGCACGCTGCGTCCAGCCCCTGGCCAGTCACGTCTGGGCTGCTGCCCAGCTGGTGCTATCCTGCGGCAGCCCCAGAGTGGGGGCAGCAGGCCCCAGCCCCCTCGTCCTGCTCGGGTCCCGCAGGGGAACGAACGGGGCTGGGCTGCCGATGCCTCCGCCCCGGGGCCGCCGCGGGATAGCACCAGCCCAGAGGCGACTGGCCAGGGGCTGGGTGCAGCATGCGCGCTGCTGGGTCCCCGCAGTGTGAGCACTTCCGGGCTCCGGAGCATTTCCTTGTTTGTCCAGTGTCCCGGCCGCACATCGGTCGGGACGCGGGACAAACAAGGAAATATCGGGACAGTCCCGATAAAATCGGGACGTCTGGTCACCCTAACCAGGAGCACTCCAGGTGAAGAGTCCAGGTGCTCTAAATGCCTTGCCAGTGTGGACACCTCAGGAGTTAGGGTGCCCAGGGCTGATTTAATGCGCTCTAACTTGCAGGTGTAGCCAAGGCCTAAGAGAATGTGGGTCTTTGTGCCCCCTCCACCAGTGGCTGGTCCACATAACACATTTGAGTCTGCTACTGCTTCCAGCCAGAGGACTTAGGGCCAGATTTTTCAAAGGTACTTAGATGCCTAAAGATGCAGGCTTTCAAAAGAGTCTAGGTGCCTAACTCCCATTGAATTCTCCATTAAATGACCTAAGTGTGGTGAATAAAGGGCAGTGGGCAGGAACTCCATATCTCTATGCATTGCAATCAAGGGTACATTCATAGAATTTGTCCAAGGCTTAATTTCCAAGTGTACATAATCAGCTGGGGGCAATTGTGGTCTTGCACCCACAATTAGCTGAGCCAGCAACTGGAGCTCTTTAAATCAAGGTACTATATATTATGCCCACAACCCCCTATTAAATTCATCATTATAGAATTTCACTGGAGCTAATATGCCATCTGAAAACTAAAATTATTTCCTATTCCCTACACCAGGGGTCGGCAACGTTCGGCACGCAGCTCGCCAGGGTAAGCACCCTAGCGGGCCGGGCCAGTTTATTTACCTGCTGACGCGGCAGGTTCGGCCGATCGCGGCCCCCACTGGCCGCGGTTCGCCGTCCCGGGCCAATGGGGGCGGCGAGAAGCGGCGCGTGCCGAGCGATGTGCTGGCCGCAGCTTCCCGCCACCCCCATTGGCCCGGGACGGCGAACCGCGGCCAGTGGGGGCCGCGATCGGCCGAACCTGCCGCGTCAGCAGGTAAATAAACTGGCCCGGCCCACCAGGGTGCTTACCCTGGCGAGCCGTGTGCCGAACGTTGCCGACCCCTGCCCTACACTGAAATTAAGGTGAGGCAGGTTAGTCAGAACTGATTAAATAGTCAGGAATAGTAGCTTTGAGGGTGAGGAAAACAAAATGCCACTCAAATACAGAATTGGTTCAATATGTCAGTCCTCTCTTGGAGACCGATATCCTGCACTTGCAAGGAGAAAAACTTAATCAAGTGGTTTTCCCCCCATCTTTAACTTCTAGGATCTCATATTTCATTCCTATCTGTAAGTCACCTAAGGGGAAAGTGGAAGCTACAAAACAGGAAGAGGGGAGGCTCTTCTTTTGTTTCTGGAAATTTGGGGAAAGCCTGCCATCTGCTGTAAATCATGGTTGTTGCTGGAGATAAAATAAGCAATGTCACATCGTCCGTGTAAAACACATGTACACTGAGCCCCATCTACTTTAGTCTCCAAAATGTCAGGCTTAACAATCAAGAAGTCCCATTCTCAGAACAAATCATAGGAGAAGGGAGAGGACATTGTCATTGTTTATTTTGTTAAGCATCAACAATATGCTCAACACACAACTAGAGACAGCCCTTGCCCTGAGGAGATTGTAGTCAAGAGAAAGAAACACCATCACCACTCCTTGTCTCCCAGTTTCTTACTTAACTTAATCTTGGTATCTGTGGTGCCTACTCTGGTGATGGAGGCCACAGAGCTGAACAGTCACAATCGTTAATGTATTTATCCTCACAACACCCCTGTGAGAAAGGGACATGCTATTATCTGCCTTGCCCAGATGGGGAACTGAGGCACAGAGAAGCTAAGTGACTTGTGCAAGGTCACACAAGAAGCCTGTCACAGAGCAGGGAATTAAACCTGGATCTGTCAAGTCTCTGGATAGCATCATAACCAATGGACCAACCTTCCTCTCTTAAGACATTGCTGTTTTTTTCTGTTATCACTTTCATCCCGCCCCCAAGTCTATTCCATTGGAACAGAGAGGGCCTGACAGACAGGGGCCTTGCAAAGATAAGGCTAAGAATAGCTTGAATAAGGAAAAGGTGGGGGTCATGGAAGATTGTTCCAAGGAGAAGGGTCAGCATGGAAAAAAGTTCAAAGAAAGGAGTGTGAGAAAGAGGTGGCTGGCACTACTGGCACAGCCACGGAGGTGAGAGGGGCATGTGGTGAGAGACAAGGCCTGAGATGTAGGCAAAGCAGAACTGTGGAGGGCCTGAAGGCTAGCACGAGAGATCTAAATTTACTGTTCTAAGCAGCAGGATCTTGGATGGAGCGGGGAAGGAGTGATATGTGGTTATCAGGGAGGCCAGGGAGAAGGTTCCAATAACCAAGGGCAGGAAGTGACCAAGATTTGGATGAGGGCTTAAAGCCCAGGATGGGGCAGAGCTCCCTCTTCACTGCTAGAAGCAAGAGAGCGGCTCCCACCTCCTTTCCCTGGGCTCGCTAAGCAGCAGCTCCCCTCCTGGTTCAATCTCCTTTAACACTGGTCTAGACAAGTGCTGTTAGCTATGAGCGAAGAAAGGAAGATGTGGCAGTGCTTGTTAATAGTCTAGATTTCCCCCACCCCTTCTGGTGGTGTCATGTGGGGCAGGAACTCACATCACCTCCTGGGGCCGGGCAGAATCCTCCATTAACAGGGACTTCCCCTGGCTGCAGCCGGAGCAGTTGTAACGCAGGGGGCCGGCTTTTAAAGGCCACACAACCATCTCTGCTGTTGGCAGCAGGGGTGAGAGACCAGGGAATTCTGACATCAGTAGGTCCCTGCTCATTTTGTAGTGTGAAAACTCTTGCTGTGGGGTTGGCAGGGTGACAGAAGGGCATGTGAGGTCAGCGGTGGCAAAGAAGGTTGACTGAGGCTCCTGGATTTCTTGGGGAAATGAATAAACGACCCCATCCTCACAAAAAGAAAGGAAAAGATGCACCTAAGAGGTTTTGTACTTTGTAACATTCTGCTTGTATGTTTTCTGTTGCTGTTTGCTTGTCTTGTCTGTTTGGACTGTAAGCTCTTTGCGGCAGGGACTTTGTGCATCTCTCTGGCGTGCGGCACCTAACAACTGGGCTCCTATTATAATCAGGGCATTTAGATGCTATTTTAATATACATAAATAATGGATGCATTGGCAGGAAGAGTGAGAGTCCAAGATACCTCCAGGAGGTTAGGAGTCAGAATGATGGGGAAGGTGATGGTGGCCACAGCAATGGAAAAAGATTGAAGTGGAAAGGGTCTGGGAAGAAAAATAAGGAGCTTGATTTTGTCCTTGTTTTGCTTCAGCTAGTGCCAAGCCATCCAGAATTGTCAGTTGGAGACAGGGTGAGATATGTGGGACTGGACAGAAGGAGGCAAGCCAATGGTAGAAAGGTAGATTTTTTTTTTTGGAGTCATCAGCATAAAGATAATGATTGAATTTATGCTAATGGTTATGTTCACCCAGGGGTAAGGTGTGGGTGTGGTGAGGACAAAGGAGAGAGCCCTGACGGATGCTGACAGAGAAAGAGGGAGGAAACTCCATGTGAGACATTGAAAGAACAGTAGGAGAGATAGGAGAAGGGAACCTACATCGCAAAAGGATATGGTACTATTTATAACTAACAAAGCCAGAGGGTCCTGCTAGTGCAACTGAATCCATGTTTAGAGGTTGGAGCAGATCTATAGCCGGGCTTCGTAGTCAGCACTCTTTCACAGCTAGAAATCTATTTCCTTATTGCAGAATTCCCAGTCAAAGTCTTTGTCAGCTTCCTACATTGCTATTGAATTCAACAAAGTATACTGTAGCACCATTTGTATTCATGTTTGACAGTTGAGCTGTCCCTCGGAACTGACCATTTTCTGTTCTATTTCCCCGAAAGTTCCCTAGTAGAATCCCGCTTTTTGTAATGACTAGGCTTGGTGGTGAATGAATTCCGATATCGCTCTGTGTAGAACAAAACCAGCTCGCTACATGAGGACCAGTGATCATGATGACTCGCGTATTAAATTGCTCCACTTCATCAGACTAATTTATCCAGAAAAATGTATTTACTTTAAATACAAAACCAAACTTTCGTTATTCTATGCAACCAGGTAGTAGACAGTGCAAGGGAACATTTTAGTAGAAACCTATTTACATCACAATATATCTGTACCATGTCTAATATGCTGAGGATTGAATTACCTGCCAAAAGAAATCAAAAATGAAACCTAGTTCAACTTCAGACATGGTGGACTAAGTGCTACTTAACATGCTAGTGACTTGACGTCCTGTTTTTCAGGGGAGATCCTGTTTTATGGGGACATCTTGACTGACAGTTAAAACCCATGTTTGTCCAAGATCCATAGCAATCAGCCTAACATGCCCTAGCCGATGATTCCCACCTCAAATCCCACTTTATTATCCTTCCCCACGCTAAAGGTAAACTCAGGGCTCAATAATCTTTGTAATGGGTCACAAAACGGTGCCTCATTTTTGGACTGTGTGCACTTTGACATGCAATACTGTCCATGATCTTCCATTTTTCAGAATAGGGACATAGGAATTGCCATTCTGGGTCAGACCAGTGGTCCATCTAGTCCAGGGTCCTGTCTCTGAATGTTGCCAGAACCAGATGCTGCAGTATTCCACAGTAGACAGCGGTGGGATAATCTACCCCCTTATATTAGTCCTCATCCTGATCGCTAATAATTAGGGATTGGATTATGCCTTAAAGGTCAAGGTTTAATATCCCTTCCAAAATGTTTATTGTCATGCATTATGACAGCTCTGAATATGCTGGATATCTATATAAATATCCAATCCTTTTTTGAATTTTGTTAATATTTTTTTGGCCTCGATAACTTCCTGTGTCAGTAACTTCCACAGTTTAATTACACGTTGTGCGGGAAAGTGTTTCCTTTTATCAGTATTGGACTCCCTACCTTGTAGTTCCATTGAATGTCTCTTGTGCTGGTGTTATGAGAGAAGGAGCTTCTGTTCTCCCTATCTCCCTTCTCTAGACCATTCGTTGTTTGGTATATCTTTATTATGTCCCATCTGACTCGTCTCCTCTCTAAGGTGAATGGTCTTTTTTTTTTTCTTTTTCAATCTCTAGTCATATGACAGTTTTCCAAGCCCTTGATCATTCTTGTTGCCCTTTTCTGAACCTCCTCCAGTTCTGCACTGTCCTTTTTTTGAGATGGAATGACCAGTACTGCATACAGTATTCCACATCACTGATTTATATAAAGGCATTATATTTTCAATGTTGTTCTCCATCCCATTCCTTATGGATCCTAGCATCTTGTTGACTTGTTAGATTGCAGCTGCCTATTGAAAAGAGTTCTTTATTGAACTGTCTACAATGACTTTTTCTTGGGTTGATTCAATTAGGTGTGGAGTAGTTTAATTTTTTTTTCTTCCAATGCATAATATTTTGCACAGTAAACAGAACCCTTCCCAACAATCAAACCCATCTATTTTTACTCATCCACTTCCACATTAGTCTACTAATTCTGCCATCAAGCTATTAACATAACAGAGGAAGGAAATGTATCTACTGCATTATCAGGTAGACAGGAATTGAAATAACATGCAGATTATCATAGGTTACATCCTGCAATATTTCAAGATACTGTTTTATTTCTTTATAGATTATGTGCCTTTTTTTCTTCACTATTATGTATACTGTGAAGGCCGAAAAGCTTTTTATTCTCTTCTGTTTACTTACTACATTACCAAAGTCATTCTCCTCTTTCCTGTTTTTCCTGGAAGACTCTATAGAGGCTGAGAAACTGACAGGTTTATGATATCAGAGCTATCATGCAAGCAAAACCTGGATGAGTAGGAATGATTTTTATTCAAGCAGTTTAAAATTCTTTGTTTTTCTTGTTTTGTGTGAACACCAATTTAACTCAACAGTCCTACTAAGTAGTGGGAGAAATGCGGTTTCTATTAAATATTTAACATCCTACCGCTGCATTTGAGGGATGAAGAAGCAGATGGTCTATGTCATAAATCTCTAGTAAGTCTTCCAGTAAAACCAGGAAACATCAGACATGGCTATTTCTAAAGTAAAAAATAAAATAGGGGTGGGAGCTTTACCGCTCTCTCTTCCTCCCCCCCACCCCGCAATAACTTTCAGGGCTTCTTTAGAAGCAAAAGCCAAAATAAACAAAAAGGCACGAACCATTTCTTTTGTTTTCTTGGGTAAGTCGTCTTTAACCAAAATGCAAACCATTTTACTACTGAAATGCAACTGCCTCTGGATGAATACCGCTTGCAATTGAAATTGGATGGGGAGGTTAGATTGGCAGCCTGTGACTACCCAGTTTGGAATGTTGGCTAAGACACTAGGGTTAACATCCCTAACTCTTGCCAAAAATGCCCTGGGATCTATAATAATCAGAAGTAGTACGGACCTCTGTTTTATATTTGATCCAAAAGTTAGCATGACATGTTGAAGACAGCAACATAAAAACTTGACATCTCCTAAGACTTGAAGCAGTTGCTTTGTCTCCCCCATTGGGACGCTGGGAATCTCTCTCGGTGTATTGTACAAAGCTCTTCTTTCCCTCTTTGTGGTGGTGCTCCGGCTACAGAGCACCAACACAGATGCTACTACACGCCAAGGGCTGCTCTCATGGCCTATCCTTGAGCTCCCTCCCGCCATATATTTGACCAGTAGATTTGTGCAGTTGTGGATCAGCTTGCTTGTGGTTCCCCTGGCCACATAGGTGCTGACTCTGTGGGTGCTCCGGGGCTGGAGCACGCACGGGGAAAAATTGGTGGGTGCTCAGCACCCACCAGCAGCTCCCTGCCCAGCTTGCCTCCGCTCCGCCTCCTCCCCTGAGCGCGCCGCATGCCCGCTTTTCCCCCCTCGCTCCCAGCGCTTGTGCTGCGAAACAGCTGTTTCGCGCGGCTGGGAGGGAGGGGGGAGAAGGAGGAACATGGCACACTCGGGGAAGAGGCGGGGCCGGGATTTGGGGAAGGGGTTGGAATGGGGGCGGGGAAAGGGTGGAGTTGGGGCAGGGCCAGGGGTGGGAGGGGGCGAGCACCCACTGGCACCGGGGAAAGTTGGCGCGTATGCCTGGCCACCCCTAAAATCTCCCTCTGCACTGCCATGGAACAATACTCTGAGGAAGACAGGGGCTGTTGCATAGGTGCTGGAACTAGGAGTGCTGGGGATGTTGCAGTACCCTCTGGCTTGAAGTGGTTTCTATCATATAGAGGGTTTACAGTTTGGTTCAATGGCTCTCAGCACCCCCACTATACAAATTGTTCCTGAACCCCTGGGCTGCTGAAACCTCTCCATGGCTTGCCCATGCCCAAAAGCCACCCTCCTCATGATATGAAACCACAGTGGTTCTGTTGTGTTTAGGGACTTCTGCATTTTGAGTGGGAGAAGGGCAGATTCTATCCAGGAGAAATAACAACTCTTAGCACTTTATAACACCGAAGCACTGTACAGAGCAGACAGCATGGAGTCACACACTCCAACGCAGCAGGACTCTTGGAAGTCTGTGTCTTGGATGCCAGGATAACTATTGTATTACTGAAATAGAAAGCCAAACAGATCTAAACTGCAAGCATTGTGTTCCAAGAAATAGACAGCTTATGAAATGAACTATGGTTTATTGACTTCGGTTTCCATGCCAACCGTTTGCTGCTAAAGAATGTGTTTATATCATTTTTATCTCCAGGGAAGAACTATTGCTACTGTCAGAATTAGCACCAGGTTGCAAATACAACAACCGATTGATGAAAACAGCCAATCAATGCACCCAGGAGAACTCTGATGCTGACAAGAACAGAGCATCCTCTGCAAAGCAGCTAGAAGGCATTCCTTCGATAATCACACAGTCTGTGGAGAAGGAAAATAGTTTTGTTTGGATGGAATTAGTTACTGCTGCAGTGATGCTTACTCAACTAATTAATTAGCAGACAAATTACATACAACCAATCCCTGCTCTGAAAATACAATGTGATTATGAGGCAGTATACACATCTGCATGTGCATCCTTCACCCCAGCTGAGCATCGCTTGGGAAGTGCTCAATGCAAGAAGTCATGATTGAGATCAGCTGTGGACTGGCCACATAACGAACTGGCTAGTGAATTTGGGAAAGCACTATAGAGCTGAGTGGCAGGCAGTGCAGTAGTACAGTCTACTATTTAAACATTAGTTTAGTATTTATATTTTACTGAGAGGTGGTTTTGCAGCTACTGTGAAAATGCGATGTACCGTTAAGCCAGCTAATTAAAAGATCATGTCAATGGAACACAATGTAGTCAGAGAATAATGGTTATTCATTCATTATTTCCTTCTGTGTAGAAAATAGCAGTATTACCACTGAAAGTGTTACCTTATTCGGTCCAAGCACTAGCTAGAAGGTTACATGAGGATGTGCCTGTCCCATACACCTTTGGCTGGTGACCATGGATCTGACCGTATTTTTTGTTGAAGGAAACCTAATAGAAACAAAGAAGCCACAATACTGATCCTATTCAGTACTCCTCCTGTGTAAAGTTAACCTTAGGGACCAGATCCTGCCCTATAGAAATGTCACTTTGTGCTGCTGGACTGGTGCAGTCACATGTAAAAACTTTCCTAAATGGGCAGTTGAGAATTCCCCTGGAATGGGAGAATCTCCAGCTGGCATCAAGCTGGCATAGCCTCCTGTCCTCACTTTTGCATAATTGGTGGGCAAGGGCAGGAAGTATCCGCAGTATGCCATGCCCCAGCAATCCAAGCTTGCAGACGCATTACAGGCCAGCACAAATTGGAGCAGGGGACTGGTTCAGCCTCGAGCTAGTCCCTGAAGCAGGAGATGCAAAAAGGTGGCTTATGCCCAGATCTTCAAAAGAATTTAGGCATCTAACTTCCATTGAAATCAATAGCAATTAGGTGCTTAAATACCTTTTTGAGAATCTAGGCTGTAGAACTTAGAGGATAACAACGAAAACAAAACAGCAACAGAGGTAGCAAGCAAGCCCAGAGAGTGGCTCCTTATCCCACCCACTTCATTTCTGATTTCAGGGTCTAACTTAGTCTCAGCTACAAATGCTGCCAGCTGACAAGTCTTTTGAATTTCGTCACACCGAGTGTTCCAACTCCGAAAACTTCAATAATCATCCTACCATTTTAAAGCACCATACAACACAATCTGCCATCTTCATTACATCCAGGGACTTCCAGTCCAACTTTTCATTTGCTTGACAAAGTAGCTCTGCTACAAGGTGTTGTCAGGACTCCTTTTGCTTTTCAAAGGCAAATGTTCACTGGGTAATAGGCAGAGTAGTTTTGAGTAGGAAAAGAAGATACATTTTCAACCATAATATTGCCCAATCCTCAATTAAAGACTCACTTAAAATCTATTGTTGATTTCAATGGGACTGTTCACGTGAGTAAGTTATGAACATGCTTAAGTGTTTGTACAATCAGGACCTAATTGTGTCAGGGCACGTCTTCACTACCCGCCGGATCGGCGGGTAGCAATCGGTCTATGGGGGATCGACTTATCGCGTCTAGTGAAGACGCGATAAAATCGATCCCTGATCGCTCTGCCGTCGACTCCGGAAATCCACCGCGGCAAGAGGCGGCAGCGGAGTCGACGGCGGCGTGGCAGCGGTCGACTTGCCGCCGTCCTCACAGCCAGGTAAGTCGACCTAAAATACGCCACTTCAGCTACGCTATTCACGTAGCTGAAGTTGCGTATCTTAGGTCGACCCCCTGCTGTAGTGTAGACCTAGCCTCAGTCAGTGATAATGAGTTATAAACTTCTACACTGTATCCATTTATAGCAAAGATCTCTTCTCTTGTTGTAACTGCCACTCTGAAGATTAAAAGACAGAGTCTATCTTAATTAGGGCACATTTACACTGGCAGAGTTACAGCGCTGGGAGTTACAGCGCCGCTCAGAGAGTGCTGAAGGGAAATCGCTGTTGTGTGTTCACACTTGCATGTTCGCACTTGCAGCGGTATTCGGAGCAGTACACTCTGGGCAGCTATCCCACAGAGCACCTCTTTCTCTTCTGCGGCTAAGACTTGTGGGAAGGCGGAGGGGGTCGCAGGGCATCCTGGGTCCTGTCCCAATGACCTGTGATGCACTGCTTCGCATCCCAGAAATCCCTGTGCTTCCGTCCACATTTGGTACCATCTTTCAACGGTTTGTGTACTGCGCGCCCTGGCTCTTCGGGCTGCAGGAATGGATCCTGAACTGTTGACTAACACATCACGAGTGGCAGTGGAGTTATTCCTGAAACTACAAAGGCAAGAGGAGTGTGACATTGATCTCGCCATGCGTAGTAGCTATGACACGAGATTGCTTGTGGCATTCATGGAGGTGCTCACCACAGTGGAATGCCGATTTTGGGCTCGGGAAACAAGCACTGAGTGGTGGGATCACATCGTCATGCACGTCTGGGATCACAAGCAGTGGCTGCAGAACTTTCGGTGGATATGAGGCAGCAGTGTGCCCTTGTTGCCAAGAAGGCCAACGGCATATTGGGCTGTATTAGTAGGAGTATTGCCAGAAGATCGATGGAAGTGATTATTCCCTTCTATCCGGCACTGATGAGGCCACACCTGGAGTATTGTGTCCAGTTTTGGTCCCCCCCCACTACAGAAGCAATGTGGACAAATTGGGAAGAGTCCAGCGGAGGGCAACAAAAATTATTAGGGGGCTGGGGCACATGACTTACATGGAGAGGCTGAGGGAACTGGGGTTATTTAGTCTGCAGAAGAGAAGAGTGAGGGGGGATTTGATAGCAGCTTTCAACTACCTGAATGGGGGGTTCCAAAGAAGATGGAGCTAGGCTGTTCTCAGTGGTGGCAGATGACAGAACAAGATGCAATGGTCTCAAGTTGCAATGTGGGAGGTCTAGGTTGGATATATTTCACTAGGAGGGTGGTGAAGCACTGGAATTAGTTAGCTAGGGAGGTGGTGGAATCTCCATCCTTAGAGGTTTTTAAGGCCTGGCTTGACAAAGCCCTGGCTGGGATGTTTAGTTGATGTTGGTCCTGCTTTGAGCAGGGGGTTGGACTAGATGACCTCCTGAGGTCTCTTCCAACCCTAATATTCTATGACCAGAAAGGCGAGAACAGGCATTGTGGGACACCTCCTGGAGGCCAATTGCAGTGCTGTAATCAACAGGCTGTCTACACTGGCACCGCGGTGCTGTAGCCCTGGCGCAGAAAGCTGTACGCCTCTCGTCGGGGTGGTTTTTTTACAGCACTGCAACTGCTTCGTTTCTGTGCACTAAGTGGCTTGGCAGTGTGTACACCTCAGGAGTTACACTGCAGAAAGCTGCTTTACTGTGCAGAAACTCGCCAGTGTAGACAAGGCCCTAGAGTGATGGACTTAATCACCAGCCGGGAAAAAAACAATCAGTCATAGCCATTTCATTTTATAGCCCTTACAGCAGGGCCTTATTCATCTCCAACACAAGAAAGGAAACATGGGACAATAATGAAGTAATAGTCCTGTTCCCCACCTAGACTGTGAGTTCCTCTGGTAGCTTAATAGTCAGGACCTTCTCCAATCTAGGAATTGGGGTTCATAGGGCCTACTTGCCCTATCACAATCTTCTGCTGCAGTCATAGAGAGCATGCTCTCAGCCCACTCCTGTTCCTAGGCTCCCTCACAGAGGTGGGGTCTTCATTTATATCCTCTAGCTGGGATTCATCTGACCAATCACTTGATGCGGAGCAACTCAGTTAGATGATGCCTGTGCTGGTTCATCTCCAGAACAGGGGTGGCTGCTTCTAACCGCACTGGCCCTTAAAAGGACGGTACTCCTCTTGCATACCCCTATAGTTAATAAAGTATAACTCCCCATCTGGACACTTATTCTATTATAAATATGCTGGTAAATTTCCCAGTGTAGATAATCCCTAAAATAGTTCATCTCTATCCACCACATATGGCCACAATTGAGTTTAAAATGTTTTTTTAACCAGAATAGGCAAAGCCTTAAATGCATGTACTCTCTTAGCTGTAATTAATGTAAATTCAAGAAGCAAAACTGTCAAGATCACCAAAATCAAGCGTTCAAGAGCCAAAACCATTCTTAGATTGCATCCTTGAAAGCGTGTGCACATTGTTATGAACCTGCCCTGTTATGAATCCACATCTCTTCTGATTGGTATTTTGCCTTTTGTTCAGGACACATCTTGGCTAGGCAGCAGACTCCTGCCTTTAACCCCCCAGTTACTAGTGACACACTCCGGATTTTGCCCTTCATACCAGTTGCAGAGGGAAATTGACAAGGATTGTCTGATCTGTGGAAGAAAGACGACAAGAGATTAGACAGGAATAAGAAAACAAGAGAAGTATGGAGAGAGACATTTCTCCCCACACCATCACCAGATTAACACATTATTACTCCATTTATTTTACTGCCTACAGCAGGGAGGTTAGGTTCCCCAGGGAGACTGAACTTTATTTTATTGATATCTCATTACATCATTGCTGTCAAAACTTAGCAACACAGCAAAGAGCTACATCTGCTAAAGGAATTGCACAAGCATTGCTGCTCCATGCTAAGAGCTTTCCCAGATTATCCCAAAGAATAACTAAACCAGTTGCATCTAATGTACCATCACCAAACAAGTAAATGTAGATCCAATATAGGTGGTTGGATCCAATGTTACTTTGGAGCTGTCACAGTTGCCTGGTTAGCTGCACCTCTGTCTGCTTGTGGTGTCTCTGTACATCCCTTCAAGTGTCAGGCCTCATGCCTGTCTCTCTGTTAGGGTGACCAGATGGCAACTGTGAAAAAACGGGATGGGGGTGGGGGGTAATAGGCGCCTATATAAGAAAAAGTCCCAAAAACCGGGACTGTCCCTTTAAAAATGGGACATCTGGTCACCTTACTCTCTGTTGAGATGGAATTTCACAATTCTCCCTCTTTCAGACTGTCCTTGGGCTGCTGTACTTCATGTATGCACTATTCTTCCATTGCAGGTTCAACTGAGTGCAGACACCTCTGGTTCTTCCCTTCAGGAGTCTGGTGACCAGAAGTATACGACAAAAGATGAAAAGAGCCTTCTATGTCCGAAGTATTGTTTAACTTGCTGCAGAAACAAAGCTCTTAGAGAAAAAGGATTTTAAAACAACAGTCTACATGCATGTCTGTCTTAACTAACATCTTACCACCTCCTGATGATGACCCAGGCTGGCCTAACTTCTTCAGACACCCCCCATGAGGGTCCCTGGATATCAGTCTGCTCCCCTCAACAACCGCCCTCTCTCTTTTGAGAGAGGGTCTCTTTTTAAATCCTGCTATAGTTCTTTTGTTCTTCTCTGTTCCAGGGCTTTGGCCCTTCTGGTCAAAACCAGTCCTGCTTCCTCCGCAGGAGAGTGAGCCAGAGACCTCAGAGCCAGGGGTTCTGGTATTGTCCTTTAACAGCTCTCAATTGTTTGCTAAACATGACTTATCTTGAGCCACTTTTCCTTCCTATGTGTTTTTCCAGCTTGACACTATTGCTGTAACTCAAAATGAGTCTTACAGAAATCACCCCAATAACCAGGCCAACGTACAGTAATCATAAATGACTATAGGCTGCTCCAAATCAGTCATGGAAGCTCTTAGCCAGTGGGTGAACTGTAGTGATAATTTTATGCAAGGTTTTAGTGTACATGTTGGTGTACATCCTTAAAATGCTTTGAATCAGGGCCTGTCTACAAAACACTGGGATTTATAGGACCAAGTGCCCCTACTGGTTCACAATTGTTTATGGGAACTACTGTTGGAAATATTAACCTTTTGCTGATCACGGTTTGATCATGCCAGCACTTGCAAACTAATAGACATTAAAAAAAAAAACCACACACGCGCGTGCGCACACACACACACACACACACACACAAATCATTCATGCTAATCATTAATGATTTGAGATTTAAAAAAAAAATGGATACTAACACAAGTGGGGTGTTTTTTGTTGGAGGTTGGTGCACCCTCACCATGCAATGACTTAAGAGGTGGACCCCAACCTTCCCCTATTTTTGGCAAGTTGACATCTTGCTTTCCCCCCTCCCTCCTTACGTTTTCTCTGGCTTGTATGTCTTTGCCTATCTGGTCCTTTTATTTTCTTGTATTGTTTATTCTTTTGTGTCCTCCCTCTCACCCCTACTTCCTTTAGACCCTCTTGCTCTTATTTTTGCTCACCCTCTTCCCCCCTTCCCCCCCCCCCCCCCCCCCGCTCATCACAAGGCTCTATTCTCCTTGGAGGGAGCAGTCCATGTCATTTGGTGGTTCTGTGGGGCTTGTGGCAGGAGAGAAGAAAAGAAAAGCTTGCGTGGAAAGCAGGCTGCATTAGGGACTGCCGCAGGAGCAGGGAGAGAAGGTGGATGAATTTCAAGCAGCTTCCTGTGGCTTTACCTGCAGTTGTGGAAGCAAATATGTAGTTAGGGTTGTGTCTGTCTTCAGCTCCACAGCTCACCTTTGTCCCAGGCTGCCACACATCTGAACTAGTTGTGTTGTGTTGTGACGTAGTAGTTAATGCTACAGATTACTAATACATATCCTTAGACTGCCCACACTGCAGTCATGCTCTTACTTACTCATCTGGCATGACTAATGACACAAACTGCTCACTTACCAGATGGCAGTTGTTAAACCCATCAAAGTTCAATTGGTAAGCAAGAACTCTGTTCACGTGCAGTGATGGTCACGTCAGCCACCCATATATGTCATGAATTATATTGGCCTAATTTACTGGCTGGAAAAAAGTTGTACTCCTATCAGTGCTGCCAACTTTATATTTGCAGAAGAACACATTCCATTCGATCTTGCCTACACAATCAACAAAATTGTTGACTTAAGTATCTTCGTTGGTGGTGACTGGATTATGCAGCAGGAACACTGATTTTGGGATGTGCCAGATATGCTAAACATTCGTAGGCCCCTTCATGCTTCAGGCACCATTACAGAGGACATGTTTCCACTGCTCCTGCTGGTAACTCCAGGTGGTTAGTTCTCTAGTCCTCCTGTTCACAACACTATCACTATGTCCTCTTTTGGCATTACTATGGAGGAAAGATTGCTATCCTGTTCTGCCCAGCAACCACTACTCAGGCCACTCTTTTTGCCACTTTAAGATGACAAAAGATAACATTCTCTTAGAAATTGTGGTTGATATTTTAATTTATTGGAGGTATTTATTGGAGGTTACAGCAGAGAAATTGGTAAATAAATCTGTTTAAGATTAAATGCTTGTGATGGAGCCTACAGGATTTTTCCCTCAAACTATCTCTAAACTTCACTCATAATTTTTTCATATTATATTTACTGCTACCTGGCAAAATCCCCACTAGCCACAGTTGTATTCAAACTGCAAGTGCAGAAGTTTGACACTCTCCTATAATTTCCCATTGAATCATAGAATATCAGGGTTGGAAGGGACCTCAGGAGGTCATCTAGTCCAACCCCCTGCTCAAAGAAGGACCAATCCCCAGACAGATTTTTGCCCCAGATCCCTAAATGGCCCCCTCAAGGATTGAACTCATAACCTTGGGTTTAGTAGGCCAGTGCTCAAACTACTGAGTTATCCCTCCTGTATATTGCCTAGAGACTACGGCCCTGTCTACACTGGCAAGTTTCTGCACAGTAAAGCAGCTTTCTGCTCTGTAACTCCCAAGGTATACAGACTGCCAAGCCACTTAGTGCACAGAAACTATGCAGTTGTAGCACTGTAAAAAAAACCACTCCGAGAGGGGTACAGCTTTCTGTGCGGGGCTACAGCGCTGCGGTGACAGTGTAGACACTGTGGCGATTACAGCACTGCTATTGACCTCTGGGAGGTATAACAATGCCTGTTCTCACCTCTCTGGTCATCAGTTTGAACTCTACTGCCCTGCCCTCAGGTGACCAGCTAGCATCCCCACCACATATATTCCTTTTGAAATTTGAAAGTTCCCTTCCTGTTTGCTCGGTGATGGGTGCAGTGGTCTCAGCGCATCTTTCCAGGTGACCATGCCTGCTCCACGCACAAGGCAATCCGCTGCTTGGAGCAATGCCGAGCTGCTGGACCTCATCAGCATTTGGGGAGAGGAGGTTGTACAGTCCCAGCTGCACTTCAGCCATAGGAATTACGATACCTATGGACAGATTTCACAATACATGCCAGAAAGGGGCCATGACCAAGACACTTTGCAGTGCGGGGTCAAAGTGAAGGAGCTGCGGAACACCTACCACAAGGCGCGGGAGGCAAACCGCCGCTCTGGTGCTGCGCCCACGAGCTGTCAGTTCTACAAAGAGCTGGACACGATACTCGGTGGCGACCCCACCTCCACTGCGAAGGCCACTGTGGATACTTCAGTGGCTCAGGTGCTAGTTGAGAGTGGACCGAGCCAGGAGGAGGAAATCTTGGACAAGGATGTGGAGGAGGAGGGGGACCCAGAAGCAGAAGATGACTCAGAGGCCAGAGATGCATGCAGCCAGGAGCTCTTTTCTACCTCGGAGGAGGCTAGCCAGTCACAGCTGTCAGAGCGCAAACAGGAGAGAAGGCCCCTGGTAAGTGGCTTTGATTTTGGGAATCACTGAAGCAAGTTGTTGGGGGCAGGAGGGTTGCAGAACGCAGGCTGTGTCTGTATGATGCGCATACCACCACATGCCTACTCTGAGCGGCAGAACAGGGTGTTGATTGAGTCCCTCACTTCACGGGAATCTGCCTCAGAGATCTCCACAAAACTCTCATGGAGATACTGGGCAATCTGCTGCCACAGGTTCTTTTGCAGAGCTGCTTTGTTTCTTGCCACTCTGCCATCACTGGAAGGGAGTGGGAGGAGACCATTGCTGCACACAGGCGAACCACATAAGGGCCAGGGCAGAAGCTGCAGGCTTGGAGAAGACCCTCCCTTGATTCCCTGCTCACCCTCAGCAGCAAGGTAGCTTCCATAATGAACACAGCCTGGGGAAAGTATGGGGACAGGAATGATTATAAGGCCCCCCTAAAGTGCTGGCTCTCCCAAAGAGCCACATACCAGTGTACAGTACGGTCCTGGAACACTGATTTCCCCTGCGGTTACTCACCATTTTGGGGGTCTTGTGGCCCATGTGTGCTTGCCTGGGGTCAGCCAGTTAGTGACAGGTATGTGAATAGTGGCTGTGTTTTAAATCACTGAATCAGTGGTCTCTGTGTTGCAAACAATACTGCTTCTGTAAAATGTTGCATTTTGGCTTCACAGATATGACCTTGGGAGCCCAGCCTCCCTCTTTGTTATTGCTGGCTGAATGGCTGTGCAGAATTAGGAAGTGGCCATGAAGAGCTAAAGAGGACTTTCTGCGTGATGTTGTTATGCACTCCACAGCTGGAAAACAAGAATTGAAGCAGTGGTGGGACAGCAAGAAGAGGGACTGAAAGGAGAATGTAGCACGCTAGAATGAAGCCACAAGCGGCTCTTAAATGTTATGGAGTGCCAAGCGGACACGCTCCAGGCGCTACTGGCACTGCAAACTGAGCAGCTATGCACCCGCCCTCCCCTGCAGCCGCTGTCACAAAACTCTTTCCCATGTGCCCCCAGACACCATCATCACACTCTTATCAACCTCCTGGCTCCAGTCTATACCTGCTGCACTCCACTCCTGCCCCATCACAGTCCAGCCCTGTGGACTCCCAGTACCCACTGCACTCAACACCTATCCCTCTGCAGTTTAGCCCTGCTGAAATACAGTACCCACTGCACTGTACTCCAAAGGACAAGGCTGCATATGATATCTGGACATACACAAATCTTTAACTGTCCCGGGACCCCACCTCCTCCTAGGACCCTCCCTTCCCCCATCCCCCTCACTGCTGATGTGGTTATTTTTGTCTCTCTCCTCCGGTTGTTGTTTTTTAATCAAATAATTGTTTTGGTTTGAAAGCAATCTAAGCAAACAGAGCCCTGCAAAGCAACAGAGAATTTTCTAAACCTTCACAGTGCATTGTCTGCACCAATTACAATCATTTCCTTGCATAGCAACAAGTATTAGTGGCTTTCGGCTTCAACTTGCTGCCTCAAGGCATCCCCAATCCTTATGGCCCCGTACTGCGCCCCTAATAGCCCTGGTCTCTGGCTGTTCAAATTCAGCCTCCAGATGCTGAGCCTCAGCGGACCAACCCTGAGAGAAGCATTCACCCTTCCCTTCACAAATATTATGGAGCGTACAGCACGCGGCTATAAGCATAGGAATATTGTCATTTGTCAGGTCCAGCCTCCCATGTAGGCAGCGCCAGAGGGCCTTTAAACAGCCAAAAGCACACTCAACAGTCATTCTGCACTTGTTCAACCTGTTGTTGAACCGCTCCTTGCTGCTGTCAAGGTTCCCCATGTACATAGGGCGATCCCTAGCTATTCTGGGGACCTATGCAGCCCCAGGCCTCTGCGGAGGGGCGGGGCTGGCTTGTGGGGCAGGGGGGAAGCACTCACCAGCGGCGCGGCTGGGTCTGGGTCACTGCACTTCCTGCCGCCGGTGAGTGCAGGCCCGGCCCTGCTGCAGTCCTCAGGGGAGTGGGGCAGAGCAGGGGTGGAAAAAGGTGGGGCTGGGGTGGGGGCCATGGGGAAGAGGTGGAGCAGGGGCTGGAGCAGCACACAGCGCACCAGGAAATGTGGTGCCCCAAATTTCCTGGTGCCCTAAGCAGCTGCGTACTTTGCGTATGGGTAAGGACGGCTCTGCATGTATGGCTTCATAAGCCATGGCATTAAGGGATAGGCAGGGTCTCCCCAGATCACAATGGGCATTTCGACTTCCCCTACGGTGATCATCTGGTCTGGGAAGAAAGTCCCGGCTTGCAGCTTCCTGAACAGGCCAGTGTTCCGAAAGATGCGTGTGTCATGCACCTTTCCGGACCAGCCTGCATTAATGTCCGTGAAATGCCCACGGTGATCCACAAGCACCTGGAGAACCATAGAGAAATACCCCTTCCGATTAATGTACTCGGTGGCAAGGTGGTCTGGTGCCATAATTGGAATATGCATACTATCTATCGCCCTTCCGCAGTTACGGAACCCCCTTTGTGCAAAGCCATCCACAATGTCACGCACGTTGCCCAGAGTCACTCTTCCATCAACGCAAGTCCAACGGTCGACTTTCCCACTCCGAACTGGTTAGTGACTGGTAGCAGTCTGGAGTAGCCAGCTTCCACAGTGTAATCGCCACACGCTTCTCCAACGACGGGGCAGCTCTCATTCTTGTGTTCTGGCACCGCAGGGCTGGGGCGAGCTCATCACAGTCCCATGAATGTGGCTTTCTTCATCTGAAAGTTCTGCAGCCACTGCGCCTGATCCCAGACGTGCATGACAATGTAATTGCACCACTCAGTGCTTGTTTCCCGAGCCCGAAAGCGGCGTTCCACTGTGGTTAGCACCTCTGTGAATGCCACAAGCAATCTTGTGTCATAGCTACTATGCGTGGCGAGATCAATGTCGAATCCTCTTGCCTTTGTAGTTTCAGGAATAACTCCACTGCCACTCATGACGTGTTAGTGAGAGCGAGCATCATATTGATCAACAGTGCGGATCCATTCCTGCAGCCCGAAGAGGCAGAGCACGCAGTACACAAACCATTGAAAGATGGTGCCAAATGCGGACGGAAGCACAGGGATTGCTGGGATGCGAAGCAGTGCATCACGGGGCTTTGGGACAGGACCCAGGATGCCCCGTGACCCCCTCCGCCTTCCCACAACTCTTAGTGGCAGAAGAGGAAGAGGTGCTCTGTGGGATAGCTGCCCAGAGTGCACCACTCCGAATACTGATGCAAGTGCCGCAAGTGTGAACACGCTATTGCGCAGGCAGCTGACAGTGTGAACATACAACAGCAGTTTCCCTTCAGCGCTCTCTGAGCGGTGATGTAACTCTGCCAGTGTAGATATACCCTAGGTTGTATCACTATTGTGGTAAATTCCCTTGTTTAGATAAGCCCTTAGAACCTCACTGCTTCAGTTTAAGTGCTTATGGTCAGTCCAGAGCTTGTTCTAAAATGGTTATGGCCTATTTGCATTAGCCAGTCAAACTATGTCAAACTACCACATCCGAGGTAGAAGCCAAACTCGAACAGCTTAATGGGACTAAATCGGGGGGCCCAGATAATCTTCATCCAAGAATATTAAAGGAACTGGCACATGAAATTGCAAGCCCATTAGCAAGAATTTTTAATGAATCTGTAAACTCAGGGGTTGTACTGTATGACTGGCGAATTGCTAACATAGTTCCTATCTTTAAGAAAGGGAAAAAAAGTGATCCGGGCAACTACAGGCCTGTTAGTTTGACGTCTGTAGTATGCAAGGTCTTGGAAAAATTTTTGAAGGAGAAAGTAGTTAAGGACATCGAGGTCAATGGTAATTGGGACAAAATACAACATGGTTTTACAAAAGGTAGATCATGCCAAACCAACCTGATCTCCTTCTTTGAGAAGGTAACAGAATTTTCAGACAAAGGAAACGCAGAGGATCTAATTTACCTCGATTTTAGTAAGGCATTTGATATGGTTCCACATGGGGAATTATTAGCTAAATTGGAAAAGATGGGGAGCAATATGAAAATTGAAAGGTGGATAAGGAACTGGTTAAAGGGGAGACTACAATGGGCTGTACTGAAAGGTGAACTGTCAGGCTGGAGGGAGGTTACTAGTGGAGTTCCTCAGGGATCGGTTTTGGGACCAATCTTATTTAATCTTTTTATTACTGACCTTGGCACAAAAAGTGGGAATGTTCTAATAAAGTTTGCAGATGAAACAAAGCTGGGAAGTACTGCCAATACAGAGAAGGACCGGGATATCATACAGGAAGATCTGGATGATCTTGTAAACTGGAGTAATAGTAATAGGATGAAATTTAATAGTGAAGAGTGCAAGGTCATGCATTTAGGGATTAATAACAAAAAAATTTGTTATAAGCTGGGGATGCATCAGTTGGAAATAACAGAGGAGGAGAAGGACCTTGGAGTATTGGTTGATCACAGGATGACTATGAGCTGCCAATGTGATATGGCAGTGAAAAAAGCTAATGTGGTCTTGGGATGCATTAGGCGAGGTATTTCCAGTAGAGATAAGGAGGTGTTAGTACCGTTATACAAGGCACTGGCGAGACCTCATCTGGAATACTGTGTGCAGTTTTGGTCTCCCATGTTTAAGAAGGATGAATTCAAACTGGAACAGGTACAGAGAAGGGCTACTAGGATGATCTGAGGAACGGAAAACCTGTCTTATGAAAGGAGACTCAAAGAGCTTGGCTTGTTTAGCCTAACCAAAAGAAGGCTATGGGGAGATATGATTGCTCTCTATAAATATATCAGAGGAATAAATACCAGGGAGGGAGTGCAATTATTTAAGCTCAGTACCAATGTGGACACAAGAACAAATGAATATAAACTGGTCATCAGGAAGTTTAGACTTGAAATTAGACGAAGGTTTCTAACCATCAGAGGACTAAAGTTCTGGAACAGCCTTCTAAGGGGAGCAGTGGGGGCAAGAGACATATCTGGCTTCAAGACTAAGCTTGATAAATTTATGGAAGGGGTGGTATGATGGGCTAGCCTAATTTTGGCAATTAATTGGTCTTTGACTATTAGCGGTAAATATGCCCAATGGCCTGTGATGGGATGTTAGATGGGGTGGGATCTGAGTTACTACAGAGAATTCTTTCCTGGGTGTCTGGCTGGTGAGTCTTGCCCACATGCTCAGGGTTAGGTGAATGCCATATTTGGGGTCAGGAAGGAATTTTCCTCCAGGGCAGATTGGCAGAGGCCCTGGGGGTTTTTCGCCTTCCTCTGCAGCATGGGGCATGGGTCACTTGCTGGAAGATTCTCTGCACCTTGAAGTCTTTAAACCATGATTTGAGGACTTCAATGGTTCAGACATAGGTTTGATACAGGAGTGGGTGGGTGAGATTCTGTGGCCTGCATTGTGCAGGAGGTCAGACTAGATGATCATAATGGTCCCTTCTGACCTTAGTCTATGATTATATGATTCTGTTTGCTGACAGCAGTTTAAACCAAAGGTAATTAGCCTAATATATAACCAGGGCCCTGCAGTATTCTCCAATTTGGCAGCATTCACCCCTTATCACAGAATTATGGTCCAGAATCTAAACTTTCATTTCTTAAAAATTATTAAGCTAATAACTGCCATCAAGGGGGACTTTCATCCAAAGGTACAAACAGACCTTATTTAAAACTAGTGCATATACTTAGCACCCTCTTTCAGGCTCAATGGAAGGAACAATTAAATCCCTTGATATAGCCAAAGAGCAGCAGACAATGCTGGAAGCACTAAACCACATGGCCAGGTTTGAGCAGAGCTAACGCAGGTAGATTAACACTATCACTTTTTAGCTGGTTGCAGATACAGGGGCTGGAATGTTGATCTGAAGGGTGTGTACTTTGGATAGCGAAAGCCTGAAGAAGAAGCTGTGACTTGATGGTGACCCTGAGAGGAAGCAGAGAAAGAGATTCTTGGACACACACTTCACTGGAGCAGCAACCCTGCAAGACCTGGAATGCTCGCCAACCACTTGGCTCAAAGAGATAACGTTACGTAACTATCATTCTAGGTTTACATAAAGTCATGAATCATCATGGTATCTGACTCCCCTTGACGAAAAGTACACAAAAATCTCTGCAAGCTTAACGTTACTAGTAGCATAAAATATATGTATAAAGTGTGAAGATTATATGAGTTTGACAGAGCGATTTATAGGAAAACTAAATTGAAGAAAATAATTTTGTATTTAATTCTCAAGGCCTCATCTGCCATTATGTTGCCCATTTGATTAGCTTTGTTAGATCCCTCTGAAGTTCGAGAGTCTTCTGTCCTGATGTGAACCTAAAGAATGTAATCTGCAATTTTGCCAGTGTTCACCCTGTTTTCCAGATTAATAAATTGTATTAATAGTATGAACCCAGTGGTCCCACACTAATAAACTTTAGCCAGATTAAAACTGACCATTGATTCTTACTTTTTCCCTTCTCCTAGCCAATGTCTCATCCATGACCATATTGTGCCTGAATCCTTGACTGCTTGATTTCATTGGCAGCTTCTTGTGAGGGTTTTGTCAACAGTTCTTTTTTTACAGTGCAAATACATTAAATCATTTTATTATTTTATCTGCCATTTTGTTGACAAGCTTAAAAAATTCTAATGGATTATTAGTGAAGCACAGTTTTCATTTGCAAATATATATATGCACATATACTTTGTTACAAAAAATTAAATGTGTTACCTGTCCCGACGTAGCCTCATTTTTACTGGAGATAGATTCACTTCCAACTTGCAAAGAATAATGTCCATCTTGGCTACAGGCAGCCTCTAGATCAGGGGTCGGCAACCTCTGGCACGTGGCTCGCCAGGGTTAGCAACCTGGTGGGCCGGGCCAGTTTGTTTACCTGCCGCGTCCGCAAGTTGGGTCGATCGCGGCTCCCACTGGCCACGTTTCGCCGCTCCAGGCCAATGGGGGCGGTGGGAAGCGGCACGGGCTGAGGGATGTGCTGGCCGCTGCTTCCCGCCGCCCCCATTGACCTGGAACGGCGAACCGCGGCCAGTGGGAGCCGCGATCGGCCCAACCTGCGGACGCGGCAGGTAAACAAACTGGCCCGGCCCGCCAGGGTGCTTACCCTGGCGAGCCGCGTGCGAGAGGTTGCCGACCCCTGATCTAGATTCAGTCCAATTGCAAACAATGGAATATAGTAGCCATTTTAATAAGGGCAAAATTTATGAGCACATCCCAATTCTATCATGACATTACAAACAGATTAAAATAAAAAAAAAGATATAATTGAGACACACAATTATATTCAAAAATGACAACTCTGTCTTCTAAGGAACTGCCCCCAATATAGCTTTTCAATATAACCAAGCAGAACCATAGATGGCTCTACACATTGTTTATGTCTGCGCACCAGCTGACTAATACTTGGTTTGTAACCCTGTCAGCTAAGTATTTCACCCCTGCAGTCTAGACTGGCCTGATTGCATTCCTACAACCAGTTTGGTGCTGTCAGCTGTGTACTTGGCTTGGCCAGTCCTTCCTTCCTTCCATCTCATGGTGTGGCAGAGCACAGGAGTGCACTACCCCAGGCATTGCTGAGGCCTGTGTGTATTTGCTTTAAGTACTTTATCTGTGCTTGTTGAGGCACTAAGGGACAGCTGCCCAGATTTTCCCAGAAGGCACTGATGCATGCCAACAGGGTTAGGCAGCACTGCCAACCCCAATTGTTCAAAAATCATGGGAGAAAAGGTGGGTGAGATCATAACTTTTACTGGAAAACTTCTGTAGGTGACAGGTTTCAGAGCGGTAGCCATGTTAGTCTGTATCAGCAAAAACAACGAGGAGTCCTTGTGGCACCTTAGAGACTAACAAATTTATTTGGGCATAAGCTTTCGTGGGCTAACTTATGCCCAAATAAATTTGTTAGTCTCTAAGGTGCCACAAGGACTCCTCCTTGTTTTTTCTGTAGGTGAGAGAGACACACTTTCAAGGTTACACAGAGCTCTTCTTTGTGTCCCTGGGGGAGTGCAGGTGGCTCAAGACTTGGAGGAAATGCTCTGTGCAAGCTCAAAAGCTTGTTTCTTTCACCTATGAAAGTTAGTCCAATAAAAGATATTACCTCACCCACCTTGTCTCTCTAATATCCTGGGACCAACACAGCTACAAAACAGCATACAAAAATCATGAGCCAGGCCTCACAAAAATCATGAGAGTTTAAATATATATGTACATATATTTTTTTATGGGCCTTTGGATTTCTGAGCCTTTAGCGTACTCTCAGGTCATGGTTTCGAGACATTCTCTGCAGCCACAGGGGCTAGAAACTTAGCTTTGGTTTCGTTTTATAACGAAAGCTGAGATTCTCCCGTAGGCACTTGATTCCAGGAGCTGGGGCTTAGAGGAACCCCCCCTCCCCCCAGTATTGCATGACTGGTGATTAAAATTGCCAGCGTCCTCAACGCCGCAGCTGGGGATGGATACAGGGGACCCCGACTTCAAGCATCTTTAGGGTAAGGGGCTGAAGGAGCGTCCCAAAGGGTTGCAAACAGAAACCCAGGGCTCGCAGTGGGGCCAGGGCCTTCCCCAGCTCCCCTGGCCCAGTCCCAGGGTCTGCTCTGCCCCAGAGTCGAGCCCAGCCCCGGGGTTGGGGCAGGGCCTGCCTGCACCCCGGAGAAGGGGGCCCCGGCTGGGCAGGGTGCTGGGAGGGCTGCTCGGACGCTGCTGAGGCAGGATTTGGCGGAGGCTCCTGTGTAACCCGCTGCCCCGGGCCTTCCCCCGTCCTGCCGGCGACTCTGGGGCTTTGTCCCGCCCTGTAGCGCCGGCGGCTCCTCCCCGTCTCCGGCGGGGCTGCGGGGAGAGGCGGCGCCTGAGCGCGGCCTGCCCGCCGCCGGCCCGGCACAGCTCCCTGAGCCGAGCAGGGGGGGCGGCGCTGGGCAGACGGGGGCGGCGACGTGTCGCTGCGGAGGCGCCGGGGATGCGCTAGGCCGCGCCGGCTGTTCCGGTGCCCGCCCGAGCCGCGGCCGGGGATCCCGCAGGTACAGAACAGCGCCCGGCCCGGCCCCACGGAGGCCCCGCGGTGGGACGGGGAACCCGGCCCGAGCCCCCCGTTCCCGGCCTGGTCCGGCTGCACTCCCCGAAAGCAGGGCAGGCTGGACACCGGGCACAGGCTGTGTCTGCCCTCGCTCCGGGGACAGGACCTGCCCTCCCTCCGGTGCATAGGCTGGACACCAGGTCCCTCCCTCCACCTCCAGGGCACGGGCTGGACTCCATGTCCCCCCCGCACCCCCGCCAGGGCACAGGCTGGACCCCATGTCCCCCC
>NW_020664483.1:14086706-14091617 GCF_002925995.2 Terrapene triunguis | reverse complement strand
ATGTCCCCCCCCGCACCCCCGCCAGGGCACAGGCTGGACCCCATGTCTCCCCCGGTACGGGCTGGCTCCTTCACCTTTCCCCCAGTAGAGCTGCACTTCGCTAATGCACAGGCCAGGCAGCTTTTCCCCTTCCTTCCACTGCACCGGGAGACAAGTGAAGTGTCTCTCCTCCACTATCATAAGTCCTAGAGGCCAGGCCCGGTCCTTTTCCTCCCTTCTCCCAATCTGTCCTCAGCCAGGCAGCTCCTTCTCTCCTAACCTGCCATGCAACTCCACTGTCCCAAAGGACAGGCTGGCTCCTTCTCTTCTCCCCTCCTTCTCCTGCCATGCACATGATCCCTGGGGACGGGCTGGCTTAGCAGCTTACCAAAGTTACGTTTTTCCAAAATGTCATTTTCAGGTGCTTTTGGTGTGTTTGTTTTGACTCAGTGTTTCCCATTGTGTGTGTGTGTCTATGTGTTGGGGAGCGGGGAGGTGGGGGGAGTTGGAGTTTCACTACTGTATTTCCCTAGCCCTCCATACACACTGTCTTCTAGTCTGGGGATGACTTTCTGTGATTCCTTTTGGAGCCTTTCAGTGCTGATCTTGATTGGCTGAGAGAGGTTATGCTTCCGGACCTTTTCAATCTAGTAGTCACAAAGAACCAAGTTAAACTATAAGCTTGGATGTTGCACGTGGTGTTATCACACATGGGGACTTTTACTAGCTACCAAGCAAACCCACTCATAAACAGATTTGTTTCCAAGATCATATGCTGAGTAGTTTGCTTTTGGTATTTGGAAAAAAAATGTAAAATAGAGTAAGCATTAAGGTGAGGTTATAAAGTAATGGGCATATATGTTGCAAAGATTTGCATTCTGCATTGCATATGCCTTACATTTGTATTTCCATGTTAAAATTTGAATATCACCTTAGAGTGAAACTGACAATTCTGAACTCCTACTGTGCTTTCCCCCTCCTTACCACAAGGTTGAGTTAAGCATGGAAATGTTAACTTTAACTTGGAAGTTCCTGGTTGTTATTCACTTTTAGCAGAACCTTTACCTTAGTTTAATGTGGAGTTCTTCATTTAGGGCATCAAAATATTTTCGTGAGTTACAAAACCAGGATTTTTTTCTGCATGATGGAACTGGAGGAGATATGAAGACTGCCTTCTTGAGATATTCTTGGAGTATTGTCACTAAGGTACTGTAGAGTTAATGGCATAATTTATCAGATGTGTATTTTATAAATAACTGCCCCCTGTGTAAAGAAATAACATGCTTATATTTGTGAGAAATGCAATGGGTTTTCCTAGAGATAGTTCCAATCCTAATGACAATTATGGGAGTAAGGACATAGAAGCAAAAAAAGTGCATTTCTGTAATGCAATAAGGATTTGAAGGCCTATTGGAGCCATACATTTGATTTATAAATACTTATGGGCTCAGGTAGCAAAAAACAGTATTTAAAAAAAAAAGGGTTAACATGATATGAGAAGATGGGGAATAACTCTTTCCTTGATAGAGTAGGTCTTGCTTATGTATGGGAGATACCTGTATGCCATAGCATGATGTTATCCTGCTATTATATTTTTGTATGAAGATTACCTTCTATCCCTTTGACTTCTCAGTTTATTTCTACTATTGTCATCTTGCAGGAATTTCTTTCTACTTGTTGACATTTTGTAGGTTTTCTCTGGTTTTAAATTTCAGTGAACCTAATCCTGTAATTTATTAACTTTTAGACAAATACACATTTTTGTATAGTTAAATCTAACAGTCTATCTAACACCATTTGTCATCTTTTCAGGGCTTTAACTGTGGGTGATGTTGATTGATTGATTGATTTATTAATTATTACTCTAGCTATATCATGGCTGAGGAAGACTATCTTAACAAGGCAATCCTGTAGAGAATGGAAATGTAATGTGGACACAGGGCCTGTTCCCGTGAAAGCCTTTGGGAGTAGGTATGAGTAAAATGTAGAATGCCTAGAGCTTGCTAATTTACACCTACTGCCATCTAGTCGAAGGCTGATAGGAAATATGAGTGTGGCCTCCCTGGAGAAGTCTGGGGGTAATTCACTGTGAGAGGCTGAGGCTCTTCCATCCCACTCTCAGCTGTTGAGAAGAGTGCTGGGATTCCTACGGACTTCTCCCCTGCCTCCCCCAAGGCTCTATCTTTTATCACCTGTGTGTAGCAGGTGTCTGATAAATATGAAGTCATATCCCCCACCCCTCTTTCCTTCACCTCCAGATAAGTCTTAACAAAACACTTGCTTACGGTAAAGTTGTGCGTGTGTGCACAGAGCTGGGGAGCCACTGATTTCTGAAGGGGTTGGGGAAGGCAGGGAGCAGAGCGAGATAGGCACTACTTGCTCTTTTTTAGGAGCGCAGGGAGGGGTAGGGACTAGAACTGCACTGTTTTTCCTTTAAGAGGAACGGCACTATTGTGGAAACCACTTCTGTTATTCCTATTGAGGCTTTGGGGGAGCAAGGCGTAGGGGGTCCCTTGTGAAGAAGGGGAACTGAGAGGCCAGAGGCGGAGGTGGTTCATATCTGACGAGGGTGTCAGCTCCAGAGGAAACTTGCAAAGAAATAGGGAGGCCCAGTATTCATTATTTGGGTGATCTCAAAGTTCATTAATGGGAGAGCCCCAAATTAATGAGGGTAGCATGGAGGGAGAGCTGAGAATTCATCAGTTGAGGGCAGTATGACAAGAAGGTATTCTACCTGTGTGTGAAGTATGATTTTTTTCACAGGCTCATAATTCAGTTAAATCAAAAATAACTTTCAGCAGAACATTCAAAGGTGCTTCTTCTCAATGAGGGATATTTACCTGCCAAATTTTAACTTTCTGATCCTAGCCATTTCAATTGTAGAGTTGTTTAAAAGAAAGTCACAATGTTTTATTTTTATAATGGGGAAAGAGTCATTTGTGCATGTGCCTCCTACTCAAAAAAGGCAGAACCATTTTTGCTCAAATGTTCCAAAATATTCACTTTCAGACAGAGACCAAGCCTAGAACATTTCAGTCTGAAAACTGGGATTTGCAGAACTTTGAGTGACTTAAAATAGTGGGTGAGAATGGAAATGCTTATACAGTCTTTAATAAGCAGTTGCTGCTTCTCCTGAGATAAGTGTGGCACAGAATCCCTTTTAATTATTGAAAGTGTTTTAAACTTTTGGGGATATATATTTTGAAAAAGAATATTATAAACAGTGATGTAATACCATCTGCTTTAAACATTGTCATAATTGTATTGTTCTGAGACATGACAAGCTCATGTTCTGCTTTTTAAATTTATATAAGTACATCCATTTATTATTTTAGAAAATGGAAACCGTCTGACGGCCATTCAGTGGTTTATGTGAAAAGAATTGATCCTCTCGCTTGAGTGCCTAGTGGTCCGGCGTTCATATCACAAAAGCTACCATCAGAATTGACACTTATTGGTGTCCTCGTTGATGGTCAGCAGAGAAGCAAAGGATTGGATGGTCTTTTCTGCTATCTAGCTACTCACCCTTACAGGTGACTTCCTGTCTAACCTCTCCCATAAATGCGTTGAGGCAGCATGATGAAGGCTGAATTGCTACAGAGCATGCTGTACCTGTTTGTGGGTATACAGCTCTTTTGAAAACCTGACCATTATTTTTAGAAAGTTAGGGTTGGATTCCCCAGTCTGCTGTGGGCACTTTGCACTGCATAAGCCGCACAAATTGGCCCTAAAATGGCTGAAGATAGTTGGTGGAGAATTCCCTTTCCACAGGGGAACTCTCTTTGGCGTAAGGACTGCCTCTGTGCAGCCCTAATTTGTACAAGGGTTGGGTGGGCCTCAAACAGCTCTTAACCTGCCATGAAAATCAAGGCCTTAATATTTTAATCTTTTTGCCATGTTTGGAGTATTTTCTCATTCTCTCCTTAAAATACCCCATACTATAGCTATTTTCTTTAGCTGAGCTCTAGGTGGAACGCCTAATGAAGATCATCAGTATTGCTGTTTGTTCAGCTACAGGTGTTTCTGTGAAGCGACGTGAGATGCTCCTCTCTCGCTCTTTTTCCAAGTGGACAATGTACCATATCTGTAGTACTACTGGTCCATATCAGCTAAAGGAGCAATATATTTTACCCAGAAATTAAACCAGGGTCTCTCGTGTAGCAGTGTGGACCACTAACCACGAGGCCTGTTCTTATAGATTAATATAATATTTTTATGCTTTGTTACTTTTTTAAGAATAATTCCATCAGAGCTGACATTTGAAGAACTTGCTGTACAATGACCTAAATAGCTATATGTATTCAGAGCATGTCCACTTGGCATTAATTACAGAAGTATCAAAGAGCCGACTGTCAGGGGACCATAATTGTGTCATGTTCTAGAGTTAAAGAAGCAATCTCGTTATGGTCTGTGCATAGGGTTGCCAATCCTCCTAGTTTGGCCGGGAGTCTCCCGGAATTGGGCTCGATCTCCTGGAGGCTTCTTAAGCCAATCCGGTAGATTTGAGGTCGCTAAAAGTCCAGTGGCACAGCGGGGCTAAGGCAGGCTCCCTACCTACTCTGGCTCCGTGCGGCTCCCAGAAGTGGCCGGCATGTCCCTGCAGCCCCTAGGTGCGGCGGTGTGTGTGTGTTAGGGGGTCTCTGTTCTCTACCTCCACTCCGAGCGCTGACTCCGCAGCTCCCATTGGCCAGGAGTGGGAAACCTCAGCCAATGGGAGCTGTGGGGCCGGGGCATGCAGATGGAGCAGTGTGCAGAGCTGCCAGGCCGCCCCTGAGCCTAGGAGCCACTGCCAGACATGTCGCCGCTTCCGGGAGCCACCCGAGGAAAACACCTCCGAGCCGGAACCTGCACCCCGAACCTCCTCCCACACCCCAACCCCCTGCCCCAGTCCCCTCCCACACCCAAACTCCCTCCCAGAGCCTGCACCCCGAA
>NW_020664483.1:13966086-14086696 GCF_002925995.2 Terrapene triunguis | reverse complement strand
TGTCTCGGAGAAGGGGCCGGGCTGAGGTGTGGCCTTGGAGAAGGGGCGGGGAAGGAGACGGGGCAAGGGTGTTTGGGTTTGTGCGATTAGACAGTTGGCAACCCTATCTCTGCACCTGAAAGAAATGGGCAAGAAAAAGTCTGCTGTTAAGTACAATAGCCACATCCTGATTTCAAATTAGTGGTTTTTGTTGTTTAGAACTAAAATTGCAGCAGATGAGAGGAAATGTGTATGTTACAGATGTTCTAACAATTCATGTGGTACCTGCATAAACTGTGAAATTTCAGTTTGGAATAGCTTGTTTATAAGGATACTAAAATATCCCTACAATTCTTCTGGTAATATCTGTGGATTTCTTGTGCCCTGTGTGCGGTTGTGTGTATATGTATATATACATACACACATACCTGCAGAATATACAGTGAAGTCTTGATTTCAGTCTTTTCGTTTTCTGTTCTGTCCTCCTCTTATATTTTAAAGGGATGACATCAACTTAAAATTTATATTTGTCTGTTTTTACTTGCTATTACTAAGATTACTTCAACTGAAAAATGAGAGAAGTAGTTTTGGTTTTTTTGTTTGTTTATTTTCTGTTTGACAACAACTGCATAAAATTAGTTTCCTCTGAGATTGTGTGGGTTTTTTCAGACACACAAAAGGGAGAGAAAAACTTTTTTTTTTTTTTTTTAATTAAAAAATGCGGCAATAAAACTACAGAAATCGACTGGGGCAGTTTTACCTCAAATGGTTTCTAACTCATTTCTTATATTTATTAGATTTCAAGTTGACAGTGTCACTCACTTATTGTGAGACATAAGGAAGGTAATTTTAAAATAATATTCACTGGTGTATTTAAACTGAGCTGCTTCTGCTGCTGGTAGTCCATATTTTATAGAAAGGCATATCAGTCCTGCAGTGCTCCACAAGGTCCTCCAAATCACACTGCACTCAGCACTGCTTTTATCCAAGTGGAAGCCCATAGCATTAGTTTCAATTATCCAAAATAGAGAATATTTGATAAATATTTGACTATAATATTACTTCATCTGATTCCAGCGGAAGCTTAATTACAAAATTGCCATTATACCATTTGAGGTATGTATGATCTGCTGATTAGAACAGTGGTTATAGGCAGCATAGGCAAGCACGTAAATCTGATGCATTCATTTAGAAAGGCTGAGTGGCTAAGTGGATGAGACTTTGGGGCTACTGTGTTAGAAACCTTGGTTCTATTCCCAGTTTTGACCTTGTGCAGTTTGTGCAGCCTGATCTACACTTTAAAGTTAGGTCAACATGGCTATAGCGCTTAGGGGTTTGAGAAATTCTCACCCCGAGTGCTGCAGCTATGGTGACATAGCCTCCAGAGTAGATGCATTTGGAAGAATGCTTCCGTTGACCTAGCTGCCATCCCTTGGGGAGGTGGAATTCCTACAGCGAAGGCTCTGGCACCATAGCTGTGCTGCTGTAGCACCCGTAGTGTAGACATCACCTTTCTTCCTTCATTTATAAAATAAGTGGGGGAAATGATACTTGCCTGCTTCTTAGGGTATGTTCTCACTGCAGAGTTAATTTGGGCTCTTACTTGGGTATTATCCATCATTCTAGGCTAGAATTTGGGTGCCACTTTCACTCGGGATGGTAAGCTGCCCACCTTGCAGTGAGGACATAGGCTAAGTCACTTGAGTGCCAATAGTCCTCCAATGGCTTCCCATGATTCCCCCCACCTCCACCCCATCCTCCCATGTGCCTGGAAGGACAGAGAAGTTCTCCCAGAATTCACTGGGAAAGGCTGACTGGTTCAGCTTACTACAACACAATAAACCATGGGGTATGCCACCAGAAGTCCTAGCACGCATGGGTGAGTGTAGCATCAGTGAGGGCTTTGTGGTGTGGCTTCTCACACTCAGGCTGGGCTAGCCCAAGTGCTGGTTACCTGAGTTAAATCTGTAGTGAAGACATACCCTTAGTTTAAGCCTATGAGACTTAGGTCACTGTTAAGGGATGTGAAGTACATAAAAAATATTAAAACCTGTTAGCAAAAGAAGTGAGATTTCAATCTCCTGGCTTGTAGAGTGGGGAGGCTGGTACAGGCACCTCCTCAAGGCGTGGGAGAGTGCACAGTGCAGTTGGTATGCACATAAAATCTGGATGGATTTTCCTGGGGATTATAAAGGCACCTCTTTGTCTCCAGGACAAAGTGTGACACTAAGCATCCCTGAATTCACACCTTACACATTATTGTAATAATCTTTCTACAAAATATGCCTTGTGTGGGATCATTTGAAAACTGATAACTTACTGATCATTAATATTCATGTGTGATGGGCAGTGGGTATTAGGAGTTATGGGTACATGCTAGATTTGTGGCTGAAGTGTATTTAAACTAGGCATGTCAGGGGGATTTGTTAAACCGATCAATCCTAAACTTACATATAAGCAGTAAACAGGACCATCAAGACAGCATGGGGAGGAGATGGTAGGAAACAGAAAATTTCAGCAAACAGCAATTAGGGAAGAAAGAGCATGCAGCTTCCTTCACCACCAGACTCCATCTCGTTCTCCGGATAGGTTGAATAAACTTTACTCAGAAGAATCCATTTCAAAAGTTTACTGGTCTATAAAGACAGGGGGTCTGAACCTCAAGTGATAAGCAATTGAATCAACTGATTGTATTATAAGAGTGTAGAGAGTGAGAGCTTTTCTGAAAGCTAATGACACATTGGTGATTAATATCACTATGAAATGTAGGTATCAACACTATATGAGGAAATAAGGATATTTAATGATACTATGTTTTAAAGTCTGTGGCAAAACAGGGAGAAACAAGTTCCCTCCCTGCCAGGAAGAAGGTGGCTATTTACCTTTCTCCTACGTAAATTAAGCATGGTGGAATCCAAACAGTGCAAGCCCCATTTAGGTACAGGGGGCTGGGAAGCCCACAGGAAGAGAAGAACAGCATGAGGTCATCCTGCCTCTTAAAGCAACATCATTGAACTTTGGGAAATATAAGCAAAGACAAAAGCCACCTTTGGCATCCATCACTAGACAGACACAAGGGAACAGAACACTTACAAGCTGAGAAAAATGGGCCTGTCAACCAAGGGGGTGGGGTTGAAGTTTCTGGGAACTGCATATAGGTGAGAAAAAAAAAACATCTTGAACAAAGCCTATACTTGGCTAGATTAAGTTTTAGACTTTTTAGAAGCGTGTTTTGTTTTGTTTTACTTGTAAGTCTATCCTCTATTCTTGATACTTGAACTCACTTAATCCTGTATATATATATATAGATAATACATTTCTTGTATTTTTACTGTAAACCAACTCACTGCTGTCTTTAAACGGAAGAGTGTATTCACCCCAGTTAAATTAATAAGCTGGTGGGTTTTGTGTCTTTAGCGGAACAAAGGAACCTGATTGTTTCTCTGAACTGTCCAGGAGAGGACCTGGACATTACCGAGCACACGGTTTGGAGAAAATTCAGAACTGGGAGTGTGTTGGGGTCATCCTGCAAGTTGTAACCCAGGTTGGTAGAAGCCAGAGTGGGGCTGTAGGACGAGACACAGGCTGCTGGGGTCAGGGCTGTCTAGCATATAGACACTCAGGCCTGCATACTGGTAGGTTGGCAATGAGCATCCCAGGCTGGGAGCTATAACAACAAAGAATTGTGAGTCACCCAGAGTTGCAGGGCAAGTGGTAACACAACCCCTTACTGACCTGGATTGGACCTCAAACTGCTCTCACATTAATTCAATTTGAACTTCCTATTCTAAAATCCTGGAGTGTTAAAACTATTCAAAGAAATAGTCAGAAACAATTTTTATTTTGGCAAAACAACTGATTTTTCCCTAACCTCATTCTCCCAAACAGCTTAACCAATTTTGCTAAAACTTAGAGCGTGGAAAATTTCAGGCAAAGAGTTAGTCTGTTATAAGCAACTGAAAACAAGAGTTGTAATGGGAAGTGTAATACAGTCTTAATATAGATGTTGCTACACACTCCATCTATAATAGTTTTTGTATTATGAAATTAGAAAGATGTTATGTTAACCAGACTTTGTATGATAATGCAGTGATGAATTTAGACACTATCTAGCCAGAAGGCTAAACCTACCAGCATAGCAATAGATAAGGGCCATGAATGAGGTCACAGGACATCCTGTGGGAAGCTCAACTCCTTACCATCCACTGGTGAGAAACAGGAAGACTTGGGAATTTCTACCAGGGTGCTGTCCCTGGACTCTGTTAGAGGCTCCGTCTTTTGTTTCTGTCTCTGGCTAGTAGGTGTCCTTACATATTTATAGCTGCTATCCTACCCTCACCCTAAACTTTCCCAAGTTTCTAGGGGAAGACAAAGCTTTCTTTCTCTCTTCCTCCTCCAGTTCTTCTTGGCTGCTGTAAGGAGGAAGGGGAGGTTTATTTTCTACCTTTCCTCTTGCCTTTATTTTTTTTTTGGGGTCCTGTTCTCTAATGCAGTGGTTTTCAACCTGTGGTCCATGGTTGTCCGCAGACTATGTCTTATGTCTGCGAAAGGTGACTATGAAAATCAAGTTTCAGATGTCAGAAAAGGCATTCTGTTTTTCTGATCAATCAAAAGTATGTGAATACTCCCACCTACAGATCAAAACCCAGAAGTATTGTCCTTACCATAGAAGCCCACAGTTAGTGTCCTTTCTCATGCTGTATCAAACGCTGTGCCGAGCACGTGCAACATTTATACTTGAATTCTGTTCAGTCAGTTTTCGGTCTAAGACTTCTATGGTAGGGGTCTGCAGACCACAGGTTCAATTTCCAGAGGGGTCCGCACCTCCATTCAGAATTTTTTAGGGCCCTGCAAATGAAAAAAGGTTGAAAACCACTGCTCTAATGAATATCTCTAGTGCTTACTTTTTCTGTTAATAGCTTTGGTAAGCTGCTGCAGCAGCATAAAACTAACATAATTGTTGACAGTTCCATTTCTGACCATGGAGCTCCCAATAGCAATAGTGATACTGATTAGAGTTTTGCTGTTTTCACCCTATTGCTGCTTGACAGAGCTGTGAGTAACAGCAGAGGCACTGGAGCTGTCTGTCTTCAGACTCAGGAATAGAACACTGAATCAATTTACACTGGTTCATGTTTGGAAAGTTATTGTTTTCTACCGGAAGGGCTAGGAACTTATTTTTTTAAATGAAAGCTGAGATTCTGACCAGGGTGACTGGAGTTTTCAAGTCGTATATAGGATATTTGAGAATTGTGCCGAAGATTTAACCTTTTTTCTTGGTTTTAACTTAAACGAACTACAGCTACTTTGTTAACCGAAAAGCTACAGAGCAGCTTGTAAAGTGCCATTGTATGTCTTGGTCCCTCCACAGGGATCTCAGTCTGTGAATTGTATACTTCAGCTTGTTGAAGGATCCAGGGCCCAGTTTAGTGAATTCTGATTAACTGTAAAAAGGTGAACTGCGGTTGTGCTTCTCTTTTTGTGATACTTCTGTATTGCATCATTAGGGCAATTGCTCTTTATTTGAATGGTCTGGGACTGCTGGAAAAGTGAGTTGCATTTTTATTCCCCTTCTAAACCTTTATCTTCTGTCTAATCCATGTAACAATTTGTCATGCTGACAAATTGGTTATACAAGTTGTCAGCCAGAATGCGATTAAATTATTTTTTAAAAAAATATGATTACTCTAATCCAGTACTTAATTGCAGAGCATCTGAAATATTAATGTTATTAACTTGCACAGTTGCATGTAGTTATTGCAGCACATATTCTCTTGTAACTAGGAGGCTCCGGAGACTGGGCAATTTACAGTTTGTATTGCACAACTCCCACACAATGGAATGAATTAAAATAATCTGTAGAGGCAAACCTCCACTCTCTTTATTTACTTGCTTTTGTTTCATGTTAAGTTTGAGTTTAGTTTTCCATGAGATTTAAACTGGATGATGTATGCATCACTGCATATTTCAAGAAATGTTTATAAAGTGTTTAGTATGCTAATACTATAAAGGCTATTTTGTAGGTAAACTAGTACAGTGGTTCTCAATCAGGGTTTGTGTACCCCCTGAGGGTACGCAGAGGTCTTCCAGGGGGGTACATCAACTCATCTATATTTGCCTAGTTTTACAGTAGGCTTCATAAAAAGCACTAGCAAAGTCAGTACAAACTAAAATTTCATACAATGACTTGTTTATAGAGCTCTATGTACTATACACTGAAATGTAAGTACAGTATTTCTATTCCAATTGTTTTTTTTTTATAATTATATGGTATAAATGAGAACTTAAGCAAATTTTCAGTAATAACGTGCTGTGACACTTTTGTATTTTTATGTCCGATTTTGTAAGCAAGTAGTTTTTAAGTAAGATGAAAATTGGGGGCATGCAAGAGAAATCAGTTTCCTGAAAGGGATACAGTAGTCTGGGAAGATTGAGAGCCACTGAAGTAGTAAATCACAGTAACTTTCAGTGGTCAATTAGATTAACATACTTGGGAGGTTAGGTGCTAGTAAGGATTCTCATCCATTCATTGATTTGTTGTAGTCTCTTTTGTGACTTGGAAGGGATTTAGGACAACATATATTGCAGTTCTTCTTCATTCCTTAATGTGTTCTTATTTGGCTGATTTTAAAATCTGTTTTGTTAAAGCACAGTTTTGTAGTACTGTATGAGTGTTTTCCATTTCATAGGTAGGTTTGTGCCTTTACAAATGTGGCAGCTTGTTGAAGTTAGTTATCTATAAGGTCCTAAATTATGACTACTAGAGTAGCTGTTACCTATGAATAATTTAGTACAGCATCATATTGCAGGCCATTTAGAAGACCTCTGCCAGAGATTCTTGTTGAAATCAACTCGATGATATGAAAGTTCTTTGCTGCACTGATATTTTAGTGCTATACCTTTTTGTTCGGTTCTAAGATTTTGTTAAGACTGGAATAAGGGCACAAAGGTAATGTGAATATTTGACAGTGATTAGCAATAAAAATAACTGCAAGAAATAAAGAATGTTTGGTTTTGAAAACAAACATTTGAAATGTGTGTCTTCAGTGTTAAAATGTGTTCCTTAAATTTTATTTTAAATCTTGTACTGGTTAAATGCAGTTAGCATTTATTCCATTTCGGTTTAGGTCATTGAACTTCTTATTTTAGAAAGCACTTTCTTTTGCTGGCATCCTAATTTATCATTTTAAATAAATTATCAGAATAGGGGAAAACAATGGCTCACAAAATGCTTGATTTCAAGAGCAAAATGTTTCATTGCCTGTATAATTTTAAGAAGGGCTTTACTTAATACAAACCATCAATATAGATACAACGAATGTATATCCATGTAACATGAGATTTCTCAGGAGACACTGCCAATGGAGACATTTGGTACAATTGTAGTTGCTGGAGCTCCTAATACGCACTACTTTGTATATTCCTTTAGGAGGCTTGATTTTTACCATTGAAAGCCTGATGTTTATTTTTCTAAAAGTGCTAAAATAAGGTATTTTTTCCCCTCAGCCGTCTGGTTCATGAACCAGTTTGATTAATGACAGAGCCCTAACAGTAGTAAATGCTAGTATCTGGTGAGGAGCTGCTGAAGGAAGGAAGAAACGTACCTACCGTATATACTCGTTCATAAGCCAAATTTTTTTAGTAAAAAAGGGAAGCACCAGAGAAGGGGGTGGGTTTATGAATGGGTATAGAGAGAGAGAGGTGGGACACAGCCCCTCCCCACAACAGGGGGAGCAAGGAGAGGCAGCAGAGCCAGAAGGGAATTGGCAGGGCCAGAGTCTCTCCGCTTCTGGCCACGCTGCTCTCCCCCCCAGCCTCCGAAGTAGCTGCAGCTCCAGGGCGCAGCCTTGCCGCTCAGCCCTGCCCCCCAGAGCAGGCTGTGGCCGCGCCGCCTGGCCCGCCAGAGCACGCTGCGGCCGTGCCGCCCGGCCCAGCCCGCTGGAACATGCTGCGGCCGCGCCGCCCGCTCTGGCCCACTGGAGCAGGCTGCGGCTGCGCTTCCCAGCCTGCCGGAGCAGCTCCAGCCAGGCCAGAGACATCCTCCTCAGATAAGATGGGAAGGGATGGGATGGGGAGAGTGTGGGGGTCCTGGGCTAGGGGTGGGCTCATGTGGGGGGTTGTTACTCCCCTGACCCCCAGCTTCTCTCCCCCCAAAAAAATTTCCCCACCAGTTGCTGTCCTGGCCCGTCAGGATAAGCAGCTGGCGCGCCTGGACACTTGGTTTACTTAGGTTTACCTCCGTGCCTGCGGGTGCTCGAGGTAAACAAACCATCTCGGCCCGCCAGCGGCTTATCCTGATGGCCCAAGAGCCAAAGTTTGCTGACCCCTGAATTATTGGGTCGGCTTATGAACGGGTTATAAAAATTTTCCATTTTTACTTATCCATCTTGGGGGGATCGGCTTATAAACGAACTGGCTTATGATTGAGTATATATGGTACATTAGAAATATGACAAGGGAAGAACAAGCATGTCCGAGCATAAAAATCTCTCAGTGGTGGAGGCAACAGCAAGAGAAAATAAATAAGCAGATTAAAAACCTTAAACAAAATATTTTCTGTTATGTTTGGAAACAATTCTGAAATTCTGGAAAGCTGTAATCTGACACAATGATCTTGTAGTTTTGCTGTGTGGCTGACATCTTTAGCATCTAAAGTGTTTCTGAAGAAAACAAGTACCCAGGAACACCCATTTGGATTTTAAGATTGTCATGAAGTAAGCTTTAAGGGAGTGTCTGAATTTAAAAAAAAAAAATCACTGCAAGTAAGGGAACCTGAAAATAGAAAATAAAACTCCTGACTTTGTGCTTTATTCCTATCCAGAAGGCCTGAAACTTGGTTAATTGAGAAAGAAAGTGATTGTTTTTCCACACACAGTTTAAAACTCTTCTGTTTGTTTTTATTAGCATCTGTTTAATTCTAAATGAACACACAAATACCTAGAAAAAAAGGTCTGTTTTTTAAAGATTAACAGATGATCTAAGTGCTGTGAAAGCCAAAATGCACACTTGACACCTCCAGCCCCCTCCGCCCCCAAAAGAGACAAGATTTGACATTCCTGATATTTCTCGGGTTAGAAACAAATGCAGGAAAAATATATTTTGAGGAAGGAGTTAATTATTAGACAAACAATTGAGCAAGTATTTCATGAATAAAATACTGGTAACATAAAGATTGTTATTGTAATATCTAATATTAATATTCAGGTGAACAGAATTTTGTTAGAGTATAGTGAACTGTAAGGTTATCCACAGCTATAGTTACATAAACTTGCTATTTCCATTATTTGTAATGGCTAGATTATTTAAACTGTACAATTCTTTGTATTTTTCTAATGTTTATTACTGTAGCAACATTAACTTTTTATTAATTTTTTTATTTATGTCTAGAATAGATTTTGAGCAAAACTGGTTAAGAATATTATAGTGGCATTTGGTAGTTCTGGAAGTGTCGTTTGCCTTTCTGAATAGAGTAGCTCAGAGGGGTCTGTTGGAGGTGGGCAGGGAAAATTCTTGCTAACTATCTTGCTTGGGGTTTGCATACCCATTTCCAAGGACCCTGAGTCCTGGCCAATGTCTTGGTGCAGCTGGTAGAGAGATTTTAAAAACAGGTTGATTTCCTGCCAATAGCTGCTGTTGCAGGGAATGAATGGGAGGATTGGGGTGGCCTGTGCTTTCTCTTCTTCCTGCCTGAACTGCTCTGCCTTCCAAGTGCTCTGAAAGCAGGGCTGTAGGGGAGTAGATACACCAGGGGAGGTGGCCATAAAGACCACAGAAACCATGCTAGCCCCTGCAATCAGTGAGGGGGAGGGGGAGCCGCCCAAGTCTTCCCCTGTCCCAATGCTTAGAGGGAGCGAGATTGACCACACACAAGACAGAGGAGAGACCTACGCTGGGTGATGATTATGGAATACAGATGGACATTGAAGAACCGTGAGGGGAGATGTGGGGATGCATCTGGGAATGGAGACATACAGAGTGGGGACCACAAAGAATGGGACCACAGTGCACAGTCAGCCTGTGGAACTTGTTACCTGTGGATGTTGTGAAGGCCAAAATTACAGCTGCATTAAAAAAAAAAAGAATTAGATACGGTCATGGTTCATCAGTGGCTAGTAGCCAAGATGGTCAGGGTGACCCTGAGCCTCTAACTGCTAGATGCTGGGACTGAATGACAGGGGATGGATCACTTGATGATTGCCCGGTTCTATTCATTCTCTTTGAAGCATCTGGCATTGGCCACCATTGACAGATTCCGGGCTAGATGGACCAGTGATCTAACCCAGTATGGTCATTCTTATGTTCTTATGTCCTTATGATGAAGAAAACCCTCAAAATCTTCAACTGGCATGAGTGAGAGAAGAAGGGAGAAGGCTGAAGGGGACTGCTGCAGAGAGTGGGACAGAGAGGCCCTAACACCCCACATCCCAGTAGAGAGTAAGTGTGGGAGATTCCCCGAATATACAGGGGAATGGGCCTGGAAAACACTGGGCCTCCTCACCTATAAAGGCAGGAGGGGGCAGAAAGGGGATGACTTTGAGATTGAGGGAAGAGTGCAAAAGGGAGGAGTAGAAGAAAGGAAGTGTAATAGCAATGGGGTTAAAGAAAAGGAAGAGTCATAAAAGGGACGAAAGCAAGACATGGGGACAGAGGTCACACAGATTGAGCTTTGTGTGTGCAGAGGAAGCAACCTTTTAAAAAAGGGGTGTTTCTCATGTAAGATGGGGATGGGAGCACAGAAGGTTTATGTCCATTCTGGTGAATATTCATTTTTCTGTGCTTTTTTCTTCTTTTGTGCTTCTAAGAAAAAAAGAGTTTAAAATTCTCCAGGTGTACACAGAACACCCCAGTGGCTGGGAGCCTGATGGCCCCTGATCTGTGGCTTGCTTGGAAAATAGTCCCTGGCATTGAGGTAGAGGGACTTGGTTTTACATACATACATACATACATACATACACACTCTCTCTCTCTCTCTCTCTCTCTCTCTCAGAAGCATCTACATGAGGGCCATTGGCCCAGAATCCCCCATGGAGGGGCTGTGTTGCAATCCCACGACCTGCACTTGGTTTGGGGGAGTGTGGAATTTATTCCCCTGCACAGCATATAGTTAGCGCGCTGCACAAGTACCAATCACTTGGCCCTTGTGTAGGGAAGTATGAATTTCACCCTTTTAGTGGAGGTTCAGTATAAATAAAACTGCAGTTTGCACATTACAATGTATCGAAACAACTTGGGACATTCATTCCATTACAGTCTGGAAACAGTGAATGGATTCCATTATAGTGTAAAATGATAGACCCCTCCCCTGGAGTGCATGCATCACAGGATAAGGTTTTTGTCTGCTATCCATATTTTGTACACAACACGAATCATTCTCTTTAAATACTCTGCAAATAAATCTTTCAACCCTCACTACCAAAAAAGAAGAAAAATTCAGGGGAAAATATACCAAATCATGCTTACGTGGCATTATGAATGAAATTCGCTGCTCATGTAATTCTGCTTAAGTCAATGGAATTAAATTCACAGAGAATTTGGCCCTTTATATGCACTCACGAGACTTCTGATATGTGATCCACCGTCATGTCAGTGGGCTTGCACAACTTAGCTCCCATCGGTAGATTAAACAAAAATACCCATAACACACTGGCATTTTCTCTCATTCACAAACCTCCAGAATTTGCATGCCATTCCTGAGAGGAAATATTTCTATGATAATGCTTGAATAATTATGGAAACAGAAAGATTGAATGTGCTTGGGCATTTTTATGTACTATAGTTGTGTGTGTATAAAAAATTATCCCTTTCTTTGTATTTCAAATGTAAAATATTTTTCATACCATGGTTGAAAGATAACTAGTAGTGTTTTAAACTGTTTAGTTTTATGTAGGTGAGTTGTTAAATAAATGCCATTGTTATGGTACAATCAGTAATCCGAGCTGCATTGAAGACTTTGTGTTTATTTTTTCTTTCTTAGCTTCTATCAAGTGGTGATTTTATGCAATGGCATCAAGCCACAGTTCTTCACCAGTGCCTCAGTCAAACAGCAGAGATGCTTTCTTTAAAAAGGAAATGGATTCTGCTAAACGCTTTCGACCTGTGCAATCACTGCCTGATGTATGTCCCAAGGAACCTACAGGTAATTTTGGCTTGTAAGGCAGATGAAAATACTGTTACAGTCAGTGTCCTGAAAATTAACCTGAAAATAGTCAACAAAGTCCTCTTGTTTTCTGGATAATACTATGAAATAAAATGATGTATTTATAGGTAGAGTGGGATTCTACTTACTCCACCTCAAAAAACACCTCATTTTCTTTTTGGAGCACTGGAGATCTCCTGATTTCCACCTTGTTTATATCTCCACCTCACATTGAAGTAGGGTGACCAGATGTCCAGATTTTATAGGAACAGTCCCAAATTTTGGGTCTCTTTCTTATATAGGCTCCTATTACCCCCCACCCCATCCTGATTTTTCACATTTGCTGTCTGGTCACCCTACATGGAAGTCACCATCCTTATTATGAAGGAGAAGAGGATGAGACTTCTTTCAGAGCCTGTGAAAAATCAACCAGAGTATAGTTGAGAGACAGGCAATTCTCACCCTGAGGGGCTAACTGCATTGCTTCTGTGACACTCCCCAATCCTTCTGATGTGAGGAGCAAGAGATCAAGATGGGTAACTGGCACTCCCATAAGGCGGTTTTGTGGTTGTATTGATAGCTGTCATATGGAATGCTGAGGGTAAGGGGTGTAAAGTGGGGGAAATAGTGGGATTTTGAGAATTCCCTAAAGAAACATGTGAGAACATTGTCTGTAGTTCTAGGTTGGGGGATGCAGTAGTTCTTCAATTTAATATATTTAGTATATCAAGTCTACAGACTTCTGTCTTTCAAAGGGTGCCTGAAGAATTAATTGATATTTGTGTAAAGATACTGAAAGAATATACCTCTAATTGCATGTTTAAAACTTGGTTTGTGCGATCTAAACACAAAAATGTGAGTGTGTTAGATTGTTGGGAAAGGGGATTGTGTGTCTTGGTATGCAATCCTTTCTGTAGATAATTCTAATGCTTTACATAAATAAAATTTTGAAATTTGTTGTTTGCTTCAAGAATTACATTGAGTTTACTATGAAAAAAGTGCTTTCAAGTTTTTGTCTTAATGGACTGTCTTACCTTTTGTGCTTATAGGTGATCCTAATAGTTTAGATGACAGCCCATCTCTAGTTGCAGATCAGCATAGATGGACAATTTATCATTCCAAAGTAAATCTCCCAGCGGCGCTAAATGATCCTAGGTTAGCAAAAAGGGAATCCGATTTCTTTACAAAAACATGGGGACAGGACTTTGTGGACACAGAAGTTGCACCTTCATTCTACCTCCCACAGATCAACAAGGAAAATTTTGCATTATATCAACAGGAAATCATTCAGGTAAAGTACCAAAGTTAGGTACATTATAGGTTAAAAAAGAAACTTCAGAGCCATTTGAGTCTGACACCACTAACTGATTGTACCCATTAATAGTCAATCATATTATTACCGAATAACTACCTGTCTAGTTCTATGCTAGTTGACTCTTCTCTAGACCTTGGTATGGTGTGCTGTAAGTTCACCATTCTCAGCATTAAAAGCATTGTCTAAATTCTCTCTCCCTGCTATTTCATTATTTTTTAGTTCCTGAGTGCTATACTCTTGTTTTAAATGTACAGACCTTATAATTGCTGTCCATCTTCGCTATTTCCTTTGGTTATTGAAAGCTTCACTAATTATTCTTAAAGGATTATTCAGTAGTTACACTCTATAATGTAAAAAAAAAAAAAAAAAAAATCCAGTCACCTGATCAAATGTAAAACATGACTAAATTGTTGCTAAGAATGTCTTTAAAATGGCCTATGTACAAAACACTTCAATATAAAATAATGAAGTAGGAAACAGCCTATTGCCATCTGGTGAAAGCCAGAGCTGTTTTTAAGTTTTAAAAAAAGAACACAGCCTAAAAGAAGACGTGGAAATCTGCTGTGTTCTCTGTTTCTTTGGCTGTAGCTTCCTTTAACTTTTGGCTGCTGTGAGGACCTGATCGTCAACGCTTCCTGCTGAGTGTAGTGCTTACTCTAGTGAATAGTCCCACTGAAGTCAATAGGACTATTTATGGTAGAGAGCACTATGCTTAGTTGCATTTGCAGGATCGGGCCCCAGAATGGCAGCCTTGAAGTGTTAGACAATTGTCCAGTTCTGATTAATGAACATTTTAAAGGTATTTTTAAATACTACCACCTATATATAATTTCCTTGTTTAATGTATGTATTCAGATTAGGTGAATTATTCTGTATTCATGTTTCTGCAGATTTTTTTAGTCATCTTTTCCCCTACAAATACATGTTATTTGGGTACAAGCTACAGAATTACAAGAGAGAGGGCTTTAATGCAGATGCAGGTTTAAAACAATCTATATTATTATTATTATTTATTTGTATTATTGTAGCACCTAGGAGCTCTAGTCATGGGCCAGGACCCCACTGCAGCAGTCACTGTGCAAACACAGAACAGAACATACTGAACAAACTTGGTTTAAGAGCCAATAACAAATATTGAAAATTTTCAGCATCATAAACCCTTAAAACACTTGTTTGGGGAGTATAAAAAGGTTTAACTGTTCTGCATCAAAATGGTAATAGTACTGGTAAAGTACGGGGGGAAGAATTGTTTTTAGAGCTATATGTTTGTATAGCCAATATTAAAAAAATTAAATAAGCTGTTGCATTAAATTGAAATGTAACTATTTGATTGTGAAAATAAACAGCGTATTGGAAGGAGAGGCATGAGTTGCCCATGAAAGAATTTCTGATGGATCTTGCAGCTGCTATGAAAAAATAATATCTGAAGAAGAGGACAAAATAGAAGAGCCTTATAAAATGTGGAACCCATGTTTAAGCTTTATAAGTAAAAATAGAAGCTTAGCTTAGCTAAATGAGGTGTAAAGTTTCACTGTGGGGCATATAAGTAAGATGGGGAAGGTCAGTAAAAGGATGTTTTTATTTTAGTGTAGGATAATTTGTAGATTAGACTGCAAATAAATAATGTCTGTAAGTGTGTTACTGCACTCAGTGGATATTTATATTTCATTTTGTGGGGAGGAGAATTTAGATCATACGTCTTCAATAGTTTCATTGTCTCCCTTTCGGTGATGTGAAATCAACAAAGAAATAACATGCCAACCAAATAACAAACAAGGATTTCAACCTCCAGAAGTCTGGCACCTTTCACATGCACTTAAAATTTTAAGCGGGAAAAAATTAGTTGTGAAGTTGTCAGAATTATTTGGCATAATGTAATATCTTAGATGGAAAATGTTCTGAATATTCCCTTTTAAAAGAAAAAAAGATTTTTTCATTATTGTATTAGTGTCAGACTAGTTCTTTAATATCTTTTCTCTTTTATAGAGAGAGAAGATTCATGAAAGATGCAAGAATATTTGTCCTCCTAAAGATACCTTCGACAGGACTCTCTTACATACTCATGGTAAACGCTTAGTCTTCTTTTACTTGTTAAAAAGTCATTTTCTTTTCTATAATAGATAATATAACAATTCTAATCATCTCCTTTTGTTGTTCCTAAGATATTACCTGCAGAAATAGCTGCTGGTGATTTATTTGTAATGATCACTGAAAATCCAGGTATGATTGGATAGAGACATTGTAGGTCAAAAAACTAGTGATTCCTGTTCCTTGGCATTTCTGCATTCACAACTTGAAATTACATCCGTGACACTGTTTCCTTTAACTTCCTCTTATTTAAAAAGAAAAAGAAGAAGAAAAAGAAACTAGATTATGTGATTGTGTTGAGTTTCTGGCTACTGTTCATGTTCTGAGTAATGAAGAATGGCCCCCCAATGGAGAAGAAAAATTGGAATTTGTGACATTGTGGCATCCCTGACATATTGAAAGATCATCATTAGCAAAGGCTGCTTGCATGGTTCTTTTAATGGAGTCTGTAGCTGTAACAAGACTGTTTCTCCTGATATATTTTTGGCTTTGTAGTGAGCTATCTCAGGTGATCAAGGATTGGGAATAGGCAAAAAAGCAGGCAGAGAAAGTATAATGGACAATCTGAAGTTAGCTTGTATTACTTCATTCTTTCAGTTTCCCGTAAGAGAGTTTCACTGGCGAAGCAGTGCTCATTGAGTGAAAGTTTGTCTGCATCCCTGTTCCTAGTAATTATAGAATGCTTCCCTGTTTTCATTTACTCCATTGAATTCAGCTCGTCTTGTCAGGCTTTCTAATACCTCTATTACCAGTTTTTTTTCCTTTCCATGAAAAATGAAGTCCAACTTTTTTGTCTTTCATAGTTTAAGTTCTTGAGAACTAACTCTTATATTTAGCTATGCTTTACCTTTGTCAGGACAGTAATATCCTTCCTCTGTTAACTGCCCATAGTACTACACAGGGGATCTTGAAAGTGTAATATTATTGAACAATATCACAGCTTTTGAATGGATAGCCTTTATTGCAAATGAGTACTGTACTTGTTAAAATGTCTGTTTAAGGACTGTATCTAGCCCCCAGAAGCACCCCAGAAGGCTTGAGTAAAAATAACTATCCTGAGGAAAGGTTGGTCTGCTATGCAAAACCAAACAGGATAAAAATCTCTGCACCAGGGAGTTGGAGAGTGGTTTTGGGAGACCAGACCTTCGGTAAACTAGCTCCACCCACTGCAGCTCCCAGTGTTGGAGTTGCCTATCTTTCTCCAGTCCTAGAAAACGCAACCTGGGGTCTCTCAGCTATAAGAGTTGCTACAGCCTGAGGCTGAGGCCAGAAGGCTGCGGGATGGTTCCTGGGCTGCGTTGTCTTTTGTGTTTAATAAAGTAATAACTCTGCAGGCGAGAGAGGTGCTGGAGGTGGTAAAAGGTCCCTTTCACCATGGTGGTTATGAGGGGAGGAGGGGACCCTCCAAGTGAGCTATGGACTTCTTATTTCATCTTCCTCCCTTTTTGGCCTGATGGGACTCTGTACGCCCGGACTGAGCTTCTTTTATGTGACTGAATTAAAGTGGAGGGAGCCTTAAGAGTGTGAAATCCTCCCACTTCCAAATGAGGCCAGGGCATAGAGCTCCAGTGCAGCTCTTCTCCTGTCCTGATTCTTTCCTTCCCTCTGGGACCACCCCTTATGACCATCACTTCAGCCTATGGACTGGAATAGTACTACCTCTGTGTCACTTGCACAGAGTGTTAGGGTCACTGAATCTGTGTGGATCCTGTGGTCCCTCCCCATCACCACCCTGTGTGCATCTGCCCTCTGGGTCTAACCCAGTGTGACTGCTCCACCGGTGACCTCCCTAGGGAGCACCAATGGGAAGCTTAAATGGTGCAGAAAGCCTTATGCTGGTCCTCACCAGCAAGATGAATTTCACCCTGAGTGAGTTGGAAGCACTGGGTTTCTTTTATAATATGAATAATACATTTATTTTTAAAGCAGTCAAACTTGGACACATCTGAGTGCTGCACAGAAACTGTAGCTAAATCCCCAAAAATTGCAAAGGGCAACGAGGCCTTTAATTGCTGATTATTGACATTAATTGTTTTAATAAGTTTGCTGATGATTGACTATAGAAGACTGCAATGAAGTCTTATATTTATCATGCTAGTTTACTTATATTTTATTTATTTTTAGATAAATCCAGGACAGATCTGGAACAAGTACCTAAGGTATGATTGCAATACAGTATAGGCTTTATTAAGGAAAAATGTGCTTGTCAGATTTCTAGTGTAAGACTTAATAGTGTGTGTGTGCATATGTATGAAGGAGAACTATTTTAATAGGTATCCTCTGAGCCGCCTAAATTGTAGTAATACACATGGAACTTTGACAATGTAATCCAAATGGATAATCCTTAAATTTGTTGGCTATTTTTGTCTCCTGAGCTGTATTTATTCTTTTAGCAGATATTGAAGGTAAAACACAACTGCCATTATTTTCAGGCTTTCGTCACTAAATGATCATAGAACCATGCATGAATAGACAACCACACTGCTTTCTACTGAAGCCTGGCCATGGTCTGCTGGGTACATTTTCCAGAAAAGAAACTTCTGGGAGGAAGGAAGATTTGGGGGGCGAAAGGGGGAGTTTGATGCAAGTTTTTGAAGTTATTGTGTAGACCTGAGTCTATTACTATTTATTGTAGCACCTAGGAACCCCAGTTAAGGATTAGGGCCCCATTGTGTTAGGCACTGTACAGACAAGTTGCAAAGAAGACCATTCCTGCCCCAGTCAGTTCACAGTTTACATGACAGATAGGTTGTAACAGGTGGTCAAAACAGACAAACCTACATTCCATTTTATTCAAACCGAAAAAACTGTCCAGTTGATAAGTTATTAGCAGGTAAATGGTTTAATGTTGATCACTGTGCATGTCCTGAGGTGTAGCTAAAGTAACTTTCACTGTAACGTTTAAAGTTAAGGCCAAGGAACAGACGGTGCTTGATACTGATTTCTCGCTGTTGAATCCTTTGATGTCATGTGTGATGCTTAGGGTGAACAGGAAGGAGGTGGTTCAGTCCTCCTGGAAGTTCCAGGCATTATAGCCGTTTTAAGGAGTAAAACTAAGCCAGATGCTTTGGAGACAGTGCTTCATTGAGATGAACAGAAGCAGGGACAAAATTATGTGGCTTTTTGTGGCCAGAGTTGCTGCACTGTGCCTGGGGAAGTAGGCTTTGGAGCTGTGCAGGGGTTGTGCACCACATCCTGTATTCTGCGGAGTCCAGTTCTGCAGGGGCTTCAGGTGTACTGTTCCCACAGTGGGAATCTAAGAGCCGGATTCAGTGAATTAATTGCAAGATGGATCCACCACCTGGAGGAAGCATTAGGAATGTGTAGCCTACTCCAACTTTAGGGATGGAGTACCAGCAATGGAGCATCTCCACTGCTGAAGAATGTCCCAAAGAAGGATTCATTCCTGTCCCATGGAGGACCTCCCCTGAGTACAGCTCAGGATTTGGGGCTTGGGCAGTTTGTACTTCTGTACCATCAGGCTGTTTACCTGCAGATTCAGGAAGAGAACCCTGCACTTGGTCACATTCACTTCACAGCCAGAAAGTTGGTTCCAATCATAAGGGCTAGATTGATTATTTATTTATTTTTGTAAATGAAAATGTAGCTTTTAGAGAAACTAATGGGTAGGACCCCCAGAGGATATGTCAAACCTGGGTTTGTTTGTGTGCACTTTGTTTTAGAAGGGTGGGGAATAGTGACAAGGAAAGGAAAACAGAGACGAGAGAAAGATGTATTTATTTCTTTTTGTTTCAGATTTTTATGAAACCAGATTTTGCCTTGGAAGATTCCTTAACGTTTAATGCCGTTTTACCATGGTCTCACTTTAATACTTCTGGAGGAAAAGGAAATCGTGATGCAGCTTCCTCAAAGTTGCTGCAAGAAAAGGTAAATCTCAATACAGTAAACTGTTATTCAGTGCACCTGTTCACTGATTACAAAGAAGACTGTTCTAGACAAGTCCACTGCCGCTGTTCTCTGAAAGTTACGTGACACATTAATTTTACCGCCCAGATATTACTTCAATCAGCCTAAGAGTTTTTAGTAGATGCCAGTGGGGGCCACCTTTCTGAGAAGAGAATTTTTTTTAAACAAACGTATCTGCCAACAAACGTAGGGCCAACAAGTGACCATTGTTACATGCAATGTAAAGATATTCTAGTAGTAAGTACTAAAGCAATCAAAGAGGACAATCCTCATTAAGAACTTCTTTTGTGGCTGTTTTGAATATGAATAGTGATTGCAGGAAGAATGAGTGCATGGTGTGTATGTTGACAGTCCAGTAATGGTACAGCTTTCTCAAAACTTTCAGGAAAACCCCAGATTCAAGGCAGGGTGTGCTGTGCACTGCAAGGAAGTAGTAAACCTTCCTAGTAGCTTCCTGTTATCTTTCAGGCATCATACCATAGATACTGCTTCCTTTTGCAGTTTCTATTGTAGCTGAATCACACATGCCCTGGGAGCACTATAGAGCTCGATGGCAGAGTACTTTCATCCACATGAAAAATAGGGGTCTTTGGGCTAATCACACTCAGAATTGTCATTATTTTAAAAATTGTACATATGCAATGGAAAAAGAAAAAAAGCAGACACCTGTTTTGTTGGTATAAATACTCTTCAGAGCCTTCCAAAAGTTTAAAATCATTGTGATGTGTTTTGTTTTTAATTTAAACATTTTCCCTCTTACGTGCAACAGCTTTTAGGAGCTTACCCTTAAGTCTGTAGGTGATAATTGGGAAAAAACAGCATTAGCCTCTCTGTCACTAAGAAGTTCTTGCAACTCTGCCTTTCCTTAACCATGGCAGTGGACGTGAAATTGCAACAAACTGTATAAGATGCCATTGAAGTGATTACTGTCTGACAATGAAACGTCAGTTTTAAGAATGCATGTAACTTGCAGAAAGTGGCTGGGCCAGGATTTCAGGCAGTTGGGCAGAAATGAAGCAGGAGTTCTAAGTTAAGAAGAGAGAAGCCTCTCTTGTGCTTCAGAGTTTTTTTTTTCTCCCCAGTGCAACCAAAATAAGGACTAGCATAGTCTCTGTCCACGTTTCCTTCCTGCAGCTTAACAGACTTGAAACACTAAAACAGGTATTAGAATATTAATGGGGCAGCTCTGATGCCTTCATTAATACCTTCTGATTCCTGGCTTTCTAATAATTTTGCTGCTGTGTTCATTACATGAGCCCCAAATCTTTTTAAGGCTCTGAGCCTACCTAGGCTCCATCTCATTATATCTGGTGTAGGTAACATGCCTAGTCCCCCTCTCTGTAGTCACCCTCAGCTCAGGGAGCTGTTCCCAGGTGGGACTCAGAAAACCCAGTCTGGACCCATTGCTTGGAATTGAAACCCTCCAAATCCCCATGGCACTGTCTAGGTCAGTGGACCTTTCCTATGGACATACTGCATTACGGTTGCTGGGTGGAAGGAATTTGTAAATAAGCCTATTGCACTTAGACCAAGATTTGCATAGTCCATTGAGACTGTAAATCCTAAATGAAATAGTTGTGAGAAGGAACAACGTTTTGGGGCTGATTTTTCAGAGCTGTTTAGCAGACACAACTCCTGTTGAAGTCATTGTGATCTTCAGGTGTTCCGCACCTCTAAAAATCAGGCCATTTGGGTATTAGCATTCAGATGACGTATTCAGAACACTGAGTTGTTTCAATTTGAATAAAGTAGGGCCAGACCAGCAGTCTGGTAACAGTGCAGCAAAGGAAATTAGGAGTTCAGGTTCCAAACATGTACCCTGGCACCAGGCCTTGATTGAGGAGAAAGGGCTTTGCTTCACTAGATAGTGACTTCCAATGGATGGCTGCAGGCAACTATGTCCAAGCCCACCTTCAGAGGGAACTTCTTTACAAAAGAGTGAGTTAAAGTGGATATCCTAGAGAACTCTGCCCTCTTTTGAACCCTCCCTCTCCCAACACTCCCCTTCCTCCCCAAGGAGCAGGAGCTACCTAGATCAGACCATCAAGCACAGACAAGTTTCATCCTGTTGGACGCAGGCGCCGACTTCTAGTTTTCCCTGGGGGCGCTCCACCCCCGCTCTGCTCTGAGGTCCCACCCCTGCTCCGCCCCTTCCCCTGAGGCCCCACCCTTGTTCTGCCTCTTCCCACCCCGCTCCACCCCTTCCCTGAGACCCTTGTCTGCTCACTGCTCTCCGCCCTCCCCCGAGCCCCGGCTTCCAATCAGCCTTTTGGTAGTGTGGCCGAACAGCTGTGGCTGGTGGGTCCTGAGCACCCACTCTTTTTTTTCCATGGGTGCTCCAGCACCAGAGCACCCATGGAGTCAGCACCTATGTTGTTGGAGGTCCCCATCATGGTGTAGCAGCCTTAGTGCATGATAGAGTTAAGTACATGTGCTATTCTCATTTCCAGTACCCATCACACCCTCTCAGCTAGTGGCTATAATGTAGGGGAGTTAATGTCTGACCTCTGAGATACAAAGCCTTGGGCAGGCTTGTTTAATTGCTTGCTTTTCTGCAAGCAGTACTTCGCAAGCATGATTTCACCAGGAAGGAGATGCACTAGCTCAACCTTCCCAATGCTTTTTGAACTCACTAACAAAACTGGGTAGTTATTCATTTGCCACCATGACAACAGCTTTTAATCCAGTGTTATAGTGGCCACAGTCAGCTGATCATTATAGCACAAAGAAATGTACTAGGAGAAATAATTTAAAATTATACCCACAAAATGCATTTTAGTGCTTTTGTAGTGTGATATATTTGCCAGGTGTTACAACATACGATTGTTGTTTTTTCTCTCTCTCTCAAGCTGAGCCATTATCTGGATATTGTGGAAGTAAATATTGCTCATCAAATTTCTCTACGCTCAGAAGCATTTTTTCATGCAATGACCTCTCAGCATGAATTGCAGGACTACCTCAGGAAAACCTCCCAGGCTGTAAAAATACTTCGAGATAAAATCGCCCAAATTGATAAAGTAATGTGTGAAGGATCTCTTCAAGTTTTAAGACTATCACTCACCAGAAATAACTGTGTGAAAGCGTACAATAAACTGAAGTTAATGGCTACTGTACACCAAACGCAGCCTACAGTACAGCTGTTGTTGTCCACTTCTGAATTTGTTGGCGCATTGGACTTAATAGCAACAACGCAGGAGGTACTTCAGCAGGAACTTCAGGGCATTCACAGTTTCCGGTAGGTGACATTCACAAAACCATTGGAAGTAATAAAATGAAGTATAAATCATGTTGAATAATGTCAAGCAGTTATATTATTCTAAGAACATAAGCCCGTAATGGGTCAGGCCAAAGGTCCATATAGCCCAGTATCCTGTCTTCCGACAGTGGCCAATACCAGATGCCCCAGAGGGAATGAACAGAACAGGTAATCATCAAGTGGTCCATCCCCTGTCGCCCATTCCCAGCTTCTGGCAAACAGTGGCTAGGGACACCATACCTGCCCATCCTGGCTAATAGCCATTGATGGACCTATCCTTCATTTACTTATCTAGTTCCTTTTTGAACCCTGTTATAGTCTTGGCCTTCACAATATTCTCTGGCAAAGAGTTCCACAGACTGACTGTGCGTTGTGTGAACAAATACATCCTTTTGTTTGTTTTAAACCTGCTGCCTATTAATTTCATTTGGTGACCCCTAGTTCTTGTGGTATGAGAAGGAGTAAATAACACTTCCTTATTCACTTTCTCCACACCAGTCATGATTTTATAGACCTCAATCATATCTCCCCTTAGCCGCCTCTTTTCCAAGCTGAAAAGTCCCAGTTTTATTAGTCTCTCCTCATATGGAAGCCATTCCATACCCCTAATAATTTTTGTTGCCCTTTTCTGAACCTTTTCCAATTCCAATATATCTTTTTTTGAGATGGGGCAACCACATCTATATGCAGTATTCAAGATGTGGGTGTACCATGGATTTATATAGAGGCAATATGATATTTTATGCCTTATTATCTATCCCTTTCTTAATGATTCCCAACATTCTGTTTGCTTTTTTGACTGCTGCTGCACGTTGAGTGGATGTTTTCAGAGAACTATCCACAATGACTCCAAGATCTCTTTCTTGAGTGGTAACAGCTAATTTAGACCCCATCATTTTATATGTATAGTTGGAATTATGTTTTCCAATGTGCATTACTTTTCATTTATCAGCATTGAATTTCATCTGCCATTTTGTTGCCCAGTCACCCAGTTTTGAGAGATCCTTTTGTAGCTCTTTGCAGTCTGCCTGGAACTAAATTTTACATACTTAAACTGAATCTGCTCTTATTCCTGTTCGTTCTTGGGTAACACCATTTAAAAAAATACTATATAATTACTCTGTAGTGTAACCGATCAGTGGAGTCCATAAATGACTGGTATTTTGGGGAGAAGGATGTTTTTAAGGCACTTGAATGTCTATATGCTTTATATTACATATTGGGGCCCCAATCAGAACAGAAGCTGCATTATACTGGGTGCTGTATGACATGCAGAGACATAATCTCTATCCTGACCTGCATAAGAAATGTTAATATAACATGATGCCTTTCAGAATATGACATGCCTAAAGAATATTTCCTATGATATATGATAAATTAGTTCATCTAATAAAACTGTATAATGTACAAAGTTACCATTTTGGTGGAATATAACCAGAAATAATCTGCACTAAATTTGTACTGAAATTCAATAGTGTCAGCCAGAGTGCTGGGATTCTATATATTGAGAGCCATACCTTCATAGTTTTTCCTAATTATGCAGTTCCTGTATTTTGAGGTTTCTGGGTGTCTGATTTGCATAATAGCTATATGTTATTACTAAGGCTGTGAGTCTTCCATGGAAGTCACGGATTCCGGGAGCTCCGTGACTTCCACGGCTGGTGCGGCTGACCCCAGGGCTGCCCGAGCAGCTGGGGCGACCCTGGAGCCAGCCACACCAGCCGCTGCTCTGGCGGCCCCAGGCAACTGGTCCCAGACGCTGCCCCAGAGCAGTAGTACAGGAGCAGCAGCGGCACCCCAGGCCGCCCCGGCCCAGAGGAGCAGCAACGGGGCCTCAGGCGCCCCCCACGCCCAGGAGCAGCAGCGACCACCGGAGCACCTCCCCCACCTCAGCACCTAAGGTTTAGTTAGGGGATTTTTAGTAAAAGTCACGGCCATGACTTTTTGGTTATTGCCCTTGACTTTTACTAAAAATACCCGTGAGTAAATTGTAACCTTAGTTATTACTTAGTAACTGTACTCTGAATATGCAAAACTCTCTACTCTGGCTACTGTAATCCCTCAGCTCTGATTTGCTCCTCTACTCGGAATTTTTAAGATTTTTTGCTAGTAACAAAAATGGCAACCTCAGTAATTCCCTTCCAACTGATGCAGAAAAACTCATAACATTTACATAGAAGAGAAGAATGTGAAAAAAGAAAGAGAGTAGGGCTGTCAAACTACTGGAAGGGAAAGTGGTTTTTTTAAAATGTGTTAGTTTAATTCCCCCACACTGCTGGTAGGGCTGGGGGTGGTACAGCCACGCCGGAGGACTCCTAAATCCTGGTGTAGGGAAGTGCTGGAAGTAGGAGATAATGCTGCAGCCAGCACTTAATTTGGAATGAAAGAGGTGCCAGGGCTCAAGCAATTAAGTGCCGGGACTCAAGCAATTTTTTTACATTCATAACTGATGTGCCAAGCCTACAGATGCCAGGGCTCAGCCCTGGCAAGCCCTGGTGCAAATTAGGCACTGACTGTGGCCCATAGGGCAGCCTGGGGGGGCTACCATCATTTGACCCCTGGTGCTGTCTAAACTACACTGGAGACCTCTCTAACCCCCAGAGCAGCCTAAGCTCAGGAAGGTTCAAAGGTGGCTTTTAAAGCCACAGTAGCGCCCCCACCACCACCCCCGCCACATACACACCTCAGTTGTGAGTTATGTTCTGTACCTCTTAGAGTCCCAGCGCATAATCTTATGCATAATCTCTGATTGGCATGCAAACATTTCACTGTGTACTAAGGAAAAACATGATGCCAAAAGACCAAAATCTTCAAGAAAACTCTGTGATAGAAGCTAATTTTAAAAATCCACTCATCACACAAAGACTTCACCTTATTCACAGAAATACTGAATGGATGTTCCAATTTTGTCTTCAGCAACAAAGCTGCAACAGTCAAGTGAAACAAAATCAGCAAAGCAGGTTGACCTCTAATTGAGTTTAAACGAAGACTAACTTGTAAGCAGGTAGTAATGATTTTAAATAAACTTGTGGATACTCTGGGATAGTATCTCTTACAGCTCGTGGAGTTTGCCTCTTGTATTGGAGATCATCAATTTAAATTTAGCAGCATTGCAGAATAATTTGTTGTAAAACAATTAACAATACCCAAAGCAAACATACATAACAAAATGACTCTGCTTTTATAATGCTACATCCAGACAGCAGTCATGTAAACTGGCTTCTGGTTAGAACACAAAATAAAAGTTTCTTAACTCTGCCCTGTTAGAAGAGGGGCAGGGAAGGGACACCACAAGTATATAATCTGATGTGTTGAAAAACTAGTGTAATCTAGTATCAGAGGGGTAGCCATGTTAGTCTGAATCTGTAAAAAGAAACAGAGGGTCCTGTGGCACCTTTAAGACTAACAGAAGTATTGGGAGCATAAGCTTTCGTGGGTAAGAACCTCACTTCTTCAGATGCAAGTAATGGAAATCTCCAGAGGCAGGTATAAATCAGTATGGAGATAACGAGGTTAGTTCAATCAGGGATGGTGAGGTGCTCTGCTAGCAGTAGAGGTGTGAACACCAAGGGAGGAGAAACTGCTTCTGTAGTTGGCTAGCCATTCACAGTCTTTGTTTAATCCTGATCTGATGGTGTCAAATTTGCAAATGAACTGGAGCTCAGCAGTTTCTCTTTGGAGTCTGGTCCTGAAGTTTTTTTGCTGTAAGATGACTGCCTTAACATCTGCTATTGTGTGGCCAGGGAGGTTGAAGTGTTCTACAGGTTTTTGTATATTGCCATTCCTGATATCTGACTTGTGTCCATTTATCCTCTTGCGTAGTGACTGTCCAGTTTGGCCAATGTACATAGCAGAGGGGCATTGCTGGCACATGATGGCATATATAACATTGGTGGACGTGCAGGTGAATGAGCCGGTGGGGAATTTTCGATACTATTTTGTCTTTACTCATCTTTACTCAGTTTCTCTACGTGTGTATAAATAATTTGCTATATATACGGAGACTACTTAGAAATGTCTGAAAAAATACATCTAGATTTAGAATAGTTGTAACTTTTATCTCATACTCTCACCTAGGAAAATTTCGATGTCTGATGGTTACACCGTCCACATGTGATGTCATTCTCCCTTAATATTGGTGAGGTCATAGATCAGGGTTTTTTTTATTGCAGCATGTTTTTTATTGAGCTGTTTATCATTCTTGAATATCTGTTGAAGATGGAAGTGATTTCACTGTTAAGGTTCAGAGTGTGTCAGAAATAGCAGTGAAGGTGATGTGCAGGTGGCTAAAAATGCTGGAAACTTCCCCTTTACCTGGCATTTCTGTTTTTGGGGTGTGTGGGTTGGTTATGCCCAGGGGTGCAAGTGGAATCCATTTCTTACCAGTACAGGGTGGGGGCCAGCACAGGGGACACGTGATCCTCCACGTGACTCCTCCCTGCCCCCAGCCCAGGGTCCCCACGCTCTCCCCATCCCCTTACCTGGGGGGGGGAGGGGCTCTGTCCTCCTGCAGCTGCGCCAGAGATTTCGGAATGGCAGAGGTGAAAGGAGCAGAACATGGGGCCGTCGGGCAGCCCCACGCCCACAACTCCTCTGGCATGACTCTACCATCCCAGCCCTTCCACACAGGGTCTCCTCCGTCTGTACAACAGCAGCCCTGTCGAAGGACAGGGCTGGGGGTGGCACAGCCATGCCGGAGGAGCTGCCGGCCTGGGGCTGCCTGGTGGCCCCATGTTCTGCTCCTTTCCCCGCTGTGGTTCCTGGGAGAGCCCTGTGGCTGTACTGCCCCCAATCCCAGATCCCCAGCCCTGTCCTCCAGCGGGGCTGCTGCTGTACAGACGGAGGAGACCCTGTGTGGAAAGGCTGGGGCAGTACAGCTGCGCCGGAGGAGCTGTGGGCATGGGGCCACCCATCAGTCACACATTCTGCTACTCCTGTGTCTTTCCGATATGCCGTACTGGCTATAAATACCTTGCTGTTATGGCATACCAGACCGGACCGCCCTACCTGCACTGCTGGTTATGCCCTGATTCAGCCTTAACTGGCATTAAATGAAGGCTTTGGCTATGGTAATTTACACAGGTAAGGACATGAAATTTTTTTTAAGGCTGTTGATTAATCGCAGTTAACTCACGCGATGAACTCAAAAAAGTTTATCGCGATTAAAAAAAAATTACCGAATATACTCGTTCATAAGCCGAATATTTTTGGTAAAAAAGTGACGCATCGGAGAGCGGGGGTCGGCTTATAAATGGGTCTACACCAAAATTTGGTGATTTTAAACTCTATGGAATCGTTGAATTGAATATCTAATACAGGGATCGGCAACCTTTGGCCCGCGGCCCGCCAGGGTGCTTACCCTGGCGGGCCAGGCTGGTTTGTTTACCTGCCACGTGCGCAGGTTCGGCCGATCACGGCTCCCACTGGCCACGGTTCACCGCTCCAAGCCAATGGGGGCGGCGGGAAGCGGCAGCCAGCACATCCCTTGACCCACGCCGCTTCACGCCGCCCCCATTGGCCTGGAGCGGCAAACCGCGGCCAATTGGAGCCGCGATTGACCAAACCTGTGGACGCGGCAGGTAAACAAACTGGCCCGGCCCACCAGGGTGCTTACCGTGCCAAAGGTTGCCGATCTCTGATCTAGTGCATTGTCGTTTTGTTTACCTGGAGCGTCTGCAGGCCTGGAGCCCCTCAGCTCCATGTGGCCGCGGTTTGCCATTCCCAGCCAATGGCACAGGGAGCTGAGGGGCTCCATGCCTGCAGACGCTCCAAGTAAACAAAACGCCCCGACCCGCCAGCGGCTTACCCTGACGATCTGGGAGCCAAAGTTTTCCAAACCCTGAAATATAGGGTTGGCTTATGAGAGGGTCATATGGTTTTTGCTACTTTTACCTATCCATTTTGGGGGGGTCAGCTTATAAACAAACGGGCTAATGAACGAGTATATACGGTAATCGCGGTTAATCGCACTGTTAAACAGTAGAATACCAATTGAAATTTATTAAATATTTTGGATGTTTTTCTACATTTTCAACTATATTGATTTCTATTACAACACAGAAAACAGTGTACACTGCTCACTTTATATTATTTTTTATTACAAATATTTGCACTGTAAAAATGATAAACAAAAGAAATAGTATTTTTCAATTCACCTCATACAAGTACCATAATGCAATCTCTTTATCGTGAAAGTGTAACTTACAAATGTAGAATTCTTTTTGTTACATAACTACACTCAAAAACAAAACAATGTAAAACTTTAGAGCCTACAAGTCCACTCAGTCCTACTTCTTGTCCAGCCAATCGCTAAGACAAACAAGTTTGTTTACATTGACAGGAGATACTGCTGCCTGCTTACAATGTCACCTAAAAGTGAGAACGGGCATTCACATGGCACTTTGGTAGCCGGTGTTGCAAGGTATTTACGTGCCAGATATGCTAAACATCCGTATGCCCCTTCATGCTTTGGCCACCATTCCAGAGGACATGCTCCCATGCTGATGATACTCATTTAAAAAAAAATGCATTAATTAAATTTGTTACTGAACTCCTTTGTGGGAGAATTGTATGTCTCCTGTTCTGTTTTACCCGCATTCTGCCATATATTTCAAGTTATAGCAGTCTCAGATGATGACCAAGCACATGTTCGTTTTAAGAACACTTTCACAGCAGATTTGACAAAATGCAAACAAGGTACCAATGTGAGATTTCTAAAAATAGCTACAGCACTCAACTCAAGGTTTAAGAATCTGAAGTGCTGTCCAAAATCTGAGAGGGACGAGGTGTGGAGCATACTCAGATGATGAAAATAAACATGCGTCGGTCCTCTCTGCTTTGGATCGTTATTGAGCAGAACCCGTCATCAGCATGGACGCATGTCCTCTGGAATGGTGGTTGAAGCATGAGGGGACATATGAATCTTTAGCGCATCTGGCATGTAAATATCTTGTGACGCTGGCTACAACAGTTCCATGTGAATGCCTGTTCTCACTTTCAGGTGACATTGTAAATAAGCATTCAGCATTATCTCCTGCAAATTGTAACCAAACTTGTTTGTCTGAATGATTGACTGAAGTAGGACTGAGTGGACGTGTAGGATCTCAAGTTTTACATTGTTTTATTTTTTGAATGTAGTTATTTTTTGTACATAATTCTACATTTGTACGTTCAACTTTCATGATAGAGATTGCACTACAGTACTTGTATTAGGTGAATTGAAAAATACTATTTCTTTTGTTTTTTACAGTGCAAATATTTGTAATAAAAATAAATATAAAGTGAGCACTGTACACTTTGTATTCTGTGTTGTAATTGAAATCAATATATTTGAAAATGTAGAAAACATCCAAAAATATTTAAATAAATGGTATTCTATTATTGTTTAACAGTGCGATTAATCGCGATTAATTTTTTTAATCGTTTGACAGCCCTAGTTTTTTTTTTTTTTTTTAGATAAGGGAAATACAATAGATGTGATATACCTGAATTTCAGTAAAGCATTTGACATGGTACCACATGGGAAATTTTAGTTATATTAGAGAAGAAGGGGTGTAGTACAAGAATTGTAGGATGGAAGGACAGTCAGGGTCCAGACATGCCCAGGGGAGAACAGAAGGTTTAACCCCAAAATAAGCAGTTAAACCAACTGATTGCATAGTGTGTTATTGTACTTAAAAATATATCAGATGAAGTCTGTTATGAAGGCTTGAAATGTTCTGAATTTGATGGTCATTAGAGATATGTATACAGACCATGGTTATGATTTTATGTAATTGTGCATCTAGAAAGGTCAGCTCCACCTCAGAACAGAGCAGCGAGCTGTCAGGGAGGGAGGGACACCTCCCAAGCCAATTGTTTACACAAAACCAACTTCAAGTAACTATTCATTAGCCAAGCCAAGAAAGGACAATGGTAGACCATTAGAATTAATGAAAAGATATTGAAATGACTCAAAATTGAAAAGAACATCCTGGTTCCTGAGCATTAAGTCAAGAGGGAATTTCCCTGCTCTGAATAACCATGAGTCACCATGGACTGAGGCTATGTCTACACTACAAATTACTTCAGAATAATTTACGTCACTCGGGTGTGAATAATTCCCACCCTTAAGCAACGTAAGTTATACCAACCTAAACGCCTGTGTGGACAGTGCTATGTGGGTGGGAGAACTTCTCCCACTGGCATAGCTACCGCCTCTTACAGAGGCAGGAGTTATTTCCAGTCGGCTTAGAGTGTCTTCACCAGAAGTGCTACAGCGGCGCACCTGCATTGGTGCAGCTGCACTGCTGTAGTGTAGACAGCCTAAGAGAAGTGGAAGAGGGGTGACAGAACCCTGAGGTACAGCCTGGAACTGTGGGACCACTGTGCTCCCTTAACTCTCCAGCCTCAGCTGTCTCTTACAATGCTATGCTAGTGACAAGCAGCAAACCCCTCCAGGTGCTGTTATCACTCAGCCAACAACATGCAGAGACATACCCAGCTAAGCTGTCCAAGCCACTCATGAACTGTACACAGGGAGACACCAGCAAATTCCACTCAGACCCAGCCTTGCAGCCGAGAAATGTACCATCTTAAACTGCTCAAGACCCTCTTAAATAATGCAAGCTCGTTAATTAGTTTGCCACTTCATCAAAGGATAGTGGACATGCACCAGCCTTTGTAATCTGAGCAGATCCCCCAAGTGCTTAGGACACACTCACCGGTTAAGATTAAACATTAAAATAAGTTTATTCACTACAGAAAGATAGATTTTAATGATTATAAGGGGCAGGCATAAAGGTCAGAGATGGTTACATAAGAAAAAAAAAAAGTAAATGCATTCTAAATCCTAAATTTTATCAGACTAAGCAAGAATTGAATCAAGCATTTTTTGGCACCTTGCTAGGTGTTGTAAGCAGTTCATAGTTCTTAATGCACTGGCTGAATTCCCTGCTCAACCTGGGACCAACCTCCCCAGTTCAGTGTCTTTTTTCCCCCCCAAACATTCTTGTTGCCTTCAGAGTAGGTGGGAGGAGAGAGAGGTGGACTCATGATGCCACTGTCCCTTATTTTATACACTCAGTTCATGTGCCTGGAAAAATACTGGCTCAAACATGGAGTCAAGTATCAAATATCCTGAGGCCTTGCTGAATCACGCAGTTAAGCAATCCCCATTGGGTGGCGCTCGAGCAATTGTCTCTTATTGAATTGTAAATCTCTTGTTTACAATTCCCCTGGTGGTCAATGGTTGGGGATGGTCGCTCAACACCCGTCTAGGTGTGGGTCATCTCCTTTGTTGCCACTGGAGAGCTAGCTGTGAGCGTCTCCCAGACTGACAACATATTTCAATAAGAACCATAGAACAAAATCTCATAACTCCATATACAGTGATGACATACATGTTTTGACAGAACAATAAGTTTCAGGAAATCATGACTTTTCATATGATACCTTACAAGGCATTCTTCGTACAAAATATCATAACCATATACATGTGAATATGGGGGTTACAGGGTGCTATTTTGAGGTACAGTATGTCATGGGGGTGGGGGAGGAAAAAGCCTTTTAAAAGCAGGCTTGGAACAGATTTTTTTTTTTTTATCCAGAATCTGGGGGACAGTCTCTAGGTGGGAAGGTGACTGTGAATGCTGAATTTCCCCTATAGCTAGGGAGTACTCTGGAATATGATTTTAAGGCGATCGGTAGCTCTTATTAGACAAGGGCTTTTATCTAATATGAAAGTGTAAAACCTGAGGTTGTGTCTTTATGGAGTTTTTTGGTATAACTTGTATGTGTGTGGTATAACTTACTCTCCCATCTTTGAATCTATGGTTTTTCTAGTAAATAACCTTTTTATTTTTATCCCAAGCAGGTCTCTGTTGTGCAAACTGTGTGGAATGTGTATGTCAAAGTGTGCTGGTATCTGTGGGGGCTGGTTTCAAGACTTCAGGAGGTGACAAAACAGACGGGAGAAGTCTGAGGGTCTGGCAGTTTAGAACTCAGGCAGAACATATTTGGGGAGACTTCAGACTGGAGGGCTGTTGGTGTCAAACTTTAGAGAGTAACTGGGCTTATGAGAGCTGGAGTGACACCTTATTCTTGTGGGTTGGCTACTGGTTGAAGGGATCTGAACCATAGCTGCACAGCACAAAGGCCCCAATGTTACAGGGCAGGTGGTGACAGAATTCCTTACTGGTCTGGGTGGACCCCAAAACATCATAGGTGGGTAAGGAACTGGCTAAAGGGGAGATGGCAACAGGTTGTGCTGAAAGGTGAACTATCGGACTGGCTGGACGTTACTAGTGGAGTTATTCAAGGGTCAGTTTTGGGACCAGTCTTTTTCAATAATTGTATTAATGAACTTGGCACAAAAAGTAGGACTATGCTAATGAAATTTGCTGATGATGCAAAGTTGGGAGGCATCATCCATACAGAGGAGGATCTGAATATCATACAGGAAGAACTACATGACCTTGAAGATTGGAGTGACAGAAATGGGATTAAATTTAATAATACAGAGTGCAAGGTCATGCAGTTGGGATGTGATAATAAGCATTTCTGCTATAAACAGGGGGCTCAGAGGAGGAGAGGTACCTGAATGTGCTGGTGACTGTGACTATGAGCCATCAATGTGATGTGGCTGTGAAAAAAGGCAAATGTAGTTGATTACAGGACGCATCAGGTGAGGCATTTCCAGTAGAAAGAGAGAAGTATTAATGCCATTCTACAGGGCACTGCTAGGACCTCATTTGGAATACTGCATACAGTTCTGGTCACCCATGTTCAAGAAAGATTAATTCAAACTGGAACAGGTTCAGAGAAGAGCTACTAGGATGAATAAGGGAATGCAGTGTCTATCTTTTGAGAGGAGACTGAAAGAGCTTGGCGTGCTTAGCCACTCAAAACCCAGGCTGAGAGGGGCTATGATTGTTTTCTTTAAATACATTGGGGATAAACACCAAGAGGGTGAAGAGCTATTTAAACTAAAGGACAGTGTTGGCATAAGAACAAATTGGTATAAATTGGCCATGAACAAATTCAGGATGGAAATTAGAAGGTTTCTAACCATCAGAGAGGTGAGATTTTTGGAACACCCCTCCCATTAGGAGCCATTAGGGGGCAAACAATTAGTTTTAAGAGAGCTGGACAAGATTGAGCGGGATTGTATGATGGGGTTGCCTGTGATGGTGGGGCACAGGGCTCTGGAGCCCTGGGGGTCTCTTCTGGTTCATATCTGATTATCTTAAATCTCATGCTTCATGGCTTCAGCTGGTCACCTGCAGGGGTCAGGAGGGAGGGGTTATTTGCTTCTTATGAAACATCAGAGATGGCTACAGCTCAGAGGCGTAGCGAGCGCCCTCCAACCGGAGGGGGCCCCGCAAGGAAGGGGGCCCCTAAAAGTGGCAAAATAAATACCGCATTCCAGTTTCTGCATTGTAAGGGGCCCCGCCCGGACATATGTTCGGAGGGGGCCACGTTCGGAGGGGGCCACGTTCTTTGTTGCTACGGCCCTGCTACAGCTGGAAGTGGAACCCGGGGTGGGCCTGTTCTCTTAGGTGGAATAGAGCATCCTCTCTCAGGTGCTTGGCTGGTTGGTACTTGCTCATGTGCTCAGGGTCTCCCAATTCAGATTGGCAGTGATCTTTTTTGCCTTCCTTTGCAGCACAAGGTGCAGATCACTTTGCCAGGATCAGTTAGGTATACCTCAAATAATCAATTCCCTGCCATTGTGTGGGCCTTGGCCATTGGTGCACCTCAGTCCCTCCTGTTCTCTGCCTCTGGCACATAATAGTTTAGTCTCCAGGGGGCTGATCTAATTCCGATTGTTGGGCTTAGTGTGCAACTGCTGGGTGGTGTTGGTGGCCTGTGATATACAGAAAGTCAGGCCACATGATCTGGTGGTCCCTTCAGGTCTTAAACTATGATGCTGTTTATAGAAACACTATAATAGTGGCAGCTTGAAAACCCTTGTACTCTCTGAAAGCCACTCTGTCTCTGAAAGCTATTTCTATAGCTCACGTGTATGAATTTACTCTTCCATGTTTGTATGAACTACTTAAATGTTTGAAATTAATGCACTTCAAGACTGAATGCTTGAGGCACTGGAATAACAATGAAACAATCTTTCTTCCTTAAAGACCAAGACCTTGATACTAAGTATCCTCAACTTCTGTTAGCTTCAGTGGGAGATTGAGGTGGTCAGCACTTCATAGGATGAAGCCCCAAAGGGGGTCTTATCTCCTTTGATGCAAATTCTTAACCTCCATTATATTATTTATTTTTTGCTTCAAGGGGAAAATACACACTCAAATGCACCATTTCAGTTAGTCTAAAACATTAAAGTGTTGAACCTAACATTAAACCTGAGTTGATTGCATAGAAATTATTCACTGTGTGGCTGTTTTCCTTGGTCTTGAACTAATAATTAATTTGCAGGTTTTTCTGATTATTTAGCTTATAGCTCAATCACTGTTTTTCTTAAACAGGCATCTTGGATCACAGCTTTGCGAGTTAGAAAAACTCATAGATAAAATGATGATTGCAGAGTTTTCTACTTATGCTCGTAGTGATTTAAATAGACCATTTGAAGAGGACTGTCAGATTCTAGAAGAGGTACGTTTCTTATAGAAAGTAGAAGCCACCTGACTAGTATAACATTTTTCATCTTCAGAGCACTTTATAAGTACTGTACTAACATTCATCCTTTCATTGCCACTATTGCAACATTTGTTTTATACCATTTTTCTTTTAGTTCAAATTTCTTCTTACACTTTTTTTGTTTTGAATGATAACATTTTCCTGTTTCTTGTACCTAAATCCACAGAATTTTAGTCTAATCACATTTTTCCTTTAAAAATAAATCAATGTATTGATTTTTTTAAAATGTTGGCAGTTATTAGTTCTGACCCATGATACAACTGAATGTGTAACTCTTGAAATAGTACAGAAAAGCATGTGTTCTCATACCTTGTAGTTAGTGAAAATACAGTAAGCAGTGAATAGATGATCATGTGTACTATTCTCACTCTATCTTCCTTGTGATTTTATCTTGCTTATGGATAATTGTTTGAAACATATTGCTTGCTGCAAGTTTAGTCACAGAGCTGTAAAATATTTTTTGCACTGTGTATTCTTAATTTATTTTTAAGGCCTTTGAGGTTAAGCTATCATGATCAATATCCTTCTGGCCACTTTTAACTGACTACAGCCGGGTCTTCACTAAAAAGTTAGGTTGGAAGGAATTTTCCCCCAGGTCAGATTGGCAGAGACCCTGGGGTTTGGGTTTTTTTGGCTGTTCTTTGCAGCATGGGGCATGGGTCACTTGCAGATTTAAACTAGTGTAAATGGTGGGTTCTCTGTAACTTGAAGTCTTTAAACCAGGATTTGAGGACTTCAGTAACTCAGCCAGAGGTTTGGGGTCTATTACAGGAGTGGGTGGGTGAGGTTCTGTGGCGTGCAATGTGCAAGAGGTCAGACTAAATGATCATGATGGTCCCTTCTGACTTTAAAGTCTATGAGTCTGTGAGACCCAGCAGTGTTGCTCAGGGGTGTGAAAAATCCACACCCTTGAGCAACATAGTTAAGCTGACCTAAATCCAGGTGTAGACAGTGCTAGGTCGACAGAAGAATTCTTCAGTCAATCTAGCTACCACCTCTCTGGGAGGTGGATTAACTACATCGATGGGAGAACCCTCCTTTTGCTGTAGTGAGTGTCTACACTGAAGTGCTACAGTGGTACAACTGCAGTGGTTGAAGTGTGGACATAGCCTAAAAGTAATCCCTCTCAATCTCATGCATGGAAAGGCGTGGTCCAAAGATAGGATGTTTGGTCTTGAGCACTAGCCATCAGGCCATTCCACACACTCTGCATTTTGATACATGAATATGTTTTTACTATTGTATGTTTTAAGTATCTTTCCTCTCCCTACCCCTTTGGTGTTTTTAATAGGAAAGACTTATATCACTAGTATTTGGACTTTTAAAACAAAGAAAGCTCAATTTTTTTGAAATATATGGTGATGAAATGATTATTACGGCAAAGAACATAATTAAACAGGTAAGCAAATCACTTCTAGCTTATCTCAAAGACTTGCCCATCTTTCAGAAATATTTTTGTTTCAGTTGTTAAGAATGTATTTAATTTAATTTCATAACATCAGATTTTCTCTTATTGTGAAAAGTTGTACTTTAAAAAGATAATAATTAATCCTGTTGTATTAGTGACCTCAGATCTGTAGGTCTGTTCTCCTGATGGCCTTCCCCAGCCATTGTGTGGCATCAATGTAGAGGAAGAACACATCTTTCTCTGTGCCTTGGTATATAGACACTTACCTTCACCCTTCTCTGCCTGCTGTGAGTTCATTTGATTTTTTCTTTCTCCGTTAGCCTGGAACTTCCCCAGATAAGAGGGCTACACAATTCCATTTAGTTTCAACAAGACTAGTATCTATTTGCAATTTTACAGAAATAGGAAGAGAACCATAAAATAAAGCTTATTAACACACACTTCCCTGGACACTTGAACATCTTAGGGACAATCCTGCATTTTTAGGGAGGAGGGCTAGATGATATCCATCTGTTGAAATTCTGTGACATTTAATACGTAAATATTCCTTGCCTGGATTGTCGTGGTTGGGACAGACCATAATATAATATATAAATATAATAATAAATGGAGATATACCTATCTCATAGAACTGGAAGGGACCCCGAAAGGTAATGGAGTCCAGCCCCCTGCCTTCACTAGCAGGACCAAATACTGATTTTGCCCAGATCCCTAAGTGGCCCCCTCAAGGATTGAACTTACAACCCTGAGTTTAGCAGGCTAATGCTCAAACCACTGAGCTATCCCTCCCCTCAATAAAGTCAGTGTGCTGAGCTAGCCCTTCAGTAAAGGTGCTGAACTTCTCACCAGCCCAGGAAAGAACCAATGCCATACGCGAGACTGTTTCAGGCCTTTGCCTCAGGGCACAAAAACTTCATGTGGAACACGAAAACAAAGCAATTCCCCTTCCCAGCCTGGACTGCAGTCCCCAGCAGCCTTTCACTTGCCTTTCTCAGTTGTCATGTCCCCTTGGTAACAAACAAAATATAATACAACTTCAGATATAAATTTCTGCCAGATAGTGTGCCATCTTGTTACACACATGGGGAGTGGGTAATCTGGAAATAACTTTTAAACCATTGTTTTCCCACTCCCAGTTTCCTTCTCTCTGGTATTTGAATCATGTTTACATGTTGCATATTTCTTGTAGATCCTTACAGATAAAGGTTACTCCTGGGGGAATTCTGAGCCAAAAAATTAAAAATTCTGCACACAATATTTTAAAATTCTGCAAAATTCTGCATATTTTTTGTCAAAATAACGCAATATAATCCATCTGGTTTCAATTATTTTTGTAATCTATTTAAACTACAATACAATGGATGGAGAATGGGAGTGGGGAGCATTGGAGGAAATCACCAAACCCCCTCTAATAGTAATGTAGCTAGTATTGACCATTTACTTCTAGTTATTAGTCAACAGATATATGCATCTATATGCTTAGTGTTACATCATAGGCAACTGAAGAGCAAGTGAGGGCTGGGGACTCAAACTCACAGTTTATACTGGCTACTGACCATCTCTGAAAAGGTCAATAGCAAACAGTTCCTGGAGCACATTTTGATAGGAAATTTTTTCAGTCCAAAAATTTAGACCAGTTCTAATCACTAAAGCACTTATAAGGCCATACTGTCCTTTACACCATTCTGGCAATGTAAAAGGAGTGTAAAATGTAAATGTAAAATGTTTTACACCCATTTTATACTCCTGGGGGAATTCAATAAGAGCAGTGGGAACAATTCACTAAGCAGGCAGTCTGCTACATTCTCCTCTGCCTGAGAGAACAGAGTCTGCCCCATGCCTACTTCTTCAGAAACACCCCAAAGCCCTGCCCCTCCACGCCGAGCATGCCGCAACAGCAAGTTAGAGGGACAGAGTGTCTCTCTCACACGCACGACTACCCAGACATACACACCCCTGGCGGTGATTTATATCTCTACCGGCTGCTATGGGTGCCCAAATCGACCTGCCTGCACTGCTGGGGAGTTGGCAAAAGACCATTCTTGCGGTTTCCCTTTGCTTCCCCGTCAGAAGTAATTTTTCTGTGGGGAAGCAAAGAAATCTGCGGGGGCCATGAACTCTGTGCACACACAGTGATGCAGAATTCTCCCAGGAGTAAACGGTTTTTCCGCAAAGAAGGAATACTGTTCTCCACCCAGGTCTTGCATATGTGTCCATCCACACTCCCCTTTGTAGGGCTACCCACTTGCACCCACACTTGTAGTACTTTGTGACCATGCAAATAGAGGAAAAGAGGTGTAGGCCTCTAGCATTCAGCATAGTTCACGAAGAAGAAATGTATCCTTAAGAACAGGGGTTCTCAAACTGGGGGTCGGGACTCCTCAGGGGGTTGCGAGGTCATTATATGGGGGGTCATGAGCTGTCAACCTCCACCCCAAACCCCGCTTGCCTCCAGCATTTATAATGGTGTTAAATATATTAAACAGTGTGTTTAATTTATTAGGGGATCGCACTCAGAGGCTTGCAATCTGAAAGGGGTCGCCAGTAAAAAAGTTTGAGACCCACTGCTTAAGAACCATCTGTGCAGAACACCAGTTATTAATATCACCAATATTTAAACAACAGGACACCATCCAGCACCACTGTGGTTTATAGAAATCCACTTACAGGCCAGATGAGTTCATATGCTGTTGAATCATCTTGCACATCTGAGCGATTCTTGATCACATTGGAGAAAATCTCGAATTTAGTCTAAGTGGGGTTGCTTTGTTTCTAGGTTTAACAAAACAGTAATAACAAAGATGCTTCAATAAACTATCTCTAAAACAATGGAAAAGTCTGGAATAAAAATTGATTTTGGAGAGCTAGAAATTTGACTGACTGGCCATTTTCTTTCCAGCCACTCTTCGGCTGGAGGATGTTTTGTAGTGGTAATGGACTTCGAGGATGAGGATATAATGTAGTAGGAAATAAGGATGTGGGAAACCTTTCTGGGCTGAGATCGATACGGACAGTCCCTTGGGGAATCTGTTTTGTACCCACAGCCCGCTTCTTACAATAATGCCATCACAGTACTGTTCTTCACGTTGTTAGTTTTTATGAATCCTCTGTTTAAATAAAAAAAAAATCTTCATCCCAAACAAAATATTCAAATAATTGGGCATTTTGGGGGCCTCAATTTTTGGGGGCCCAACTTTAGGCACTTTTAAAGGAGCTTGATTTTGAGAAAGTGCTCAGAGAAAATCAGGCCCCTTTAAGGTGTGTCAAGTTGGGTATCCAAAATCACTAGTCCTTTTTGAAAATCTTGGGTCCCATATTTTGCAATTAAAAGAAAAAAGCTGTAAGAATGTAAAATGACCCAAATGTCTGTCTCTTTCTTTTCTTTTTTCTTGTTTAACTTGAGGTTCTTTTAAATTATGAGACTCAGAAGGGTTGGAAAGATGCTAAGACACTTTTTTTTTTTTCTTAAACTTCACAGTGTGTGGTTAGCACGGTATCGCAGATAGAAGAAATAGATACAGAAGTTGTCGTTAAGTAAGTATATGCCATGGGTTTGTTGTGGCAGGTTGGGTGGTGAATGTGTGCTTTAACACGGATGATAAACTGTTTTTTAATTTGTTTTTCAAGTGGTGAATAATTAAGAATTACCTTGTTCTTCTGTTTCTCCCCAACGGTCCTCTGCATCTGTTCAGGAACCCTGAGTATTTCCCTTCTTTTTGCAGATCTTAACAATTATACTCCTGTATTTTTAACCTTACTTTTGAAATTCTTTTTAAAACAATGTTAATTCCATTGCATATTAGGAAAAGCACAGGCTAAAATATTTAGGCATTTGTTTCCTGACTATGTAAGGGGAAAAGCAGGTGTTCCCACTGATAATATTCTAGTGCTGTAATAAAATGTGCCTGTAGGTCAGTACCTCCTACATGAAAGAGATTAGAGGCACATCTTACTACTCCAATGGAAGGATATTGAACAACGTAAGCCCTCTTGGCTATGAGCTGCATGTATGTGCCTAAGACAGGGATTCACAACCTACCCCAGAAGAGCAAAATTAGACCCACAGATTAGGCCAGACCAGAAGCCATTATTGCGTTCAATTTGAGAATTGGGGCCAATTTATTTTTTAAAATCAGATCTTGAAAGCAGGTAACCTCCCCTTTGCTGCTAGCTTTCAGACACACAGAGGATTCAGTAAAGGTTGAAAAGCTTCATTTCATAGAATAGTGACTAATTCTGTTAGGAGACAAATTGTATATTATGAGATTTTACTTTGGTTTTGGCAATGCATTTTTCTGCCTTTTGCCAGAAAAATGTGTTGCATCCTTGCGGTACAGCAAAAAAAGAGCATAATCCCAGTATTTTTGCTTTGCCAGCAAAAATATATCTTCATAGTCAATCTTTGTTATTTTTGCTCTGTGCTTGATGATGATGGTCTATACATTTACAATGTTTTTGACAGTCCATTTTCCCTTTAAATGTCAGTAGTCAGTCTTGTCAGTAGATCACTTCAAAGGTAAATAATCGTTGCCTCCAAAATGCTGTTCTTTTTGTAGGCTTGCAGATCAAATGAGGATGATGAATTTTCCTCAGTGGTTTGATCTACTGAAGAATATTTTTTCTAAATTTACGATCTTTCTCAAAAGAATTAAGGTAAGTATGTTCATTTCTCAAGGGCTTCACATCCTCATTTCAGACACTGATGCAGAATTGAGCTAGAGTTATTTTCTAGTTGGAATGTAAGATGTTGATTTTGACTACAGAGTCCTAAACTTTAATTCCAAGAGAGGTTGGACCTATATGGTTAACAGAGAGTGGGTTGGAAAGTAGATAAAACTTCTTGTTTCATGATTTATGTCAGGCTCAAATTATTAGCGATTAGGATGAGATCTTCCCGGAGGACAGATTACTCCACATGTGCGGTTTCTTGCACCGTTCTCAGAAGCATCTGGTGCTGGCCGCTGTTGGAGACCAGTTCCTGTGACTCGAAGTAATGATTACACAATATTAAAAACAAATAAAACCAATAAATATTTAAATATTCTTGTTTCTTGTCAAAAGAAAACATCTGTTTGTCAAAGTAAAATTGTGTTAAATTTTTTGTTAATAAACATTATATTTGATTCTAGGCAACCTTAAATATTATTCGTAGCGTGGTTCTCTTGGTTCTAGACAAGAACCAAAGGACCAGGGAATTGGAGGAAACTTCAGTACAGAAGAACCCTGCAAAAGACAATGCTGTGGATACAGAAGTAGCTTATCTGACTCACGAAGGCATGTTTATAAGTGATGCCTTTAGTGAGGGGGACCTCCCATCTGTAGCAGTTGACACTACCTCTCAAAGAAATACTTCTCCAAGCAGTGAGCCCTGCAGCAGTGATTCAGTATCTGAGCCAGAATGCACTACTGACTCTTCGTCCAGCAAAGAACAGATGCCATCTTCTGTTATACCAGGGGGAGTAGAGATGATGTAAGTAAACATCACTGCTAGAGTATTTACCCAGTGGTGACTCCTGGCCTACCAATGTTAACATTATAATGTACCATTCAGGCATTGGCAGGTTTTGGTGACGTGACGTTACAATGTAAAATTCACTCTGGTTCAGTTTGTTATCTAGTTATTGGATGAACTGGCTTCCAGAGGCTCTTAGGCATCCTCCCCCCCAGGGTGCTATGGGAGGATGGCAGGAACCACAGACTTCACTTCCTTTGGCTCCTCCCGGGGCCACCTGTTGCCCGCAGTGTGCAGCTGCACGGGGAGCTTGCACGCCAACCCTTATGCAGCAGAAACCCACTGCTTTTCCTGCCTGGGGAGTCTCTGCACCTGTGGAGGAGTAGGGTGCATAACCTCCTCTGGCCTTGTTTACATTAGATGATCATAGTATCCCTCAACTGGTTGGAAGTTCCCATGTGGCCACACACATTTGCTACAGTTGATTGTTCACTGGCTGTCCGTTGATGAAAGTTGCCTCGGTAAGTTATAGGGGTAAGTCTGAATCAGTGCAGTTCATTGAATGGCTGAGTGGATGCACCTCCGCTACTGTGATAACACAATCAGTGCAAATAGTCCTCCTCGTGCTGTCCCACAGTTTGCCAGCCACTGCAGAAGTAGCCTTTCTGGTCACCTGCATTCCATTGTTCAGGGCTCTACTTGGTTGGAAGCTACCTACTCGATAGCTCTGCACAGTGTGTGGAACTCAGCTGCAGGCCATTTGCATAGCAAGCAGCTCTAGAGGCAGAGCTTTATCAAACAGAACCATTTGAAATGCCACAGCGTGCAGCTGCCTGACAGCTGGAAGACATCCACAACTTCATCTCTGAGTAGGATGAGGAGCTTGTTCAGTTCCAGCTGCAGAAATACAACAGGAACTCCAAGATCTATACATGTGTGTTTGAGCAGCTATCCATGCTTGGTGTAGAGCCCTCCAAAGCATAGGGATGGCCAGAGGGAAAGGATTTGAGATAACTATCCTAAAAAACCCATAGAACAAACAAACAAGGACTAAGGTCCAGTGATGCCTCCCTGATGTGTCAGGTAGCAAGCAACTGGACAGGGTCTTCAGCAAGGATCTCACCACCCAACTTAACCTCGTGATGGACAGGGCTGGAGCTCCCAGAAGAGAGATGCACTATGATGAGGACACCAGCCAGGAGAATTAAATCCGAATACAAGCAGGAGGGGAAGGAATTGGACACCAGTCTAGAGCTGTTTGCTCAGATGGCCAATGGATATGGTGGCCTTGCTGGAGGTGGAGGACTTCAGTGACAAAGGACCTTCTACAGCTGATTGAACAGCTTTTTATTATAAAATGTGCTATTGTATCCCTACATGCTTGTTTGGGCAACTCTCTTTTGGGTTCACACAGCCGCCTTTTAGCATTTGTAATAGGGCACATATAACTACATGAGAGTGTCTGCCTTCTTGCTGCTCCCACCTCACCTCCTTCACAGCACCCTCCCATTTCAGTCTCCCTGTCCTGCAGGTTCTCTCTCTCTCTGCACACACTGTCAACACCTACAACCCTTGCAGCAGCTACACCAGACCAGCAAATTACAGACTCGACTTGCTAAGCACTGGCAGAGCTGTGCCATGCAGTGGGCTCAAAACGGTGGCCAGGCCAAAAGCAGTTTTCAGAAAGGCACAAACCTAAGTAGCAAGGAGCGGAAAGCAAGAGAGGATACTGATGGAGTCATGGAACTGGTGGTCTCTCAGAAAGCTTACAAGCTGAAGGAGAAAAAGCTGCAAAACATTTATTGCAGGCATTGCATGTCACGTTGGAAAAAGCAGTGTGTGTATCTGTCACAAAATGATGTGTAAATAATGACATGGGCTGGGTAACTTTTAACCAACAGCAGTAAAAAATAAATTAATAATCGCTGTGCAATGCTCTGCCTGAAATACCTAATTTGAGTGGATTTAAAAAAAATATAGAACAGAACCATGCATTCGCTTGTTATGAAGACTGATACGACATTGACAGCAGGTTAGGAAGCTCCAACGGTCCAAAGTTACATACTGCAGTTAACTTGCGATATCTGACCACTTCGCTGCAGCAGTGTTCTTTCCTCCCTCAGCAAGTGATTGGAAACTGCAGGTAAAGCGTAATATTTGTGAAATCATTTGCAAACAAACATTTCTGTCATTTTCAGGATCAGTGAAGATCTGAAACTGACTGATCTGGAGCTGGAAAAACTGGCAAATAACATTCAAGAGCTACTTTATGGTGCCTCTGACATCTGCCATGATCGTTCTGTCAAGTTCCTCATGGCAAGAGCAAAGGTAAGGTGCTTGGCTCATCCTGCTGTTGATCAGCATCCCTAATAAAAAACTTCAAAAAGCTATTTGCTATTTTTTTTTAATATTGAGCAGTATTTTTTTTTTTTTTGTAGACTTTAGACTTTTGAAGTTACATGCTTATTGAAATCAAGTCACTGCTCATGCCATCAAAGGCACTTTGCGCTACCTAATGCCCGGGAGTTCACTGGCATGAACATAACACATCATTTGTAATGCACTGCTTAAATAATGAGTACTTCTACTTTCCGCTGAAATGAGCAGCCCTGAAATTGGCTTTGTTAACAGTAGGGTTGTTTCCCTATAATTTCCCACCTGTGCAGCTCCCACCTATCATAGCAATGATGGGAGCATTAGCATAGACGAGGCGCTGGCACCTGGTAGTATTTTAACCAGTCTCGACCTACTTTGAGCAGGGTAAAGTGACACAGTGTTTTAAAATGCCAGCAGCCCCTACATTGAGGACTTCCCAACACCCCTGTCTCCAGAGGCATTGAACCAGTGTTAGCAATGGCGGGAAATTTTAGGGGAAAAGTCTTTGTCTAGGCAGAGCCATAGATACCAAGGTTAACATTTTTAAATCGTTCTCGTTATGAGTATTCACATTTCAGACTAATGAGGGTGGGACATAGCTCCTGTGGAGCTGGTGTTTGTGTCTTTCTCTGCAGACCGTGTAAGACAGCTGTGCCTTGGGTCACCTTGGGGAGATTAGCTTCAAACCAGAAAGGTCCAAAACTTAAATTCTGTAGACATGGATGGCCCTGTCACAGAAGCGATGGAACAGCATTCTGGCCCAGGTGGTTCACTTCAAGACCTAGCCTAGGGATAGTCCTTTCCAATCAATCATGATCCAGTGGAGCAGCTAGGCCAAATAACCACCAGTGAGCTTAGACAAGGAAAAGTCACGTTCGTCATCATCCTCATGTCAGATAGTCAAGGTTACACCTGGGTCTCATTCATTTTTATGGTTTAAACACAATACAACTCCCTAATGTAGACGTGACTTTAGTGAGCCCGTGCTGTAGGGCTTAAATCCACTACCAGGGTTTGAAGCTTCACCATTTACAACATCTGGAAGGGTGCACCTGTGTGGAGGCCCAGGGTGCCAGGTTGTGCCATTTAGGATACAGGCAGGCAGCTCCTGAATGAGACTAGCCAGTGGTACAGGTCACGATGCGAGTTGTGGTGACATACTAGTGTGGGACAGGCTTGGTAGAGATGTCTTGCCCGCGGTTTAGGTTCGGTTCATTTTTAGATTATAAATAACAGCTGCCCCACTGCCCTGTCTCTGTCTTTAGCTATGCCTGTGACTCTGTGGTGTTCCATCTCCTAATAGCAGTTTTCTTTGCATTTAGGATGGCTTCCTGGAGAAGTTGAATTCCAACGAGTTTGTTGCCCTATCTCGATTAATGGAAGGATTTATCTTAGACACTGAACAGATCTGTGGCAGAAAAAGTATGTCATTGCGAGGAGCACTTCAGAGTCAAGCCAATAGATTTGTGAATAGATTTCATGAGGAGAGAAAAACAAAACTCAGGTATCCTTGGACACACTCTGCTTCCATGTTTTTAAAGGAATAATTTTAACAGTCATGCATGAGACAAATGGAGATCTTTTACTGCCTGGCACACAGTAACCCAAATTTTATTTATAAGTGAAAAATTGTTTTTGAAATCTATTATAACGATTTGTTGTAGACTGCTCTGTTCCCTCTATATATCTGCTCTTTATGCATCGTTTGATCCCATTGAGCTGGACTGCCCAAACATGGTCCAACTGAGGACTGTATTAGCTACAAGAAGGATTGAAGACCTCCTGCAACTTCTGCCTCGTGTTACAGCTTGGTCCACTTGTCCTGCACAATCATTAGGGTCTGGTAACATCCCTTCTTTAGAGTTCTGAGGAGGACCATCTGCTCCTGATATCCATGGCAGCTGCTCCCGGGTGTTACCAGTCTCTGATGATGGTGTAGGGCAACCCTTCTCAGGGATGTGTGGGTGGGTGGTTATTAAAGGGGTCAACCCTTAGACATTACCAATCCCCAGTAATGGAGAAGGTAACTGACTACTGTCAGGCTACACCTAATTTGCATTAAATGGAAAAGATGGCAGCTACTTTAATCTTCAGTTTGTAGGTGTGGCCTACATAGACAAGAAGTCCCAGCCAATCATATTGTGGTTTGGTCGTTGGGGTCAAACTGATCTCCTGACTGCTCCATTTTTCTTCATCACCCACTCATTTCTTCCATGCTTTCTTTGGTATGTGTTTAGGTTTTCTCTGATGTGAACTCATGGAACAGTTTTCAAGTTAATGTACAGCAAGCCCCTTTCCTGTCATTCATTCAAAACCACATCATTGCTGCAAAGCAGTGCAACTGCAATGCTCCCACAGCACTCTGTATTGCCCATCAGAGACGTTTTCAGTTTCTAGTGTTTTGCATTCTGTTTCATTTACTCAGTCTGTGTATTCTTCAGGCAAGCACAGGGGTGTCTGACTTAGGGGTGCTTTACAACAATATCTAAATGTTGATTGCTAATAACATTTCAGGCCATTGAATCTTTTCCCACTTTGAATCCCTTTTAACCAATGCAACTTTGATTCCATTGCAGTAGAGGCAAGAGAGTCTTCAGGGTGACACATTTTATTTACTTAACCTCCTTTCTTTTATGTTTATAAATAGTTTGCTGCTAGATAACGAACGCTGGAAGCAAGCTGATGTTCCTGCTGAGTTTCAGGATCTTGTTGATTCTGTATCAGATGGCAAAATTATTCTACCTGAAAAAAAAGCAGGGGGTGTGTATTTTGTTTTCTAATATTCTCTCCATTTCTTGTAGTGTAAGTGCTACAGTTAAATGTTGCAAAAATTCTGCTATAACTCCTTTATTCACAAGTTCCTTGTGTTCTGGGGGAAAAACAAATACCGCTTTAAGGCTGAAATGTTCTAGGCTTCACCACAGCCTAAAAGATTTTGGGGGAAAGTTGAAGGAAAACCCATTCAGCCATTTGTGAATGGAGAGCCTAGGAACAAACCCTAACTTTAACACAGGGATTCCCATCTTAAGGGTTGCAGCCCCTTATAGGATGCCAGAGACCGCCCAGGATATATCGCTGACGTGTCAGAGGAAACTGCTAAGCGTGTATGCTCTCAGCATATCCCCTCTCCCAAATAGAGCTCACTCCTCCAGCCAGCATGATGGGCAGTGTGCAGGATAAGGCACTGTGTAGCCACTGGGTTCAGTTTCAGACTCTACCCCAGACTTGTTATGTGACCTTGGACGAGTCACCTAATCCCTTTGTGCCTCTGTTTTCCCATCTGTAAAATAATAGTCCTTCCCTATTTCTCAGGGGTCTTGTGAGGATAAATACAGTAAAGATTGTGAGGCGGGGCCCATATAAATATCTAAGACAGAAAACAAACACAAGAGATGAAGAAAAATGGCAAAGACAAGAGAGAGGCGCAATTACATAACCTCACTGGGGTAAGGCTTGGCATAAAGGGATACAGTGGAAGCAAAGGACATCCCAGGACCAGGGCTGGTTCACCAACGTACGGTTGGAAAACCACTGCTTTCGATAGGTCTTTTTAGCTTCCCTCAATAAGACAGGATCGCGGAGATGTCAGATTTATCATAGGAGCAGCATCAGTGAGGACTTGTATTGCTAGGCTTGGCTTGAAGAAATAGGTTTGGAGCTAAAATAGCGATGGTCATTGAAGATCTGTTAGAGATTTTCTGCTGTGCATTCTCGACTTTTTTCTGCCTTTGTTTTAATCTTTTGTACGCCGATAATCCCATCGTGCTGCTCTTTGCCTCGCAATCACTGCAGTGTATAAATAATTATAATAATTACAGTAGGTAGCCAACTGGACTTTGCATGTTGACATAAAAGAAAGGATTGATGCTCTGGAGAGTGATTGCTTTTCAGACCTCAGCAAGGGAATAGTTTGTTTTTCGATATTACAGTTTTCTCCGCTTCTTTTTGGTTCAAGTCACCTCACTTTTCTGTTTAAAAATATCTAGCTGCTGAAGAAAGAAAGCCAACTGACGTCCTTATTGTTGAAGAACAAAAGTATGCTGTGGTTGGGTAAGATGCACTTTTTTTTCCTTAATGATGAGTTAGTTGGGTTGTGCTTTGAATAGAAGTCTATTGAATACTAACAGCTTTAGCAATCTTGCCTGAATAAAGACAAGCCTCCTCCTTGCCAAATACATTTCTCTTCAGTTCTGGAGCAGTTATATAACATTAGATGTTATGTATCTTTTAAAGATGCTACATCAGCTTAAAACAGGGGTGGGCAAACTTTTTGGCCCGAGGGCCACATCTGGGTATGGAAATTGTATGATGGGCTCACGAAATTGGGGGTTGGGGTGCGGGAGGGAGAGAGGGCTCTGGCTGGTGGTACGGGCTCTGAGGTGGGGCCAGAAATGAGGGATTCGGGATGTGGGAGGGGGCTCCGGGCAGAGGGTGGGGGGTGAGGGCTCTGGCTGGGGGTGCGGACTCTGGGGTGCAGGAGGGTGGGACTGAGGGCGGGAGGGGGATCAGGGCTGGGGCAGGAGGTTGGGGCGTGGGAGGGGGTCAGGGGTGCAGGCTCTGGGCGGTGCTTACCTCAAGCAGCTCCGGGAAGCAGCGGCATGTCCCCCCTCCGGCTCCTACGTGGAGGCGTGGCCAGGCGCCGCCCCTGCAGCTCCCATTGGCCCAAGTGCTGGCCAATGGGAGCTGTGGGGACGGCGCTTGGGGTGGGGGCAGCGTGCGGAGCCCCCTGGCTGTCCCTACGCTAGGAGCTGGATGGGGGGATGTGCCGCTGCTTCCAGGAGCCGTGCGGAGCAAGCCCCTGACCCCGCTCCCCGGCAGAAGCTTGAGGGCCAGATGCGGCCCCCTGGCCGTAGTTTGCCCACCCTGGCTTAAAACATCAAGCTGAAATTTAATTATTATTTTTTACTTGTAATTCTTACATCAAGGTGTGCACACGCTAGTATTTTTGGTCCCTGCATAAGTTTCTACTTTCGTTGTCCCAGTGGTGCTTCAAAATAATATCAGATACACTGCTACCTCGATATAACGCGATATATAATTCGGATATAACGCGGTAAAGCAGTGCTCCGGGGGGGGTGGGGCTGCGCACTCCGGTGGATCAAAGCAAGTTCAATATAACGTGGTTTCACCTATAATGCAGTAAGATTTTGTGGCTCCTGAGGACAGTGTTATATCGAGGTAGAGGTGTATCTCTGTTCCCATATGTGGACAAGTATATATGGGTCAATGATGAATAATAATTACTCTAAGCTCAGTAAAATTCTCTTTAAAAGCAAAATATGAGGTAAAGCAAGTAAATCCATACATCTTTGGTGTTTTGTTCTTGGGTACATCTGATTTCCTGATATTTCTGGATTGATGGGGGAGAGGTAGATACACTGGAGGGTAGGGAGAGGGTCCAGAGTGACCTAGCCAAATTGGAGGATTGGGCCAAAAGAAATCTGATGAGGTTCAACAAGGACAAGTGCAGAGTCCTGCACTTAGAACGGAAGAATCCCATGCACCGCTACAGGCTGGGGACCAACTGGCTAAGCAGCAGTTCTGCAGAAAAGGACCTGGGGATTACAGTGGATGAGAAGCTGGATATGAGTCAGCAGTGTGCCCTTGTTGCCAAGAAGGCCAACGGCATATTGGGCTGCATTAGTAGGAGCATTGCCAGCAGATTGAGGGAAGTGATTATTCCCCACTATTCTCACTGGTGAGGCCACATCTGTAGTATTGCATCTAGTTCCCCCCCCGCCCCCCGAAAGGATGTGGACAAATTGGAGAGAGTCCAGCAGAGGGCAACAAAAATGATCAGGGGGCTGCGGCACATGACTTACGAGGACAGTCTGAGGGAACTGGGCTTGTTTAGTCTGCAGAAAAGAAGAGTGAGGGGGGATTTGATAGCAGCCTTCAACTACCTGAAAGGGGGTTCCAAAGAGGATGGAGCTCGGCTCTTCTCAGTGGAGGCAGATGACAGAACAAGGAGCAATGGTCTCAAGTTGCAGTGGGGGAGGTCTAGGTTGGATATTAGAAAACACTATTTCACTAGGAGGGTGGTGAAGCACTGGAATGGGTTACCTAGGGAGGTGTTGGAATCTCCATCCTTAGAGGTTTTTAATGTCCGGCTTGACAAGTCCTGGCTGGGATGATTTAGTTGGTGTTGGTCCTGCTTTGAGCAGGGGATTGTACTAGATGACTTCCTGAGGTCTCTTCCAATCCTAATATTCTATGATTCTATGATGTCACCGTTTTTAAGAAACTAAATTTAAAACAAAAACAAAAAAATGGTTAAAAATGTTTCTGGGTATTTATAAAATGTTTTTCTCCCACAAAGTCATTGTGTAAAGATATTTTGTACTTTCAAATCCTGAGAAATAAATAAGAGCTATGTGTAACTTGAAAGCTTATACTTTCCACAAACAGAAGTTGGTCCAGTGAAAGATATTGCCTCACCTATCTTGTTTCTCAGAATACCCAAAACTCAAATGAAAACTTTGGAACCAGCTGTCATCTTTTGTGGGCTGTCTGATGATGATATGCCACTGATTACTCAAAAACGAGTGGCTCAATTTTTTTATGGCAGCATGAAGAACAGGCCTTAAGCTGATCTTTGAGCCTTGTCACCGTGCCTCCGTGGGTCACAACTGAGAATACCAAATTCAGGAGAAACTGCTGAGAAATAGGGCAGACACACCCCAAAACTGGTGGTTATTCTCCCATAAGATATACCAAACCAGCAACAAAAGTAAACTTCTCTCTCACCACACTGGCTGACAAGAAGTCAGAAAAGCCATCTCCTTATGCATTCCAGTCCTTGTATCACCACCAAAAACACTAGACTTAATGATGAGTGGCTATTTAAAACCAATTTCATCAAACAACAGGGTTCTTCTGATCCCAAAGGACCAGCCACATACCGAGGTAAATATATAACTCAGATCTTACCCAATTATCATGCTGTTGCCAATAATTTAGTATCTAAAATCTAAAGGTTTATTTATTAAAAAAAAAAAAAAGGCGAGAGTTAAAATTGGTTAAAAGAATCAAATACATACAATAATTGCAAAGTTCTTGGATCAGGCTTGTAGCAGTGATGGAATAAACTGCTGGCTTAAGTTAAGTCTCTGGATGCTTCCAAATCATTGAAAGGTTCCCTGTCCTTTGGTTAGAATGCTCCCATTAGTATAAGTTCATAGTCCAGAGGTTGGAGCATGAAAGAGGCAAAATGGAGATGTTTCCAGGGCCTTTTATAGCTTCTGCCAAGTGGAGGGAACCCATTGTTCTCACTGTGGAAAATTACAGCTAACAAAATGGTGTTTGGAGTCACATGAGCAACTCACATGTCCGTGCATGATTTCGCTTAGTCATACCAGAAGCCATCACAGGAAAGTCCATTAAGTGTAGATAGGTGTCTCCCAAGATCCATTGTGAGTTAAGTGTTCTTTGATGGGCCATTCAACTTGAACAGTTCCTTCACAGTGTGCTGGCTAAATACTGTTGTTGTTATTACCAAAGGAGCAAACATTTGAAATACAGGTACATAGTTAATATTCATAACTTCAGATACAAAAATGATACATGCATACAAATAGCATAATGCTATTCAGCAAATCATAACCTTTCTAAAGACACCTTACTTGGCATACTTTGTACAACATTTGTTGCAATTATATAACAGTGGTAGCAACAATGATCTACATGGTCATATTTTAATCAGATAACGTCAAAAGCATCTACTGCCACGACCATGAAAGAGCATCTTGAACTCCTTCAGCAGTACAGAAATATCCTTTAAAAGTCAGCATAGACTCTGGAGTGGAACTACCAGAATGTACCATGCATTGAAGTTGCATTTGCTAATCCATGTCTGGTCATTTGAGGGAGAAATGTGTTTTATTTATTTTTTAGCTCCTTGAAGAAATCAACTTCAGTATTAACTAGAACATTTTAATTCTACAGATTTCTACAGACATTTGTATTCTACTATTTCACCTGATTTTTTTAAAAATACCAATTTAACAAAAAATAACCCCCAAATCAGATGGCCTACAAATATCACACAAATGCCTGTTTTGGATGTATGTACATCTTCTTTCTGTACCCTATTGTGTGGAAAGAAGATTTTTGCTTTGCAATGTCAGGATACCTGTTTGGAATACTAGCCTTGCCTGACATGGATGGCCTGGACTGTATTTTCTTGCCTTCTTCATATCTGAGTTCAAAGGATTGCAGATGCTCTATATGGGTGAAGTCTGATGCTGACAGATACCGGGTACTTGCAACTACCATTAAAGTCAGTTGGAATTATGGGTGCTCCATGTCTCTGAGCACTTGGTGCTATATGTATAAAGCTGCTCAGTCTCTTACTGATTGTGCATTCATTACAGCCTCTTCAATGCCCATCATTGTCTGTGTGCTACGGATTTTTTTTTCTTGCAGCACTTGCTCAAAATTGGCAAGGATTACACAGTATTTTAAGAATGGAGCTTTATATTTTCCTACTGATGTGTGAATAGATCCCTCCATTCACACAATAATTATTTCTATAAAATAACTTTCTCAAACTCCAGGAACTATTATTCTTGCACCAGTTAAGTATTTTTATAAGATTTTTTTTGCCCATCTTTACAGGTCCTTTTGGATTCCAATTATTTTACTGATCTGGAGACAAATTTTCAAAATCACCTAAGTTTCATGTTCTCAAAAGTGATTTAGGAACCTAAGTCCCATTGATTTTCAGTGATATAAGACCTAATTATATCATCAGGCCTGTACTGCTCCTGCAGTGAGTCACTTGTGCCTCCTTTACAACCCCTTTATGCTGGAGCAAGGGCCAGAATTGGCCCTGAGGTCTCCTGTAATGTTATCATTTTACTGTTTCCTTAGTCACCATCAGGTCTTCCAGGATAGACAAAACCTGGATTTACTAGTGTAAAAAATCAAACAGGAATGAGTAATGTTCTTACACAAAAACTTTCTTTATACATCATGAAGAAGCAGCAAAAAAGGAATAAATCTGTTTTCACGTCAGTCCGCTTTACCATCTTTAAATTTGAGTGGGGGTTTTCAGAGGAAAAATGGTACTTAATACTGTAATCTCTAGTACTAGGGGGAAACGGTGTTAGGTAAACCTTTTTTTATTCTTTTAAAAATTTAGATTAGCAGCTGCACACAAACCTTAACAGAGCTGAATGCAACAAATGGAAAAGGAGAGCACATAAAGAATATGTTAGAACTATCCCTGCTGTCTACAAACCTGTGGTGTTAGTTTGATTTAACAACTGAAATTACATATTTGACTCTGTTTCTTTTCTTATAGGACAGTGTTGCTATTAATAAAAATAATACTTGAGTACTGCCAGTGTGTGGATAACATCCCTTCTATTACTACTGACATGCTTACTCGTCTGTCTGATTTATTGAAGGTATGACTATCAAATTTATAGCCCATACTATACTAAGATCTTCAGGGCAGGGAATGCATGGGGTCTCTAATACTCCATGAAAATGTATGATTCAATGTCAATGATTAATAATAATATTGAAAAATAGCTTGACTGTGATCTTTGGTGTAATTATAGGAATCACAAAGCACATTTTGCAAGGCGTAGTTGGGTAACACTGTGAACTAATCTAAACACAATTCAGAGTAGATAACATTATGTGAAATAACTAAAGGAAAGCCATTTGTCCCCTTGTTTACCGGCACATTAGAGATCCCTGGTAACCAGCCGAAGAGATGTTTTGATGTTGATTTTTGGAGTCAGATAGTCATTTGTCCTTCAGGCTGGATGGAAGGTGTTGTGAAGCAGAGGATTGTGGCTAGGAAAGAGCAATGCAAGCCAAAATGTCATTGGGAGTGTATGTATGCAGGGAAGAAACCAATTCCTTGATTTGTACAAGTCACCTTATTGTGATTAGAAGGATGAAAAATAGTTCTCTGCTGAAACCATTGCTGTAAAATGGAAATTAAATTAAAAACTGTCACCTCTTCATCAAATGTTTATTGCTAGAGGAGTTAATCGGAGTACATGAGTGACCTTAAAAATGTCATTGCTGTGATCTAACCCAAAACCTGCCAGTTAATTCAGTCTGGGGCAATGGCTGCTAAGTTTGTCTACAAAGGTTTTCTTATGCGTTAAAGTATTGAAAATAGAAATGTATATCAAAATAGCAGCCAGCTGAGAACTGCAAATGGAAGGGTTTGTTTTAAACTTTATTTTTATTGTTTTATATAAAAGATAAACACATAAAGAAACTATATATATAATATAAATATATGCACAAGATGGAAATAGCATATGAATAACAAAATTCACTGTTCTTTATTTGTAAAACCTGGGGAAAAACAAAAACCCTGAGTCTGTAGAGGTCATGTGGGGCATCAGTTATTATAGTGACTAAATAGATAAATAAGTGAGAACATAACCTTATGAGTTTCAGGGACTAACATATACTAAACTGCAAACGTATGCAATAGTTTCACGTGAGACCAGGCAGCCTCATATCTTTTCCAAGTGTTTCTATTAAACACAGTCATTTTTTCCATGAATGCAAGAGAGCTCACTATGCCTGTCTGTGTATGAGGGAGGAATTGCAGATTTCTCTTTTCCATATTTCTTAATATGCTCTTCTAGAGGTGAGAGAGTTGAAACAGACCAATTGTCCCTTATCCTTGCTTGAATCCTTGAGCCTAGCCATTGAAAGAAGGAACTGTGAGACAGTGGTAGCTGATGTTTGTTACACTTATAATTGAAGGAGACCAGTCTGTCAAGGCCAACTCCACGCTTAAGACAATTTGGATAGAAAAAGGATTAACAAAAATTAAAGATATAATAGAAATGGAAGTTTACCAATTTACTAGGTTACAGACCTTCTAAATATTCCTTTCTAGGTTACAGACCTGTTAAATATTCCTTTTAAATATTTCTTATATAAGGGCTTTTCTTTCCTTGGAGTCATCATTCAAGTTCATCCTTAAAACTTTCCATTAATAGGTCAATTATGAGCATTCCTGTTGGTATATTTCTTTTTTCATTGCCAAAATGGCTTGTGCATTTTATTAATTTCTGTAGTTCCTGTCTCTGTGGCAGCTAGGCAGGCTTCAGCTGTAGCCAGTCTTATCTGAGGTATAGGGTGCAAAGTGGTTCTCAGATAATCAGGTCCCAAACCATTTGTGGCTTTGAAAATGACCACCAACACCTTGAATTGCACCTGGCAGTGAACAGGAAGCCCGCGGGTGGACATATGCACAGATGTTGGGATTGGAGTATGCAGTTTTGTTGATCTAAACTTCACAGATAATATAACCACAGAAGAGAGACCAGTCACTCCCACAGCACAGGAATGCAGAAGTTCTCTGTTATAAACTGTCAGACTTAGGGAGTCTTACTCCACTAGCTCTTCAGACTTCTTCCCTGCCTCTTTGCTTGTCAGACCATCTGATACCCCGATGACCAGCAAAGTTGATGCAGGGAAGGAGTATTGAGGAGTCAGTCTGTCAGGAGTCCTGGATAGCAGATGGTTACGAGTCCAGCACTCTGCTAAGCAATCAATGAACTGACTCAAAAGCTGAACAATAAATTCCCTTAGAGCAGCCTGAAACTCCATGTTCCTACATTTCTGTGCTTGTACCACAGGAGTAGGTAGCGACCATCTAGATTTGTTCAAGAGGCTCTAGGGCTTGGCAATGTTCCTTCCATCCCCACTCCACATCCTCTGCAGCACAGGTTGTGGACGGTGGTCCAATACTCATGTCTTATCCATTGCAGTCCTGCTTTGGATAGCCAAGTGTAGTAGGTAGCTGCATGAAAAATCTTTTCCCACACTTGCTACTCTCTTAGGAGACGGGGGCCCTGATCTCTGAATGGGATCATGCATCAGTGGGATCATTAGTACTGCTGAGAAAAATGTTGCTCCTCTCTCAGTACTGATTAACTCTTTCTCCCTAACTGATTTTTTCATACTGCTTTCTATGTCCCAAATGTGCCAGGTTTGGCATAGGGGGTAGAGCGGGATGGGGGATAGGTCAGAATCTAAATCAGAAAATTAGTTGTTTGATGATTTCCATGGGACTAACCTTTCCTGCAGTCTGCCCCATCCAGCCAAGTTCAGTGGCACTATACCTGTTCACCTCCTCTGAGGGCCCTGTGCAAGAAGTTTTTATTTAGTCTTCTAGTAAGAATTCACTGCTTCCATGCATTCATCTGGAGTTAGGATGGAAGTACCTTAGCCACACCCCATGACAAGTCAGAGCTGCCTCTAATGTTTTCAGGAAGAGAAGCACAACCCAAATACCTCAGATGGAGGGAGCGGTCAGTCCCAGAAATGAAATAATTGGGAAATAATTGTCCATTCTTAATACCCCCATTTCCATTCCTGTCCCAGAAATCCAATCCAGAGAGCCATCATTGGCATGAACTGATTCAAGAAACACCAAGAGCCTGATTCAGAGCCCAGTGAAGTCAGTGGAATGACTCCTAATGACTTCAGGGGGCTCTAGATCAGGTCCCGAGTAAGTCCTATGCGGATTATGAGATCCTGAGTAAACACACAAGAGGAATCATTAGAAAGAGCTTGGGACTCTCCTAGAACGAGAAATCTGGGTAATTTCAGTACCAAGCCCAATCATCTGTCAGTGATTAAAGTCTCGCTCAGTTTTATCTATGGCATTTCTAAGGTACCTATCATCCCCATACTCCCCCTACATTACATATAGATCTTCAACTCTTACTTTTTTTTCCTCTTTCTGATAGTATTTCAACTCCAGAAGCTGCCAGCTAGTTCTCGGAGCAGGTGCATTGCAAGTTGTTGGTTTGAAAACAATAACTACAAAAAATTTAGGTATGGATTTCTACTGTTCAGATCTCATTCCTCGGTCTAATAAAACACTAAATATTCAGGATAAGCCATTTCCAAGTTGCAGTGCTCTGGAAAAGATGTGAAAAGATAAGAAGGGGTTACCCTGATGTGTTTACTTTGAATATAGAATTTGTATAAGAGTCTATGAATTGTAGCATTGAAGAAGTGTGCTGCAGTGTGTGTCAAATATGTTACTTGGAAGTAGAAGAAATCAATCTCTTAGCCAAACATGGTCTTCAGTCAAAATAAGTGACTTTGGAGCTGGAATTACTTCTTAAATCGTGACCTTGTCACAGATGGGGTTGTTTGCTATTTGGAGTTTGAAATTTGGAATACACAATTCTTCCATTTTTACAAGTAGCAGCATCCTGCCTATCTTAAATCAACCCCTGTATTTCAGTTGAATATAGTACTCTCTGCTTCCTGTCCTAAGCTGTTGTGAAATGTTGCTGCGCTCTGTTAAATAGCTGCCAAATTCAGCGCCAGAGGTGACTGCATTTCACTAGTGGGTGAAAGGGTTTCTTTGTGTAGCTCCATATCCTACAGTCAGTCTTTACTTAGCTAAAACTCCCCTTCCAGTCAATGAATGAAGGACTGTGTGAGTTGGTACCCTCAATGTAAAGTGCTCTGGATCCTTGACCTGAATATAGTAATGTCACATGTTTGTATTTTCACTAAATGATTTCATAAATTTTCACTTCCAGTTTATCTTCTAGCTTGCTTTTGAGTGTTGGGTCTGTATTCTGTTTTTTAGAGAAGGTGCAGGCTGTACAAAATGACTATACTTGTACAATAATTGAGCTGTTTTTTCCCTTCTCTTACTTCTGGGTTTACAGCTCTCTCTTCACGCTGCCTGCAGCTGATCGTACACTACATTCCTATTATCAGGGCTCATTTTGAAGCTCGACTGCAGCCTAAACAATTTAGCATGCTCAGGCATTTTGACCACATTACTAAGGTAATTCTTTGTGTATCTTCTAATTAAACTCTATATGTGCTCTTTCTCAATTGTGCTGTGAAGACTATGAATGTCATGAGATGGTAAATAAAACCCTATTTTTCCATTACAGGATTATCATGACCACATAGCTGAAATTTCAGCAAAGCTTGTAGCCATAATGGATAGCTTATTTGACAAACTGTTATCAAAGGTAATGATTTATGGAAATAATTACACTCCACACTGCATTTGGGTGTTTCATTATGTGCAGAATCTTAGACTAGATGTTTCAAACAAAGTCTACATTTTCCCTATCTAGGCATTGTTTAAACTGGTTTAAACCTATATACGCAAGGCCCTATGCTGGACTTAAGAAAATATACTCTTTAAGAGTCAATGCATGTATGTCATTAACCTTTATAAAATCAGCATTGGTCATCTCTTGAATCTCTTTTTGATGCAATAAATTGTTACACTTTCCTTGGTGCAGTAGATACTGTGAATACAGTAGCTCCCATGCTTTAGCGGGGAGGGATAGCTCAGTGGTTTGAGCATTGGCCTGCTAAACCCAGGGTTGTGAGTTCAATCCTTGAGGGGGCCACTTGGGGATCTGGGGCAAAATCAGTACTTGGTCCTGCTAGTGAAGGCAGGGGGCTGGACTTGATGACCTTTCAGGGTCCCTTCCAGTTCTAGGAGATGGGATATCTCCATTAATTAATTAATTTACCAAGATGCCTGGCTACACTGCTTTCTTGGACGGTCTTATCCAGCTGATGGCTGTTGTGGCTGGCATTTCCCGTCATGCTGCTGGCTCCCAATGCCATCCCTGAGAGCAACTCCTATTTCCTGCTCTTCTGCAGTGAAGATCCTGCATGCGGCTGCCTACAGAAGCAGCTGGAAGCAAGAAGGAGCCAGTGCCATGGGCACCCTAAGTGGAAAACTGATGAGCTATAGGAAATTGGCATGAGAGAAAGGATGGTCCAGTGGCTGGGCCACCAGCCTGGAGCTTGAGAGATCCGGGACTTATTCCATGCTCCGCCACATGCTTCCTGTGTGACCTTGGGCAAGTCATTTAGTCGCCCTGTGCCACAGTTCCCTATCTGTAAAGTAGGGACAATAGCAGTGTCCTACCTCACAAAGGTGCTCTGAGGATTAATTCATTTAAGTTAGTGAGGCACTCAGGCACAGTGGTAATGGGGCTGTATAAGTACCTAAGATAGATAGATTGTATCTATTTGTTGAAATCAGTGTCAAGTGATCAGTTTAGCCAGGGGTGGCCAACCTGAGCCTGAGAAGGAGCCAGAATTTACCAATGTACATTGCCAAAGAGCCACAGTAATATGTCATCAGCTCCCCCCACAGCTCCCAGCACCTCCCACCTGCTGGCAGTCCCGCCAATCAGCGCCTCCCCCCCCTCCCCCTGCACCTCCAGATCAGCTGTTTCGTGGCATGCAGGAGGCTGGCGGGGCGAGGGGGAGGAGTGAGGGCACGGGAGGCTCAGAGGAGCGGGCAGGAAGGAGTGGAGTGGGAGCAGGGCCTGTGGCAGAGCCAGGGGTTCAGCAGTGAGCACCCCCCCGGCACATTGGAAAGTCGGTGCCTGTAGCTCCAGCTCCGGAGTTGGTGCCTATACAACGAGCCGCATATTAACTTCTGAAGAGCTGCATGTGGCTCCGGAGCCACAGTTTGGTTAAACCTTATGGGCCAGATTCTGCCGCCCTTACTCACAATGAGTAGTACTTGACTCTGCAAAGTGTTCCATTGGTTCCATTGGGCCTGCTGATGGTCTGAGGGACTACTCAGCAATAGTAAAGGTGACAGAAGCGGGCTGTCAGTTTTGATAATTAAACTTACGTAAACCTTCAGCCTGTTTTATTTGTTTTTCAAAGCTGCTTCATAAGGAAATATTACCGTAGGAAAAAATGAACCTTTGAGTGACCAATTTGACTGGTTCATGCAAATACATTTATTAGACTCATAGACTCATAGACTTTAAGGTCAGAAGGGACCAATATGGTCATCTAGTCTGACCTCCCGCATGATGCAGGCCACAAAAGCTAACCCCCCCACTTTCCCTTAACTCTGCTGGTGAAGTCTCCAGATTGTGATCTAAAGACTTCAAGTTGCAGAGAATCTTCCAGCTTATAGAAGCCACTTAAAATTCAGACGTTCATTGTCCAGTATGAAGTGGGTCGGGGAAATCTAGTTATGTGATTGGTTATTGGCACAATTACATAAACAGCGCCTACACTCTGTTTCAGAAACAGTAAAATACCGGGGACAGGGAGAATCTTTGGGAATATATTATGTTCTCCCTCCCGCCAACATTTTGTTAGGCTAGCAAGAATTGCTGCTGATGGGGAGTGTGGGGTCAGATTGCCACAGAGAGGGAATGGGAGAAGGGATTATTTTTTTTCTGTCATATTACAACGTCTTTTCATTGATTAAATATGTTTAAAAAGACCAACACCGGCAAGGTGACAAAGTCCAAAATAGTGTTCTAGCCACCAAAGACCAAATAAACTTCCAGTTTGTCAAATGTCTTCCCTGTTACTTTTATTCTCATCTCTTGAAAATAAGTGTTTAACTCCTGGCCCCTTGAGTGGGAGGTGCACAACAACACACCCATAGTGCAGGGCTTGTCTGGATTGTGGCTAACATGCATGTGCCATGCAGTCCTTCCATCTTCCCTGCCCACTCTTTCTCGTGAGCTGGCAGAAGATTTAAGCTGGCAAGATTCCTGCTCTCTGAAGCTCTTGAAGGCTAGGATTGTTTTCAATTTCAGCAGCCAGCAGGGAGAGGGGAAGAATATTATGACATGTGCTAGCTTGCCTACCTTACCAGTAAACCCAGTCCCTTTGGTTGTTTGGTACCTAATAGAGCTGAGGATCTGGGATCTTAACATTACTGCTACTCTCCTCTTGGGTGAATGACAGTGAAAACATTGAAGGACCTCTTAAAACAGAAAATATGCAACAGGACAGGAGTATAGCTCATTAATTGTAGCGTTGTTAGCATTGCAGGGGTATGTGTCAGAGTCTCAAGGCTTGAGTACCCCATAAATAAAAATAATCACTGGCTTTAAATGTATAAAGCTGAAAGAATGAGCAAGTCATTCTAATGGCAATGTTCTGGAGCTTGGCAGTGCGGCGTTAAGTGTGTTTAACAAAAATTAATATGGTCTAGAAATCACAGACTGAATGTTGGGTGACATGCTCCTCTTCACGAAACAATCAGCATGGTCCAGTGGACAGGGTACTAAACTGGGGCCCTGGAGCCCTCAGTTCTCTTGCTGGCTTTACAGCTGACCTGCTGTGACCTGCAAACCATTTCATGCCTCTGTGTCCCCTCCTTCTCTTGTTTAGATTGAGAGCTCTTCGGGGCAGGGGTCTGTCTCTTACTACATGTGTGTAACAGTGTCTAGAGCAATGGGCCCTGGTCTCAGTTGGGCTCTGGAGGCACTGGTGTGAGACAGTTCTGTTAGTTGTAGAGGTGCAGGTAGAAGACGAACAGGGGTACTGCATTAGTGAAAATGATATAGTCCCCTAAGATGCCATGGCTCTCTTTGAACCTGTACTTTTGTTGCCATTTGGATGCAGCAATAAAATCTCTGAGCCTGCTCCGGCGAGGTGTTGACCACGATAGAGGCTGGAAATGCTGAGCAACTTGCAGGATTGCAACCCATGATACTTGGGCTGAACAGCCACAGCTTTAGCTTGCATGTTTTCTATGAATATTCCACTTCACAGACACATACAATACAACACAACCATTTTAAAACCAGAAGACTGTAATTCAAGTCACTTGGAGCCCATTCCTGCAGATACTTCCATTTATAGTACTCATTACCCTAAGTAGTCCAATTAGCCTTAGTGGTAATCAATCTTTGATAGGCCATGTTTGCAGGATCGGGCCCTTTGTCTCCAAGACTTAGTTCTCAGATACAATTAAACTATCGGCTTTCCTTTTCCTCAGAACTTTATAGATAACGCCAATTTTTCTCTTTCAAGCAATGGCCAAGCAGAGTTCTCCAAATTCAGACCTACTGCAAGCAGCTGTAACTCCTTTTAGTTCAGCAACGTTTATAAATTAATAATAATCTTGAGTAATTCATCGTCGTTGCTTTGAAAATCACAGTACGATCTATCCTTCTAGGTGTGGGAACGTAAGAATTTTGTTCCCTTGCAGCATATCTCCTTTCAATAGCTTGTTTCTTAGATACCAGCCCTGACCAAGGAAAGGTACCTCTCATCTTATTCACCCCCGGTATTTTTCCCCATTCCTTAGGGTGAGTCCATACTGTCAGCGACTGACTTCAGCTGTATTTTTACGTGTTCTTTGGCACGTACTGTACTTGGTTTTCAGCAGCTTTCGGCTCTCCTTGTGTCAGAAACTTCCAATTACGTGTTCTTGTAGGACTTGCTTGTTTTCTTTTTTCAAATATTTGTACCGGAAGTGGTGCATACGTCATAGACGGAATTATTTCCTGTTACCTGTGGAGAGAAAGCACGTTCCAAAGGGGGAGATGGGACTAGTATAAGGCATGGCATATGCACATTTAACTGTCATGTTAATCATTCTCTCCCTAAAATATAACTGAGAGGTGTAATGTAAGCCAGCTAAAAATAATGAGCAGGAAGCAGCAATTAAAACTAACCAAGACAAATGGATCAGGTGGGGGGAATGCTTCTTTGATCCCTGTTTGATTTAAATTGTCCTTTTGAATTATAAAATGTAAAGTGCCAATGATTCTACAATGCAAGCTGCCCATGGATCAATAACAGCTCTTAGACAATGATATCTGAAGGCCTAGCGGCATAGGAGGCAGCCAAGAACATTTTCCTTTTGACCATTTTCTAAAGATGTTGGAAAACAAGTGACCAATGTTGTCTTTATTACCAGTATGAGGTGAAAGCTCCTGTTCCTTCAGCCTGCTTCAGGAATATTTGTAAGCAAATGGCAAAGATGCATGAAGCTATATATGACCTCCTCCCTGAGGAGCAAACACAGGTGAGCATTTTAAGTTGCTTTGTAGCTATTGTAACACTTCCCTCATAAACACACGTCATTACCAGTACTTGGGACACTTTTGCTTTTCACAGACAAAAAAAAATCTAGTGAATATAGTCATGTGTGGTCAGGGCCGGCTCCAGGCACCAGGCACCCAAGCTGGTGCTTGGGGCGGCACCTGGAGGGGGGCGGCGGCGCGGCGCTCTGGCCGCTGGGAGGGGGGCGGCCGGAGGCTTTTTCGCCTGGGGCGGCGAAAAAGCCAGAGCCGGCCCTGTGTGTGGTGACCAACAAATGGGATTGCAAATACCATTGCAGTGAATTCAGTTTGAATTGAATCTTTTTGCAATATTTGCTCAACTCTAGCTCCCTGGGGCAAGACTAAGCTGCCTCACTTCCCTTTTGCATCAACCTTGTTCTTAATATCTAGATGTAGAGATGCTGAATACAGGAGTTAGTGGTGAAATTCTACACAAGGGCAATAACTTGGCTGTTGTATGTGGTCATGTTGAGAATCTCCCAGAATTCTGAAATCTACACTAGAACAGCCATTTTATGCAGCTGTAATACAATTCAAATTTAACTACAGCACTGGATTATTCATGTCACTAAATCTGCTATGAGCCCAGTCTTTTCTAAGTGTGCTCGTTATAATAATAGGCTACAGTCAGTGCTTTTATAGATGGCCAGGATGGACCATTCTGTCACCTAATGCATTGGATTGCAGTCTGCCTCTTATGTTAATAAGAATTGTGCTAAAAAACCCATAGATGATAACTGATCCTTTTGTTTTATGTAAGGGTTACAGTACAAGAAAGGTATTGTTTATTATTTTATAGCACCTACAAGTGTGCTGGATGCCTCCTAGACAGAGAAGACAGGTCCCTGTCCCAAAGAGTTTACAATGTAAATACTGGACTTGATAGAAAAAGTGAGAATATACCATCCAACAGGAGCAGAGAGGTTATGGAGGGAAAGACACATTATATAAAACATTAGTTTAGGCTAATCATCCGATTCTAAAGGTTCAAATGTTTGTACTTCATTAGTGTTAGCACACTTTTTTGCTGGCAGTGCTACAGAAGAGAGTTTTGGGGAAGAATTATATGAATGAAGTGAAGCTCCTTATTCTGATGCTATTACACACAGGTTACTGGGTTTTATGGTTTTGTTGTAGATGTTGTTTTTAAGAATTAATGCAAGCTACAAACTTCATTTGAAGAGGCAGCTGGCCCACTTAAATGTAGTCAATGATGGAGGACCTCAGAATGGGTATGTATGGACACTTGTTTTAATACTAATTTCCGCAGTAGCTACAATACTTAGTTCTCTTAATAAATGTACCTACTGTAATCAAAATGCCGCTGCACGCTGTATTTAGAATGCAAGATCTATTTGGAGCCCTGTTCTGCTAAAAGATGCAACTTGAACAGGGCACTGCTTTTAGAGAAAATAGGGGAAGGAGAGCGAATGTAGTCTGGTGAGTAAAGAAAAGAATTGGGAGTCGGGAAATCTGGGTAATATTCCTTGCACTGTCACAGATTTGAGACACCTTGGATGTGTTGTTTCGTCTGCCTGTGCCCATTTTCCCCCTTTTATAATGGTGACAATCATTACTTACCTCACAAGTCACATGACACTTAAAGCACCTTGGAAACATGAATTAATTCAGATGCGTGGCTGGAAGGTGCTAACTATTATGAGGAATTAGTGTTTTATCTGTGTATAGGGAGCTTCCCTACAGGAAATGTTTTTAAAGCAGAACCAGCATTAGGGTATTTTTCTCCATAAAGAATTCTGATTCTTTTTAAACAGAGCCTTTGCCAACGGGTCTCACATACTGCTTTTTTATCTCCCCCAAATATATTGGTAGGAATTACCATACCTGATTAGATCAGTGATAGTTCTGCTGCAGTATCTCATATCCGACAGTGGCCAGCACCAGATACTTCACAGAAAGGTGCAAAAAAACCAAACAAAAAACCTCCTCGTGGACAATTATTGAATAATCTACCTATAGTGGAAGTTTCTCCCGAACTCCTTTTACAATTTTCTTCCTGAAACATGAGGGTTTATTCTCCTCTTTTTTTATCCAGTCTAATGTATTGAGGATGTTTTTGTTACCCATATAAATATTTAATTCATTGGCTTCAATGATATGTAGTTGCAGTGAATTCTATAGGCTAATTATGCTTTGTGTAAAGTATTTAATTAGATTGCTTTTTTAGATTTGTTACTTTTCAATTTCATTGTATGTCCCTTTGTTCTCCTATGATAACAGGATTAATAGGAGTGCTATTCATCGTCTCCAACCAGTTTGATACTTTGTACACCACTCTTTTGTCCCCACTTATTCATCTCCTTTCCATCAATTAAACAATCCCACAGGAGTGCCATTCAGTAGTCCATGCTTAATTGTCTTCCAGGTGAGGGTGTACCACTAATTTATTGACTGGCATTTTATCAGCATTCTCTCTCTCTCATTCTTTATGCATCTTAAAATTGTGGTTGATGATTGCTGCTACTCACTAGAGCTGGCCAAAACTCAGGGATTTCAGCTCGCCTAGAGTTTTGGTATTTTTGAATTTGCCTTTGTTCTGATTTGGAATGAAAGCAAATTTACCAAGCGTCCAGCCTCCCAGCAGTGCCTGAATATTTTGTTTCAGAAACACCAGAATATGGTGTCCCTGAAACTAAGGGCTTGTCTTCACTACCTGCCTGGATCAGCGGATAGAAATCGATCTCTCGGGGATCGATTTATCGCGTCTCGTCAGGACGCAATAATCAATCCCCGAATCGACGCGCGTACTCCACCAGCCCAGGTAGGAGTAAGCGCTGTCGACGGGGGAGCCGCGGCAGTCGATTTGCCGCCGTCCTCACAGCGGGGTAAGTCGGATCAGATACGTCGAATTTAGCTACGCTATTCCCGTAGCTGAATTTGCGTATCTGAAATCGATTCTCCCTCCCCCCCCCCAATAGTGTAGACGTAGCTTAGTGTGAAACTTACATTCCTGTTAATTTTATAGCTGTGGGCAGGGCTCCTACCATAGAGTGGAAACCCTGCCAGAGCTCCAGCTGTACAGAAAGGAAACCTGCCTGTGTTCTGGTGAAGGTTTTGTCAAATCTGTTACAGATTTGGTGAATTTTTTTTGGTTCAGTGAATTTCTGACTAGCTCTTACTGCTCACCCAGATGCCAACATCTCATCCTGTGTGGCTATAGTTACTTTAGAACTCAGAAATGTGTATGAGTAGATTCATTAATGCACACTGACTTTAACCTGCCATGGTGCTTGGCCCATTCACTTAGCTTTGATAGGTCTTCCTGAAGTTCATAATCTTCTCCAGTCTAACTGCTCTAATTTTTACCTACAGATTTTTCCAAGTCACTTGTAGTACCTTTTAAAATCCAATTCTATTGTGAATGTTTGGACACCCCACTATTAATTTTACCATTTATTCTTCTATCTTAGCAAGTTTCTAATTCATGACAGGACTACAATACAACTCACCCCAATTAGTTCCCATGGTTGCCTCTTATGAGGAATGACGTCAAATGCTTTTTGAAGTCTAGATTGTCAAGGTGTTCTGCTTTGTTTATTTTGTTGATGTGCTTAAAGAACAGATGAGGGAAGCATGATTTTTCCTTATTATATCAAGCTCCTCTCAGGGCTGCAATTCAGCAAGTTAATATTGCACAGTACCAGAAGCGTCAGGATTTTTAGGCTGGGATTATCAAAGGGGCCTAAAGGGAGTTAATGTCCAATTTCCTTTGAGTTATCTGACCCTAGATCTGTTTTAAACTGGGCAGAAAAGGAAAATGGAACCAGACATCTACCTAGACAAAGATATTAGTAACTTTATTGGTAAGTAGTATAATATTACTCCTGTGACCTAGGCAAATATTAACCCCTTTTATCCCAGTTCACAATTGCATAATGGAGAGGCATTAGTTACCTCAGCCTAGCTCAAGACCACAGAGATGGGTTGTGTTTGAACTGATGTGCTCAAATCAGATCCTGTTTCAATTAGTGCTTTAGCATCGGAATTATAACAAAAATCTATTTCACTACAGATTGGTTACAGCAGATGTAGCTTTTTACACTGGAAACCTTCAAGCGTTGAGAGGCCTTAAAAATCTGGACCTAAACATGGCTGAGATCTGGGATCAGAAGAGGTGATAATCTACTGGAACGAGTCAGTTGGTTCTGACCACCAAATGTCTTGCTTTCAAGAAGCTTGAGGCGAATATTTATGAGTGGAGTCCATGAGAGGATGCTGTTATTTGGGGAAACTAGATTCAGAGTGAGCTGCAGGGAGTGAGTGACCTTCAGCAAGAAACAAGCGATCAGCTGTCTGTGCAATTTTTTTTTTTCCATTCTCTCTGGAAACAGACTCAGGTTTCTTTGGACCAAATCCAAACAAACACATAGCTGTAACACAGCTGTAGTTGTCTAGAATGCTCTGTATATCTTTATATTAAAAAGATGCTTTGCATTTCCTCTAGTGCAATGAAATTCACATGGTGTCCCACCTTATTTAATGATGGTATAATATAAAATCTTGCAGTTGAACTCTGTAGAAAGTGTTTTTCTCTAGAAAACTGCTGTTCTAAAATTTATTTTTTTACAGATCTTTATAAGAAATAAATGGCTCAATTGCTTGCATGTAGAATTCAGATTTATTAGGGAGCAGATTTTCAGGGTATTTCTTTCAGCTGGGCTCTGAACTGCCACCAGAAGATACAACTTTAGTGAACAGTATGTTCACTTAAGCCATTATCTATTGGATAGATTTTAAAATTATAATTATTAGTGCTGATAGATACTTCACTGATACCAAACCAATGATTTAGCTCTGCCTATAGTTGCAAGATTGGCCTCCAATGTGGCCTCTGCCAATTACTCTACCCATCCCCTCTCCCACAATTTTTAAAAAAGTGTAATTGAGTGCATACATTAAGAAAAGAGGGGTGGGGTAAAAAGAGTAGAATTAAAAGTTTTAGGCTGCTTTGCCCTTGTTACACTACTGCAGTGGATGGGAGAGGTGATGGCTGAAACTAGTTTAGGTTGATTGAATAAAGACTCTTTAATACTACCTTTTAAGTCTGGAAGCTGCCAGTACTAAGTAAAAGTGCCTGTGTATTTCACCTCCACAACTTTTTACCTAAACATAGTCTGAGTGCCTAACCTTGTAATGATTACATATGATGGAGTGGTCTACAGTGTTTGTGTGCCTATCTGTTAGCATAACAGATGTCATTGTCAATCAAAATAAAGCTATAAAATCACCCTTGTTTTTAAAGACCAACTTTTTTAATGATACATATCAGTCTTATACTAAACATAAAAAATAAGTTTTACAGGTAAATACTATAGAATTGAAAGAATGAACATCAGGACAGGGAACTGATCCTTATTTAGGACACCATGATTGAACAATATTAGCATAAGTACAGTCAACATGTGATTTTTCCATCTTACTGCAAAGGGGGGCAGATTAAGGATGCAACAGAAAACATACACTAGATGCATTTTAAAAAAATATTAGATTCTTTGGGTAAATTTAGAACACTTTATTCCAGCTTGAGCACAAGATCATACTGATAACCTTACCTCTCAGTGTTTGTTAGGAATACATTTGTGATATGACAGTATAGCTTAACTATTAACTTACGTGGCATGAAGTGACTAGGTTAAGTATGATTTGTGAATACAAACAGAATTTCTAACATTCTATTTCACTTAGTAGCAGTAGTGAAACATTTAATCATCATACCTGTCATTTACACTTCATAAAAAAATTACATGAAGGAGCTAACCATCTGTTGCTTCACAGCTTTTGAATTGCTTGTAACTGCAAAAATAAACTATTGACTATCAGAGGCAAACCTCTTAACTTCTTATAGAGAAGTTCTGTCCATCTTGTCTCAAGACCAACAGTATTGCACTTTAAGGTTATATTAACTGAGTTACAGACTCCTCGAAAAGACGAAAGCATTACTGCTGCACATCCTTTGCACTGTGTTCAGTTAAAAAGAAGCACAGAAAGCTATTTACAATTAATACTGCAGGGTACAGTGAGTAGGTGACAAAACGTAGGCCTTGTGTGCCACTTATTTTAATGCCTACAAGTTCTTCCATCATAAAGTTGTTTTAACAGGATCTACAAACTGAACATTGACTCAGTGGTCCAGGATCCTAAGATTGCCAGATACAATTTTGTTCTCTAATACTGCTCCAGGCGGGATGTCAATCCGGTCACCGTGGTTTGCAATGATGATAACTGTTCCCTAGATTAAAAAAGAAAAAGGCACATTGAGGTCCATTTAAAAACAGACTATAAGCATCTGTTAGCAAGCAAGGCTTCTCAGGTTAACTGTGCCATGAAACACCTAGCCGCCTGGCTAAGCTGTGTTGTATTGGGCTGTCATCCACATCTTATTTTCTCAGACAATAGAGTGGGAGAGTAAGCTTAGTACAATCGCTTTTTAAATGTTGTTTAAACAAGTTTAACAGGAGATAGTAAAACCTTTTCACTAACTACGCAATTTGTTTGGTGAGTAGAATTACACTCCCATTTAAGTGCTATTATGGGCAGAGAGATCCTTATTCAAAGGATCTGCTTCCTGTGTGTATTCTGAGTCATACCTGCCTACTTAAGGGTTGAGCAAATTTTCCGCTTATTCCGTGTCACACCCCAGAGCCACTTCAGAGACTGCACTGAACCCACACCTCAGACAACTGGTAACTAAAGGCTATCCCAAGAGATGGCGAACACCTATGACTCCCACTGACTTCAACAGCAGCTGCCAAGAATACAAGTTCTACTTCCACAATTGTTTACTGCTAATACATGGGCAGAAAAACAGTGAGTGAGTTTGAAGTTTGCAAGTATGCTCACTTGTGGAAATCAGAGAGACAAATCTAGAACCTTTTGACTAGAGGGGAGAGGAAGACTGGTCCAGCAGTTAGGGCATTAGCATGGGTGTCTGCCAGACTTCCCATGAGCTCTTGGGTTAAGTCTCTGTGCCGCTGTACTCCATCTGTAAAATGGAAGTTATATAGTGCTCCTCTACCTCAGAGATGGTGAAATACTTATACTAGAGTAAGGGGGAGCAGACAAGTATCTTAGCTGCTTAGATTGCAAAACACTTTGTAGATAAAAATGTTAACTACAGTAACTCCTTGCTTAATGTTGTAGTTATGTTCCTGAAAAATGTGACTTTAAGCAAAATGATGTTAAGCAAATCCAATTTCAACATAAGAATTAATGTAAATAGGGGTGGGAGGGGTTAGGTTCCAGGGAAATTTTTTTCACCAGACAAAAGACTTTATATAATATAATACACACATACACACAGAGTGTATAAGTTTTAAACAATTTAACAGCAATTATGATTGTGAAGCTTAGTTGAGGTGGTGGAGTCAGAGGGTGGAAGAGGATGGGATATTTCCCAGGGAATGCCTTGCTGGTAAATGATGAACTAGCACTCGGCTGAGTCCTCAAGGGTTAACACATTGTTGTTAATGTAACCTCACACTCTACAAAGCAGCACAAATGGAGGGAGGGGAGACAGCATGGCAGACAGAGACACACACCCTGTGTGTGAGAGACAGAGATGTGCATTGCCCCTTTAACTACACTGACTCCACTCTAAGTACATTGCCTTTTTAAGTAGATCAGCAAGTTGAGACAGCAGCTGCTGCCAGCAAGCTCCCTCCGTCCTGAGTCCTGTCATGTCTCCCGTCCCCCCCCCCATGGAGATGGGGTAAGCGGGGGGGAGGGGGCCACCCTGACATTAGCCCCCCCTCTTCCCCCAGTCTCTGCACAGCAAGCAGGAGGCTCCTGGGAGCAGCTCCAAGGCAGAGGGCAGGAGCAGCAGAGGGCAGTGGGGGAGGGACAGCTGAACTGCCATCAATTGATAGCCTGCTGGGCAGCTGCTGCACAGGGAACTTAGGAGGGTGGGGGGCTGCCGATCTACCCTGGGTCCAAGCCCCCACCAGCTAGCTCCACTGGGCTCCTCTTCCTGCAAGCAGTAGACAAAGCAGGCAGCTGCCAAACGACATTATACGGGAGCATTGTGCAACTTTAAACGAGCATGTTCTCTAATCAGCAACGAAACAACGAAACATTAACTGGGATGACTTTAAGTGAGGAGTTACTGTACTAGTTATTGTTTCAATATGCTACTTATATAGGTATGAAGGTGTCAAGGTACATTAGCCTCTGCAGTCACTGGACCAGTTTCTAATTCAGAATATAAATGGTTATGCCACAGTCAAATTTTCCATGAGATACTTTACACATGCACATTGTTTTGTGATAAAATGTAGATGGACTCAACTCTTATCTATGCCACTCTGACAAAATAGAATTTTATCATTTTACCCAAGTCAGCCTCATTCGCATACACACCTTTAATGCAACATTCTTGCCAAATGTAACATCACCCGAAACCGTGAGATGATCCAGTTCAAGCATATCTGGTATACTTTCAAACCTACTCAGGTAATCTTGAACCTTTTCAAAAAACAAAAACAGCAATAGTTTAGAGGATGCATTTGCTTATGTATTTTTTCCCCAAAACTAAGGGTTTAATCCTAGAAGAAAGTATTGAAACAAGTTACGAAAGGATGAGACTAAAGCTAAATGTAAAGTGTATAAATACAGCAGGATTAACAATCCTTCAAGAATTTATTTTGTGAATGAAGAGTTCCTATCCCTGTTCTAGGAAACTAGCTCCAAAATCTGTTCTTGAATCTACATCAGACAGAACCACAAGTCACCAACTATCCCCATGATAGCAATGAGAGCTAGTTTCAACATAAAGTTATGGGAAACTAATTATGGACAACAGTAACAGTAATACACGCTGTCTAGAAATTAGGCAGTTTAAAGAAAACCTGAACTTTAGAATGGACAAAACACTACCCTCATCTTTACTATCGCCAAGTAAAAAGGATAATGAAGTATGAGATAGCTATTATAATGCTGTGAATATTCAGATGTTTTTAAGATGTTTGAATGCAGCTATTATTTCATGACTCAATGGAGCAGTCATAATTTGCACAGTTGGAAGTAACTGAAGTAACTGTCCTTGTAACCTAGTCTCCTCTTACTGGTATGTTAACGTATGAAGGACATCAGTGTTTACAGTCTTTTCTTGAGAAAAATATGTAACTCTTAGGGTTTACCTTGGTGAAAGAGCTTCCCAGTTTGACCAGAGGTACAGTTGGAAATTCACGTTTCTCACTCATAGTTAAGGATCCAGCATTAAGGCTATACAGGTTGGACATCACAAGCAAGAGATCTGATGTGGTCTTGACAGGCAGAAAACGACTACGAGGTACATTTATCCCCAAAGAATTCTCAAAACTTTTAACAGCAGCACCAACTGCAGTCTCCAGCTGAATAACATTTAAACCTCCATCCAAAGTCTGAAAAAGAAAGTTGTAGCATGAACATGACCAGACAAACAAATACTTGTTCACCATCAGACCTTTAAATAGTCAAAAGCACTAACATTGTTTTAAAAGGGGACAGTTATGCAGAATATAAAGACATTCAGGAAACAAAGGTGAAGTTGGAGAAGTTAGCACAGTTGGACACCTCTGCACAGTCTCTGCTGTTTCCCCTCTGAAGTCCTGTCATGAGCTTACCTTTGGATTAACGATGATCTCCATATCAATAGCGTTTTGCTCTTGCAGTCGTTTAATTGCAGGCAAAGAAATCCACAAGTTGTTTGTATTGAATATTTTGAATTTTGACACAGACTTGAATTCATCAACATGTGCTTTTGGAACCTGAGCTATTTCTACCAGTCTCAGTTTGTTATCATATTGCGTGAGTGTACCACCCTGCAAAGGCAGAACAGATCTAAGTACTATAATATATGTAACAGCATGCTATACGTACATATAAAATCTTTATAACGGCATGCAATATATATCTTCTTAAAACACACTGTGAAGTGAGGTGCAGTTGGAAGTGTTTTGCCTATCACATTCCAATACCAAATACCTAATCTTAGGGCTTGTCTACACTTACATTTTATGGCGCTCTAACTTGCTGGCTCAGGGGGGTGAAAAATCACTCCCCTGAGCGCAGCAAGTCTGAGCGCTTTAAAGCGCTAGTGTAGACAGGCTCTGCGTGCTGGGAGCCGTGTTCCCAGCACTTGGAGCTAATCCCCTCGTGGAGGTGGATTACCAGGAGCACTGGCAGAGCTCTCTCCCAGCGCTCACGGGCGACCACACTCACACTTCAAAGTGCTGCCGCAGGAGCATTCCCGCGACAGCGCTTTGAAGTTTCCAATGAAGCCATGCCCTTATATAAAACTTGTTTAACTTATGATAGAAACTGACTGGAACACCAGCATTGTTTATGCCAGTTATTGATATTGGAAAACACTAAGAGTTTTTTATGAAACATTTAAATAGCTGTTATCCACAGTGGCTCTCGACAGTGGATAAAATTTTCCAAAGCACCTAAGTGACTTAGATGCCTAAATCACCTAAGCACTTACGGAAAGTTTTAGTCAATTTAAAAAAGTCACCTTTAGCTTGTAATGGATAATTAAACAATGGAGAATTCTATAAGGTTACATGTCAGGATCTAAATCAGGGGTCGGCAACATTTGGCACGCAGCTCGCCAGGGTAAGCACCCTGGTGGGCCGGGCCAGTTTTTTTTATCTGCTGATGCGGCAGGTTCGGCCGATCGCGGCCCGCCGTTCTGGGCCAATGGGGGCGGCGAGAAGCCGCGGCCAGCACATCGCTCGCCCGCGCTGCTTCTCGCCGCCCCCATTGGGGGGGGGCGAACCGCGGCAAGTGGGGGCCACGATTGGCCAAACCTGCCGCGTCAGCAGGTAAATAAGCTGGCCCAGCCCGCCAGGGTGCTTACCTTGACGACCCGCGTGCCAAACATTGCCGACCCCTGATCTAAACTAAACCTTTTCACAAAAGAAAATTAAAAAGTTATGGTTGAAATAGAAGATAGTCAGCTGACTATGTACTGTAGGTTATGTGGCACTTACTACAGTATCAGTTAACTTTCCCCATGGGGCTTCAAAGGATAAAAAGCCCTGATCTTACATTACATTGCCTTCCTTTTATGGGTTGAATCAGATCCTTTACAATAATATCAGATGAATGGGACACTAGCAGTATTTTTCATGGTTAAAGAACATGGGACAAGACCCTTACAGGTGGTGGTACAAATCACTATGTGATAAAAATGCTTACAGCATGTACCAAACATGTCATTGTTTTGGTTTAAATGTTGGCCAACAATTAGCCAGAGACCCCGGTTTCACCACCTGAAACTAGTCAGGGCAGGGTGCTGGGTCAAAACTGCCAGAAATTTAGGCTATAGAGCATTATATATTGTATTTTTAAAATACAGCAGTGGGTTAGGCAGTCCTGAACTAGCAAGAGAGGCTACTACTGTAGCACGGTGGTTCTCAGCTTCTTCCATATTAAGACTCCTCTTAGATGTTGCTATATGGGAAGGGAAGGGTGTCATGACCCCCAGGTTGAAAATCCATGTGGCCTATACAATAGGCTGCCCTGTCTAGTAGTTCAAGCCCAGGAGATGTATATATTTTTTTAATACTTGCATATGACTGACCAAACCAGCATGCTGTACGGCACTCCACGCCACAAAACTCTAAATAATGTCATAAAACCTGCTGACTTTACATCTCTTTTTCAAGTTAGATGTACAGCTGACTGCTGGGTTCAGGTATATAAGCCTTAAAGATATTTGAGGTGATATTTAACATCTGGTTGAAACTACTGATACAAAAGGAAATGAGACTAAAATTTGCTAAATCAGTGAGTGGATGAATTGACTTGAACAAATATATTTTTACCTTAACATCTGCCCGGGTTTTATTTGTGACCTCCATGACAAATTCACAACATTTTCCATTTGGTGGATTCATAAGATGGTTAAGAATGTAAAGATCCACAGTTGCTCCCAAGTTATCTATATTGGACACAAAAATGTACTCTTTCCCCTCTCCTATAAGTGTGTCAAGCAGACCAGAGTTATAGAAACTGGAGTAGATATCGCCGTGACCTGGGGGATACCACGCCTCAGTATTCTCTCCTGAGTAAGATACGTCCTTGGCTATTGGCAGTAGAGACTCTTTATTAATTCTAGGGTACCTGCAAAATGACAATTATTAGATCTCATCCATGTTAAATACTGATACAGACCTTAGTGCAGTAGTAATGCAGTCACATGGGATACTCCAGACTTGGTGTGGCTTTAAAATTATTACTTCTTAGGCCAGTTAATCAGATACACAGAAACTGGAGGAGACTGTGTGTGTTCATACTTGGATATTGGGGCAGAAACTGCAAGTTAATATTTAATTAAGTATGAACTTAAATGAATCATCTCTTTGAAGCCAGAGGTAATGCAAGTTTCTTCCTCCACAAGGGTTCAGAACATGTTATATGCAGTCACTGGAACCTAGGAATTCACTTTTTAAAAAGCAGGACCCTCTCGAATCTCCCATGACCAATTCAGGGCAAACTTCGTTGGTGGTCAGCCTACAAGTCACTCTACACCTGCTTCCGACAGCCCCAACCCTGTGGTTTCACAGCCAAGACAGTTCAGAATTCAAATCCCATGTTCCTGCATTCCACTGCATTCTGATCTCGGAATACAGATCTCTTCCACCCATTTATTTTTAGTTATTAATTTTATCTGGCTGTTCTTGGGCCCTCTCACTTTTTAAACTTCCAAAAAGGCCTGTTTAAAGAGGTAGAATATGAAAGTATGTCACTATTAATACTCAATAATATTTAATCTGTCTGAAAACTCTAACAAAAATATTTAATATGCACAACACGGAAGAGCTTGCTTGTTTCTTTTACCCCAAACAGAAGAAAAAAAAAAAGTCTGATACCTGCTTTGATTAAAAGTATATATTTTCACACGACTGTGGCTGTACTTCTGCAAGATTTTCTTTGTGTCTTCATCAGTGTTAAAGGAGTTCATTAGAACAAGAGGAACATCTGTGTTGTAGGTTTTGTTTAGATGCTGAGGAGAAAAAAAGATCATATTCAGCAAGAGTTACTGGGTTTTATTTCTGCCACCTAAACAATGAGACTTTAGATACTATTTGCAGACTGTGTCAAACAATGGTTATGAAAAATATCTCTTAAAAAGATATTTAGACAAATGTGACAGTTAACTAAAGACAATCTTCATAGCTACAGAAGTATTTATGATGAAACAACAACAGTTATTGAAGGTCTAAATTAAATGTGCAAGCGCACACACAAATCATTCAAAGCTAACACAACAATTGAGTTTTTAACTCTTCAGTTCTAACTGGACAGTGCATCAGATAGGCTAATGCATACAAGATGTGCCACAAAATGGTTATGTTGAAGGGACTCGTAGCTCTCTTTGAATTTCAGACATACATACACCCAGAAAACCATTTGTCCTTCTGCATGATATTTTATCCCAATAGGCAATTTAAAGCTTTTACAATCCACTCTGTATTTAGGATTCTTTATAAATGGATTACAATCTCCTACCCACAACTGCTTTAAAGCTTTTTTTGGCAGATTGATGACATGAACAACAGTACAGAGCAGTTAGGATGTTATGGTATTGGTTATGGGGGGAGGGATAGCTCAGTGGTTTGAGCATTGGCCAGAGTTGTGAGTTCAATCCTTGAGGGGGCCATTTAGAGATCTGGGGCAAAAATCTGTCAAGGACAGTACTTGGTCCTGCTGTGAAGGCAGGGGATTGGACTCGATGACCTTTCAAGGTCCCTTCCAGTTCTATGAGATAGGTATATCTCCATATTAATTATTAATTTGTTATTCAGGAATTGGTTAAAAACAGTTGAAAAATGGTGCGAGTAGATGTATAATCCCCACATTGGTTAACCATGGGTTATAACAGGAGACTGAGCCCAGTTAGGCCACTGGCTGGCACCTGAAGGAATTAGGCATAACATGATAAACCCAGCTGGGGAGGAGCTGGGTCTTTATGAAGGAGAGAACGTAGGGCAATGGCAGGAGGAGAACCAAGAATGAGTGAGATAGGTGACAGTTTCTCTCTTGGGTTGAAGACTGAGAGACTTGGAACCGGGACTAGAGGGTCCTGAGGCAACGAAGCCCAAAAGCAGTATAGTAAAGGCTAAGGGGACTTTGGAGAGGAGCTCCAGGAAGGGATAAGCTCCTGTAGCAGGCCCCTGAGGAGGGGGGATTCCAGGCAGAAAGCTCTGGTAGGCAGCATTCTGAAATGAGAATGAGAAAGAACTCTGCAGACATTAGGCTGAACCCCAGCACGAGGCCATGAGGAAGGAGGGCATGGGACCTGAAAAGGAAGCCCAGGAAGCTGAGGATATCAGGGAAGGCCGCTAGAGGCAAGGAAAACCCTGGGTACAGAGAGAAAAGGTGAAGGCTAGAGGAGATGTTGATTCTCACTGTTGTGGGCCCAAAAGAGGGTTCAATATGGAGCCTAGATTGAGAAGGAGAGGTTCTCAATATGGCAGTCAAGTGGGATTAGAAGTACTTGAGCTGTGTTTTCTTTGCGTGGTCTACGCTGAAGATCCCACAGGAGGACTCTGTCTTAGCAACTCCCAAACAGAGGGGCGGAAGAAACTGGAACTTTGCGTATGGTTTCATGTGGACTTGTTCCACTGAGGGGGAGGGGAGGGGGGTGTAACTCAACCATGACCTGGACAGAGGGCTGAGTTGCAAGAAGAGACAGACCACCTCCAGACTGGCGTGACCATCGGCAGGGGGTACTAGACAGGAAGAGCTGCTACACCATGTCCAGCCATGAGGGGGCGCGCATACAGAGAGTCCAACTTTCTATCTATGGAGAATAGTTAAGATTAAGATTTTGGCATGTGGATTTTTATTAAGATTCATGGGCAGGATGCAGGCAATAAACCGTAAGTCACGGAAGCCAGAGCCTTGCATGGGTGGGCCTGGCAGCCGGAGCCCTGCTACCCGGGGCTGAAGCCACAGATGTCTGTTAAAGTCACGGAATCCGTGGCCTCCGTGACCAAATCATATCCTTAATGATTGTCTAACGTAGACAGAGCACACAGTAAAAAGTATTAAAAAATTCAGAACCCAAAATGAAGTAGCCCCTCCCTTAACTATATGAAGGGTGATAATGGGCATTATTCTACTGCAATAAGGAGTGAATCAAATCACCTTCATTGGGACTGTTCTGGAAAGAAGAATATTCACTCCAGATATGGTTTGAGGCACTCACTTGTGTAATTTTTAACCGCTGGTACATTCAAAAAGGTGCGGGCACACTCTCAGTGTCTTTAACCCTACTCTGTGTGTTAGGATCTATTAAAATAATCTTAAAAGTGATTAAAAGACAAGTTTTGTAATATGCTTCTTGCCATGGATCTCCAAGAACTTCTGTTAAGTGCAGCTTTCATGTCAGCAACGGAGCAGCTATTAAGAACTTAAGTTTCCAAACCTCTGTGTGTGGGGGGGGGACCCCAAAAAGTGGGCACATTAAACCTCCACCTCAACAAAGACCCTCAAAAGAGAACACCCGAAGCATCCTCTTGGATATCACACTGAATGCAAGAATTGGGCACAAGACTAAATCTTTGTATGGGACTGCAGCTCACCTTCCTAGCTCTTGGGGAAAGGACCACTAGACCCACCAATACATGTACTCCAAACTAAAATACTTTGGTAAGCACCTAAAACTAGAAAGAACTGCATGAGGAAACTAGGGCAAGACAATATCCTACCCTTTTCATGGCCATCTTACTTATCTACTGTAAGAATAACTAAGTAGCACTGTAAATGTAAAGAGGTAAATCTATAACAGCCAAAATGCCCTCCCAAAACCTGCAATTTTTCACTTGCTTTTCGGAGGAATAAATGCCAATCACTTCTAAAATCTGGATTTTACTGAGAAGAGAGTATACTTGGAGTGATGCTAAAAACATTTGGTGTGGCAAGAGGGAGGGTTAAACTTAGAGAAAACAAAGCTTTTAAAGCTGCTCTTGGGACTCAGATCTGGGGGGGGGGGGGGGGGAAATCAAATATGTACCTGGGATTTTGCTGCTTAAGGCCCTGCTAAACGCTGCAGTTTGATCCATGGTACTTTAGAAGTACAAGCACTGTCTGGGTTAGCATGCATGCTGATTTAACCTTGTCCAGAATGGTGTGAACCAGCAGTTCTCAAACTTTAGCAACCCGAGGACCCCCATTTTGATTTTAAAATTTTGGGGGAGCCCCAACACCCCCGCTCAGGCCCAGGCCCCATCCCCAGTCCGGCCCAGGCCCCACCTTCCCCCACTCACTCCCCCCTACCCTCACTCACTTTCACCAGGCTGGGGCAGGGGGTTGGGATGCAGGAGGGGATCCAAGCTCTGGGAGGGAGTTTGGGTGCAGGCTCAGGGAGAGCGTTGGGGTGTGGATGAGAGTTCCAGGAGCGGCGCAGAGCCAGGGCAGGCAGGGAACCTTAGCTCCACTGCGCCGCCGGACTTTTAGCACCTAAAATCTCCCGGTTTAGCTTCAGTAGCCTTCAGGAGATAGAGGGAGGCGGAGGAGTTGAGGGAGGAAGGGGGAAGAGTTGATCAGTGGGGTCTGCAGACCCCAGTTTGAGAAATGCTGGTGTAATTCAATTATTTAAGGTTCCCATTCCATCCACATAACATATGCGATACTTTATTTTTATCCTCTTTTCAGTGCAATTCCCTGCATCCCAGCGAGTTGGGGGGGTCTTCCATTTCCCTGCCTATCTTCTTTTGGGAAGCTTCCATCATAGTCACAATCTAAGGACCATATGGGATTCCCTACCATCTCTGTTAATGCTGCTACTTACTCTGCCATGGTGGGAGTGGCCGTGTGCATCACTACTAAGTGGTGCTCATAATCCAGTCCCAGTGCAATAACTCTCAGCACTCCCAATCGCTAGTGACAGAGAGCAGAACAGGGATCGGATTCCAGTTTCCTACCTAGTAGGTCAGAGCAGTACCCCTCAGATGGCCCAGTTTCAATTTTTTAATCGAATCAGATTAGTCAGTGGAAGTGTTTCTAAATTAGCAAGAATTTCAATAGGAGTTTTAGCCTACGCTCTGATTCACAAAGTATGTTGTTTCCACAATGGCTTTCAGAGCAGATCAAAAGTTTCTTACCTCAATCTGCTGAACTGTCAGGTCCAAGAAGGTGTTTTCATTCCGCACGCCGATAAGACTTTTTGGGCCTTTACAGCCCATGCTAGTGCCCAAGCCACCATTTAGTTTCACTACAACCAGTTTGTTCAAGACTGAGGTGATGTTAACAGGCAACCCCCTGGCCCTTATCTTCTCATAGGGCTGAATCTGTAAGGAAGCAGCAATTTTAGAAGGTATTCAAGTAAATTTGTCAGAGGTGACTGAAATAAACTAACATCTTTTTGTAGCTCTTGTTACCCTTCCCCACTGCTAAGAAGGGATTTCTAAAGGAACAGGAAAATATATCATGTAATAGAAAGGCTGAACTCTGAACTACAACTCCTTGTCAAAGTTCTCAACTTTCGTGTGTTAGAAAGTTACTCACCCCACCCCCCTTCTCAAATTTAAGAAGTTAATCTTCAACAATACCCAAATTTATTTGTGAGGCATCATTAGAGTGCCCAGCATATTACAGACATGTAGGAAGATAAGGTTCCTACCCTAGACAGCTTAAAACACCACATACAATACAGTTTGTTAAAAAATAAAACACATTTTCCAAGAGGAGAGGTTATTTAATAGACAAAAGTGTCAAGGAAAGTTTAAGCTTTATTCAAATGCAGATACTCCTCATCACTTCCCTCTTCCAGCCCACAGGGAAAGTGGGCTGGGTACGAACAGAGGTAAGGAGTAGTTAGAGGATCAGGACCGCATCCCCCGACTTACAGTGGTCCACCCGAGGTCAGCAAGAGAACCTTTGTGAAGCTTTTTTATATATATAAGTCCAACCCACCCACCCCAATAGCGAGCCTGCCTACCAATCAAGTCGCACCTTAGGAAGTCTCTCTCTGTGCAAGAAAAATGTTTGACTTTTTCTTCCTTTTAAAAGCAGCTTTCTCTTGCTGCAGTCTCTTGCTGTTCTGTACTAAGGTCACCTAAGCAAACAAGCAGAGCAGGCTAAGTTTTAAAAATTCTTTGCAAGAGTCTTTAATCAGATTAATGTTGGTTCTTGGTACTAGGCCTGTTAATTTTTTTCCACCTTGCAGCAAAAGTTCCAAAATGCTTCTAACCCTTCTATTTTCAGAGTATTCTCAGCCAATTCACTTAGAACTTTCCCTACACAAGCGGCGTCCCAAGTTTGGGAAACACTGATCTAATAGAATAAGGCTATAGAATGTTTTTCTACATTTTTTCTTTTGAAGGAAGCTTTTTAGAGGATTAAAACATTACACAGATTATTTATGGCATTTGAAAAAAAAAAATCTGAATGCTTCAAAAACTTCCAGCACAATGACACAGAAATTACTTCAATTCTGGTTGGAATGTAGCAGAAATGCATCTGATTTATAACAAGACATGGACTAAATAAATTTGAGGACTTCATGTTCACTTTGGGTATGCTGGAGGAAGGGGGGGGGGATGGAAAACCACATTACACGAGAACAAAAAGTTCATGTTCTGGTTGAGTGCAGAGGAAAAAAAACTGTATTGCACAATTGATATTCCTGACCAATACGAGATGGTAGACTAGAAGGAAACTCTTACATCAGAGGAGTTCTGCCATGTACAACTAGGAAGGAGCTTGCTTTCCATTAAATGAACTTATCTTTTCTTAGTTGTCTAGTTAAGTCATTGTGCCACAGCTACCTCGTTATTCAAATAGTGGAAGTTTGCCTAACCGAAGTGTCATAGTGCAATCTATTATAGTTACTCCATTACCTTAGAACATTGGCCCAAGGCCAAAACTATTTATTCAACAGAAGTAATTGATTAACCACCTTTAAGGCAACATGCCAGTTTCCCTTCCTTTAAAAAATTTTAATAATGAAGTTTTGATTTGTGTTTAATATGCATGGTATTTCAGTGGAGGAAACGGATAGTTTTAATGGATTTTTACATAAAAGTGCATTTTAAATTGTGCTACAAGATTAGGAAGTTTACAAATGAGGGTGGACAGTGTCCTATACCCTAAGACTAGGACACGTCACAGAACAACCTTAGCTACTGAATGGCTAGGTTTTGGAGAGTAAATAGCATATCTCAAACTTAAATTAAATTATGAAGTTACCAAATGCAAACAGAGGAAATCTCTGTAACTTTAAGGGCTAGCAATTTACTTCTATAAGTAAGAAAACTTAGATTTTCCTGCACAGTAGCATCAGTTGTAGAGTTTCCTACTTGTCCTTGGTGTGTGGATTTTCCAAAGACTTGAGGGGGTAGTGCTCCCCAACACCCTTTGCTGCATGAAGGGAAGATCCAGGGAACAAGCCAAACCATTTAAGAATATTTTTATAAAAATTTTGTTTAAATAAGTTCCTCCTTACTTACCTAACAAAATGAGAGTCCAGAGTTTATTACTCGTATAGCACCATATACGTATATGCTGCATTTACACCCCAAGTAATTATAGGTCTGTGAGTCGGACATTAATCCCAGGCCAAGATAACAGAGTGGCTGATATGGTACTGGATTAGTAAAGAATTAAAGGAGGGTAATTTAATTAATGCCAATCAACATGGGTTTATGGAAAATAGATCCTGTCAATCTTTTTTATGAGGTAGAAAGTTTGTTTGATAAAGGAATAGTGTTGATGTAATAGCCTTAGATTTATGTAAGCCATTTGACATGGACGCGCATGACATTTTGATTAAAACAGTGGAACAATATAAAATTAACATAGCCAGTTTTTAATCCATTTAATATGTGCTGATAGGTCTTAAAAGGTAATTGTAAACTAGGTAATCATCACAGAACGGGTATGTTTCTAGTGGGGTCCTACAGGTATCAGTTCTTGGCCCTATGCTATTTCACATTTTTATTAGTGACCTGGAAGAAAACATAAAATCATCACTGGTAAAGTTTGCAGATAGCACACAAATTAAGGGAGCAGTAAACAACAAAAAGGACAGGTCACCGACAGAGGGATCTGGATCACTTGGAAAACTGGGCGCAACCAAACAATATGCACTTTAATATGGCTAAATGTAAATGTATACATTTAGGAACAAAGAATACAGGCCATGCTTACAGGATAGGGGATTCTATCCTGGGACGCAGTGACTGAAAAAGATTTGGGGGTCGTGGTGGATAACAGCTGAAGATGAGCTCCCCGTGCAATACTGCAGCCAAAAGGGCGAATGCAATCCTTGGATATATAAACATGGGAACCTCAAGTAGGAGTAGAGAGGTTATTTTACCTCTGTATTTGGCACGGGTGCAACCACTGCTGGAATACTGTGCCCAGTTCTGGTGTCCACAGTTCAAGAAGGATAATTGGAGAGTGTTCAGAGAAGAGCCATGAGAATGATAAAAGGATTAGAAAGCATGCCTTATAGTGATAGATTGAGCTCCTTGAGTCTGTTCATCTTAACAAAGAGAAGGTTAAGGGGTGACAGGATTATGTAAATACGTACATTGGGAACAAATATTTAATAATGGGCTCTTAATTCTAATAGAAAAAGGTATAACATATCCAATGGCTGAGAGCTAAATTCAGATGACCGGAAATAAGGCCTACATTTTTAAGGTAGGGTAATTAAATGCAACAATTTACCAAGGGTCATGGTAGAGTCTCCATCACCGACAATTTTTAAATCCAGATTGGATGTTTCTTCTAAAAGATATGCTCTAGGAATTATTTTGGGAAAGTTCTATGACCTGTACTTTACAGGAGGTCAGACTAGATTATCACAGTGGCACCTTCTGGCTTTGGAATCTAAAAAGTCAAGATGGAAAAGCTCTCCCAAAGATCTTAGTGTAAGTTGTCTCTCTTTCTGTTCTTGAGAGAACATATGAAGTGGTGAAGGGGATGAGGAATCAGTAAAGTAATACATACAGAGATCCTTAGTGACTCTGCAGTGTGAAATTAGGAAATCAAATACCAGCTCTCAAAGTTTCAACCTGGAGATGCAAAGGCTCAGCTACTACTACTACTCTATTATATCAGTAATAAATCTGGAGTAACTCCATTATGAGAGTCGCATCAAATTAACATTGCTGCTCCAGATTTCCACCTCCCTCCCTCGATATAAATGAGAACTGAATCTGGCCAAATATCTTACCTTACTTGTTAATTAGCTTGTTTAAAGCAGTTATCCGGGAAAACAAACCTTAAAAACCCCACCCCCTCATTTAACACCTTTTTAAGAAAGAAAGATTAAGATGAATTTACTTAACTTTCCATTATAAATTAACTAAAGATGTTACGTCTTCAGAAGCTAGTCACATTCTACATGCTAGAGAAAATGGAACTGTTCCTCAGAGGACCCAGCAGCATACACTTCTAAAACCTGCTCTCTGTTACTCCACAAAGATGGCTGTTTATTTTTGATATTGCAAATATAAGCCCAATGAATCTTCATCAAGATTCCTCTTAAGAAATTTAGAATTTAATTTAATGCCTCCGTTATGTAGCAGAGCTTCCTAAATGGTATTTAAGTGGTATTTAAGTGATGTAAAGATTAAAATATTCATACCCCCAAATCTTGTGTGAAGTGATACGTTTCAGATTTCAGATTCTAAGTACACTGCTGTAAACACAACAATCAAATTGACTGTTTCAGTTGTCTTTACCAGGAGATTGCAAATAAAACCACAAGCTGAACAAACTTTTTTTACACCATCATCTAGAAAAGATTTATGGCAAGTTTGGTTTTTTTTTTTTAAAAACTATACCAAAGACAGTGATTTATGTATCCACTGAACCTAAAAAGTACATACTAAGTACTCTGAAAGGTCTAGTAGCATCCTGGTTTTTTATGCATAAATGTGTGATTAGTAATAGATGAAACATCTGTTCCTTCATCAAGTCAGTAGGTGGAAAAGGGAGTAAACATTCAAGGGAAGTGATAGGTACGCTTTCTTTGTGGAGTAACAGAGAGCAGGTTTTAGAAGTGTATGCTGCTGGGTCCTCTGAGGAACAGTTCCATTTTCTAAAAAGAATGTGTGTGCACTATCCCCTAATGGTTTTAAGGATACTATCATGTAATCCAAGATTCAATTTCCATAGTGTCAAATAAAATCCCATACATTAGCCCTGATGCTTCCCTCCCTTTAAGCAGGGCAAAGGGAGTGGATGCAGGCTCAAAACAGCACTAATTCCCCCCTAGGACTTCTACTCTTACTTCCCACTTCCCTCCCAAGAAATGGCAGAGGAGGAGGATGGGAAAATACAAATAACATTCAGCCAATTGCAGCTTGGCTTCTAAGGGTGGCATGTGCCACGGAGGGGGAGATTGGGGACTTTACATAAGTGGGGTCTTCAGAAAGCACCCCTCCTCACCCAGCAAGATTTTGGAGAACTCTGAGAAATTCAGGTTCCTAAATGACTCTTCTCCCGTGGGTGTAGGGCAAACTCATTTTAAACACACACAATCCTAGACTGTCACCGTGTGATCCAGAGGTTACAGCAAAGATTCAAATGTTGGTAATCTGGAATTTATCCTGAGTTCCAATCCAAGTCAGCTATAAGCACCAACACAGAGCGCTGGGGGAATCCAAATCAAGTAAAAGGTCACTAGAACGTGCCTCAGCCAGCCTACTATAATAGCATCAATATCAAGTCTCCATGAAAGAGACAGCTCAAAGAACAACCGTAAAAATAAAAAGGGCCTTTTCATATTGCCCGTACAAGTACTTTATGTTGCAGAGTAACACAGTACAGTTCTTCATTAACAGGAACGTAACTGCCAATACCTAGGGTTATTCAACTAATATTACGACAGAAGAGGCTTTCAAGTTCTGTAGAGTTGTTTTATTTATAGCCTAGGAAGAGAAGCTCATTTATTCCAGGAAGAGAGGTGCAGAGAATTAAGAGACTGATATTAGAAGTCCAAGTTCGTTTAAAAAATTTAAAAAAAATAGCTACAGCCAGCTCACTGTAAAGTACGTGGTAAAAGTCAGCATTTTAAACCAGCACCAATCAAAGCTAAACTCAGCTACTCGGGGAATGAATGATGGGGAAAGAACAGTTATACATAGTCGTGTTGCATTATTTTATGTTTATATTTAAATAGACATACACACTCTTTTGCTGGATTATGGGAGCAGTGTAAGGCATTCTTGGTGGCAATGCTATTTGAGTCAAGCAGCAGGAGAATTTTTGTAGATTTTGAGAGCCATAGAATTTTACCCAGTAACTCCTGCGTCAAGCCCATGGCTTTGGGTCAAGTTAGAGGAGAGAGTTTGAATGCCAAGCACGGTTACTCGGTTACTGCAGTTACACTTCAAAGGAAAAGAGAACTTGGATGCTTTAGAACAGGGGTGGGCAATAATTTTCGCAGGGGGGCCACTCCACGAATTTTGGTAAGTCGCCACGGGCTGCACATTTCTACTATATTAATGGAGGGGGTGTGGAGTCTGGGAGGGAGTTTGGGTGCAGGAGGAAGCTCCGGGCTGGTACAGAGTGTTGGGGTGCAGGAGAGGGTGAGGGGTGTGGGCTCTGGGAGGGAGTTTGGTGCAGGAGGGGGCTCCGGGCTGGGGCAGGAGATTGGGGGGCAGGGTCTGGGAATGAGTTTGGGTGTAGGAGGGGGTTCTGACCTGGTGCAGGAGGTTGGGGTGCGAGGTACAGGCTCTAGCTGGAAGGCGCTTACCACAGATGGCTCCCGGCCAGCGGCAGGCAGCAGTGCTCAGGCAGGCTGCCTGCATTCCGTGGTCCCACGCCGCTCCCGGAAGCGACTGCGGCAGGCTGCTGCTGGCACGTCTCTGCGTGCCCCTTGGGGGGAGGGGGACAGTGGGTCTCCGTGCACTGCCCGCATCCACAAACACTGCCCCCGGGGGCCATATTTTGCCCACCCCTGCTTTAGAATGAGCTTCAAAGAAGACTGCAATCTAGCCATCATGGTCAAACGAAAGAATCACTACAAGTGATCCATTTGTTGGGAGGAAAAGGACATAAACAAGTCCATGAACTCTAAAATATTAGAAACTGTAATAATGCAGTTTTCACAAGTCAAGCAACCAAGCTTTCATAAACAACATTTGACCTTAGGCATTATCATACTGTATCAGACCAGTGGTTCATCTACTCCAGTATCCTTTCTATAACAGTGACCAGTATTAGATGCTTCACAGTAGGTTTGAAACAAAATGCATATAAGCCTGGCGTAAGACAAGTTTCACACAACATACCAGCACAATTAAAAATCCCCTACATCTTTTCCCCCCTTGCAGACTTTCAAGTATAGCTGGTTATTCAAGAAACCCGACTCATCTCCCCAGCCCACTCCTCAGAGCTAGATCCTCCCATAAAGGGACAAATTACCAGCCAAAAGCAGTAAGGACACAGAAGGTGTGGGGGGAATGAACTGAAACACATTATTCCCCTTCCCCAGAATTCATTCCACACGGAGTGGCAAAGTCTAGAGATTGCCATCCCCTTGGAAGCCATGGGAATCACCCAGCATATAACAATGACTAGCATATTAGCATTATCCCTTACAAAAATTTCCACCTCCTCCAGAGGAAAGGGTTCAAGGCCAGCTGAAGACAGGGCCTCAGTCTGTGGTATTAGCCCAGCCCCCGCCCTTCCCCCACAAAAGACAGCCAAGCATGTGCTTGAGTGACACCTGAGAGTGCTCAGCACTCCCTCTGCAGTGTCTTTTTAATGCTATCCCCCCTGCATGGAAGAATGCTATCCCTCCCCTTGCCAGAGGGTGATTATTTGGAAACTGCACCATTTGAAACTAAAAGAAGTTCCAATCACTTTTGCAGAAAGGATGAGTTGGCTACAGCTATCAAAGCTCAGCACCAGAACGCCCCACGTTTGGGAGCAAACCACAAGGGTTGGCCAGAAAGCAGTTGCATGGTATGGAGAAGGTCTCTTCTGTTGAGCAGATAGTGGCCAATGCTAGAGAAACACCACCAATATGTTTGGACTTTATAAGGAGTGTATGTGAAGGGAAATCCTTTAGCAATGTTATCCGGGAGCTAGGTGGCATAAGTAAGATCCTTGCAAGGGTCTTTGTTATGAGCAGGTTTTCAAAACATTAACATGCCAAACCACGGACAGAATGTGATCTTTATCCCTGATGGCAGTCCCTCTGTGCTATTTCAAATGCACATCCGTTCAGGAATACCATCTGTTCATAGCAAATTTATTCTGTCCATAGTTCATCTATTCTGCTATATTTTCAAGAGGAAGCACACAGAATAAATGGAAGAGGCAGGACTCAGGATACGGTAACTTCACCGCACACAGGATGTATCTGAATAAACTACAAATGGGAGGGAAGCCTGAAGGTTGCAAGTATGGATTTGTTAAAAAAACATGAGTGACTTATACAGCATAAGAGGGCATTTATATAAGAAAGTGGAAAGACTGATGAGAGGACAGCTACCGGATTCTGAATGTGTGTTTAGGAAAAGCAGCAAGCCGACATCTGCTTTCTGCAATTCCTGCCTAAATGACTTGTCAAAAAATGCTGCATCCTTTCAATCATTTCACTCAGCTCTTATACACAGCACTGTCTTATTACCCACCCATGAGCATGCTAAGTGCTTCACTGAAATGCATAGGAAATCAATTCCTGCTCTAAGGAGCTTACATTATAAACATTGGATATGACGGACAAGTGAAGACAGAGACATACTGAGAACAGAAGGGACAAGGAAGGACATGATTTACAGAAATAAGGTTAGTGTTACTCATTTTAGACATATACACTTCTTGGCAATGCAGAAGTTGTGGGAGGGGATTTAAGCTACATTTATTTTTTTTAGGCAATGCTGATGTGTATTTTTTAGGAGTGATGTGAATGAGGTAAGGCTCGGAGTTTGACTAATAGATTTTACAAGTTTGTTCCAAGTGTAAGGAGCAATGCGGATGAAGGCATAGAGATATCTGTGGGAGACAAAGGGAGCACTAAGACTGGCATCACAGGCAGTGGAGAGGAACACAGCACCCATGTTGGTCAACGTGCACACAAGACATTGAGGGCATTTTTTTTTAAATAGGGTATAATAATGTGTTAAAATTCAACTCTAGAGGACTGCTTGAGTAATAGCACAAGATGGATACAATCAACTATCTTGTCCTCAACCCTGGGAAACATAAGACTACTTGCTAGTGGGTAGGAGTTGTTGATATTGGTTCTTTTCCTTCGTAACTTAATTTACTGAGATGAATTCAAGTAGTAGGCAAGTTTAAGTATATTTTTGATATTCAGTCATGTCCTTATCAAAATCCGTGTATCACAAGCCCCTCCCATGCCCGAATCATGCAGGCTGCTCCCCTCAGACCCCAGGTGACCTCACCATATCAACATAGCACCTCAGGACTCCACTAACGCAATTCCCTCCCAGTAGATTTTCCAGCAGGCCTTTTCCATCACTTGCAATTTATGCAGAATGAAGTGCCAGGCTTACTCAAGTAGGATTAAGTTACATCCCTCTCTCCATCCCTCCCATGTTCTTTACTCTGGCTTTCTAAAAAGGGCCAGACTAACGTTAAGTTGATCCTCTTTTTCCTTATGGCTCCAAATAGGAATAGGTCCTAGCTGTAAAACTGGAGCCTTCTGACAGAATGATAGGAAAAAAAACTTTTATTCATTTCATCTAAAATTGGTGACCTTTACTGTCACGGCCCCTAGGGTGTTAATTTTTCCCCAAACTGGTATTTGTTTCATCCCTGACCTCCATATTTTTCATGCCTCCTCATCCCTGGGAGTTTATTATAAAGCTATCATCATCCCGTTTGATTTATAAACAAGTTTAATGATTGCTTTAGTATATTTTTATAATGTACTGTTATAGAATGTTCCAGACATGTTGGCAGAGGGAACTGAATACCCACGAATGCAACCAGAACTCCTGGGCAACAAATGAGTTGCCCTGGCTTGTCAGCACATGGAAGCTCAATGAGAAATTCTGTTCCTGTTGAGCTCAGATATGCCATTAAGCAGAAGCTCTCATTGAAACGTCATTTTTACATAGCTGGTGAACTTTGTAAACTTCCTTGCTTTCATGGCTCTACTCCTTTTGGAAATTTAAAACACATCCAAGTAGCAGGAGAAATTAAACCACCACAAAGGCATATGACATTTGAATTGTTTACAGGCTTTTAAGTCATTTAAAAACTCATGCACTCAAGTTTTCCAGCTCTGCACATCTTGAACTCCATCAAATATGGGTCAAGATTATAAATGCCAGAGTTCTCATAGGTTTAAAAAAAGACCACGTACCAAATTGATTCAACAATAATCAAAGGCACCAGTTCTCATTAGGGATACTATAATAAACCATATTTGGAGTTTTGAGGTCAAAGTATTTGAGATACAACATTCCCAAGTCAAAAGTCAGGAATTTTCAAGAAACTGATCGTTTGAAATAAATCAAAAACGGTCATAACTAATGCTTTGTCAGATTTCCAACAAACTTCCCAAAAAGACAGCCTCTGGCATAATATCCTCTACATCAGCAGCTTTGGCAAAATCTGGGGGATGGAGTTTGTGTGTTAAAATATGAGTTGGACACAACAGAAAGTTAGTCACAACTTTAATTATGGAAGATCATCATCTCTGGAAGAAAGGAGATCAATGAAAAAGCTGAGAGCATAACAGTGTTAAAGACACACATACAGATTTCTCCCTTTCTCCACAAGTAAACATTACTCATGAAGAACTCAGTGTTCAAGTCGGTACCCTGAGGCCTTTCTAAAATTATATCTTCATCCCTGCTTTTGAGTTACCTAATGTTCCACTGCTTAGATCAACTTCTGTGAGAACAGAATTATCAATATTTATCTAACGAATGCCCTAGCCATGCTCACTAGCACAGAACATCACTACAGAAGTGATATTCAGTAGAAATGTGTTTTATATGAGCAGCTTTCATTCTCTATACATCTGAAAGTCCTTTAGAAAAAAGTAATGGGTTAAACATTGATAGTGTACCAAGAGGTTAGGCAAACAGAGAATAGCTCTCAGCCTTGGACAGCAGAACTGCAACTTAGAAAGTCAGGGTGTAGAATTTATTCCCTGTATCTTTTTGAAAGTGCGGAGAGATTTAGATTCCACTTAGCCCATCACATATCAACTCAAGAAATCTCTGTGATCCATTTTATCCCAAGGATGGCAACTATCACATAGTATTGTTAGCACCTAATGTTAGCACTGGATGACTCCAATTTTTCATAGATTCCAAGGCCAGAAGGAACTATTATGATAATCTAGTCTAGCCTGTGTTCTACAGGAGGTCATAGAACAACCCCAAGATATTTCCTTGGGCAGATCTTTTAGAAAAACATCCAATACTGATTTAAAAATGGTCAGTGATGGAGAATCCACCATAACCCTTGGTAAGTTGTTGCAATGATTAATTTACCCTCGTCTAAAAATTTAGGCCTTATTTCCAGTCATCTGAACTCAACTTCCCGACACTGGATCGCATTATATCTTTCTCTGTTAGACTGAAGAGCCCATTCTTGATATTTGTTCCCTGTGTAGTTATTTATATACTGTAATCAAGTCACCCCTTAACCTTCTCTTTGTTAAACTAAAGAGATTGAGCTCCTTGAATCTATCACTATATGGTAGATTTTCTAATCCTTTGATCATTCTCATGGCTCTTCTCTGAACCCTCTCCAATTTATCAACATTTTTCTTGAACTGTGGGCACCAGAACTGGACACAGTATTCCAGCAGCAGTTCCACCTGTGCCAAATACAGAGGTAAAATAAACTCTCTATTCCTACCCAAGATTCCCTGTTTATGCAACCAAGGATTGCATTTGCACTTTTGGCCACACCATTGCATTGGGAGCTCATCTTCAGTTGTTATCCACCAGGACCCCCAAATCTTTTTCAGAATCACTGCTTCCCCCATCCTGTAAGTACGGCATACATTGTGTTCCTAGATTTATACATTTACCCATATTAAAACATATATTGTTTGCTTGCATCCAGATCTCTCTGTATCAGTAATCTGTCCTCTTCATCATTTACCGCTTCCCCCAATTTGGGTGTCATCTCCAAACTTTATCAGTAATAATTTTATGTTTTCTTCCAGGTCATTAATATTTTTATCAAATAGCGTAGTAGAAACACACCCGTTCGGTGGTGGTACTCCATTCACAATTACATTTTGAGACCTATCAGTTAGCCAGTTTTTAATCAACTTAATGTGCGCGATGTTAATTTTATATCATTTTAGTTTTTTAATCAATGTCAATCAATCAACTCAAATGCCTTACAGAAGTCTAAGTTTGTTACATCAACATTATTGCCTTTATCAACAAAACTTGTAATCTTATAAAAAAATATATCAAGTTAGTTAGACAAGATCTATTTTCTATAAACCCATGTTGATTGGCATTAATTATATTACCCTCCTTTAATTCTTTATTAATCAAGTCCCATATCAGCCACTCCATTATCTTGCTCAGGGTTGCTGTCAGATTGACAGTTCTCTAACTACCCAGTCGTCCCATATGTCCTCTTTATATAGTGGCACAACATTCACTTTCTTTCAGACTTCAGGAAATTCCTGGTGACTTATTGAAAAAAAAAAAAAAAATCATTAACAGTGCAGTGAGCTCCTGAACCAGCTCTTTGAAAACTCTTGGATACAAGTTTTCTAGACCTGCAGATTTAAAAATATCTAACTTTAGTAGCTGCTGTTTAACATCTTCCTAAAATATTTGTGGAATGAAGATAGTTGTTCCCTCTCGCCAAACACAGAACAGAAATGTATTGAACACTTTGCCTTTTCTCCTCTATTATTGATAATTCTACTATTTCTATCTAGTAATGGACCAGTACCATAGTTAGGATGCCTTTTGTTCCTTATATACTTACTCTATATTGTCCTTAACTCTGCTGGCCATAGACTTCACATGTCCCTTTGCTTCCCTTATCAATTTTCTACAATTCTCAGCTTCTGATTTATATTCATTACTCTCTACTTCCCCTTTCTTCCATTTGTTTGTTTATTTTTATAGCAGCCTTCATTTGCACTCTAAATCACACTGGTGTTTTAATCAATATGGCTTTCTTCCTTGATTGTGGCTTTTTGGCATCTAGTAAAGAATTCTTACAAAATTTCCAATTATTCATATTTATCTGATTAAATTCTTCCTCCTAGCTGATTTAGCTCATAGTTGTTTCCACGTTTGTGAAATTGGCCATATTAAAGCACGACGTACATATAACTGGTCTGGACTTTATTCTGTTTGCACATTAAAAATGTGATAAGGTCACAACCACTTGTACCTAAGTTACTATAAATGTTTAGTTATGTTCAGTTCCTCTTTCTTGGTCAAGGGGAGGTGTAATGTATAATTCCTCTGTGTTGGATATAACACTTTTTTTAGTTAGGAAACTGTCATCTATAATATTTAGAACTTTCAAGGATGTTTTAGTACCAGAAACATGAGACATCCAGCATAGATCACTTAAATTGAAGTCCCCCGGGATCATGTAGCTTTTTTTCCCTTCACATTGTAAATAGGTGAGTAAGGAGCCAATCACCCTGTTCCCTATTGTGATTTGGTGGTCTGACCTCCACTAACACATCTTGTGCTTTATCTGTTAGGACATTGATCCATAAGCATTCAAGATCATTTTCTTCGAAGTTATCAGTGACTCGGAAACACAATGCCACCTTTGACAGAGAGCCACTCCCCCTCTCCTGTTGCCCACCCAATCCTTCCTAAATAGATTACCATTGATTTTAACATTCCAATCACGAGAACTATCCCACCAGGTTTCAATAACAACAACTAGATCAAATTTATGCTCACAGATAAACAAGAAGAATTGGAATCGCTCGTTACCCAGGCTCCTAGCATTGGCGCATAAGAAATTATTTGATTGCCTCTCTTCATGTCCTCTGGTTCCTTAATTAATTTTGTTCTCAATATCTTGATTTTGTGCCGAGAGCTCATATCTTCCCTTTGTTTACCGTCCCCTTTTGTTATTACTTTAATGTCCTCCTATTACTATAACTTTAATTTGGGACTTGGACACATTACTTAAGGGACAAAGCTATGAGTGTCAGCACTCCAGCCATAAAGATATCAGTTCTCAGCAATCGTGCTTTGGACAAACTTAGAGTTCAACTTTACACACAGTGTTAATGTGCAGTTATGATTAGAATATTGTCAACTGACAATGTAGGTGCAGGTAACTGTCATACTGCAGAATAGTTTTTGAGAATAATTTTAAAGGAACTATGTTATGCAGCACCATAGATATTCAATATGTCACCAGCTGTAAAAGCTTGCGCTCTCCTTTGTTGCAACAGCAACTGGGTTTTGAGCCTTTAGTACCAAACTTAAGGCAAGATACTTTTATACACACAATTTTTATAAGATTTTTCCCTTGGATACAAATAGAAAATGAATTTCAAGGGGTATCAGGGAGATTTACCATCATTCATACGCAAGAAAAATTATTGGAATGAAGCTATAAGCTTCATGTAAGTTCCAAATGAACTTTGGGCAGGTCTTCACTACGGGGGGTGGGGTGGGGGGGGTGTCGATTTAAGATACGCAAATTCAGCTACGCGAATAGCGTAGCTGAATTTGACGTATCAGAGCCGACTTACCCCACTGTGAGGACGGCGGCAAAATCGACCTCCACGGCTCCCCGTCGACGGCGCTTACTCCCACCTCCGCTGGTGGAGTAAGAGCGTCGATTCGGGGATCGATTGGCGCGTCCCGACGAGACGCGATAATTCGATCCCCGAGAGATCGATTTCTACCCGCCGATTCAGGCGAGTAGTGTAGACCTAGCCTTTGTGGAGAAAATAAAGCTGTTTATTGGAGCAATAAGATACAATTATTATAACATAACATCACACCAGAGATAAATTTATTTAACTAAGAATAATTATGTAGTAGGAGGAACAGGGAAGGAGGGTTTCCCCCGCCCCAAGTTGTTTATTTACCTCAATGGTATTTGTAAAGTAGTGTGGTTTGATTCTGAGTTCATGATAGGTAATGGGATAACATCTATGGTTTTGAGCAAGGCACATGAATAATTTAAGTGGCATGATGATGCAGAGCTATGGAACAATACAATTTAAAAAAAAAAAAGTGAGCATAGGTCACATGAACAGGCTGTATGGCTGAAGGAAGTTTAGGCTCCAGGCGAAGAACCAGCGAAGCAGAAGACAGGTGAGATACTCATTTTCCCCCCAATATAGCCCTTCTTTCAGCCATGAGCTAAAATGACCCTTTTATTTGTGCTTTGAGAACAGACACTGACATTTATATCATAGCCCTCCAACTACTAAATATTAATCAGCAATGACTAAGATATTGCGGAATTGACATTTTATTTTATAACTGGCTCCAGAAGTCACACCAGACCCAAACTGAATAATCATCATACTGGTACTGGCCTCTGCACTATGTAAAGCTATTTTTACACAGTATTGTTATCTGGTACATGGGGCAATACTGGAGGCACATTTTTCTCCCCCCAGGGAGACTTCACACAAAGTAGGACAGAGTCTCATAGAAGGGACCATTGAGATCATCTAGTCCAGGGGTGGCCAACCTGAGAAGGAGCCAGAATTTACCAACGTACATTGCCAAAGAGCCACAGTAATACGTCAGCAGCCCCCCATCAGCACCCCCTCCCCACCCCCGCTCCCAGTGCCTCCCACCCAGCAGCAACCCTACTGATCAGTGCCTCCCCCTCCGTCGCCACATCTCCCGATCAGCTGTTTCATGGTGTGCAGAAGGCTCTGGGGGGGGGGCAGGGGGAGGAGCGAGGGCATGGCAGGCTCAGGGGAGGGGTCGGGAAGGAGTGGAGTGGGGGCAGAGCCAGGGGTTGAGCAGTGAGCACCCCCCGGCACATTGGAAAGTTGGCTCCTGTAGCTCCAGCCCCGGAGTCAGTGCCTATGCAACGAGCCGCATATTGAACTTCTGAAGAGCCGCATGTGGCTCCGGAGCCACAGGTTGGCCACCCCGATCTAGTCTGACCCCCTCCACACTGCAGGCCACAGAACCTCACCCACCCACTCCTGTAATAGACCCATAGCCTCTGTCTGAGTTACTGAAGTCCTCATAGCATGAAAATAATTTTAAAGTTAAGATGACTAGATTTGGAAGAAATGTAGAGCTTGTCTACACTTAAAATGATGTTGCGACGCAGCTGCACCGCTGTAGCACTTCAGTGAAGACACTACCTATGCCAACGGGAGACGTTCTCCCATTGGCATAGGTACTCTAGCTTCCTGAGAGGCAGTAGCTAAGTGGACAGGAGAATTCTCCCATTGCCCTAGTGCCGTCTATACCGGGATTAGGTCCGTTTAACTGTGTCCCTTGGGGGCATGGATTTTTCACACTCTGAGCAACGTAGTTATACTGACCTAACGTCCTAATGTAGACCAGACCTTAGACTCGCTACAAGACTTCATCTTTCAACACCACTTTGGAGAGCAGCATCAGCATCTATTCTGCAGGCAGCTGAACATTCTATTCTGCAGCATGCTTTTCAGTTGCAAAGTGGATCTTTAATTCAATCACTGCTGACAAATAGCATAGGGGCAAACAATGCCAGTCAACTCATGAAGATACTAACATCTCATGACTCCAATTCAGTTTTAATATACCAGGTTACTCTTCTGGGAGAGCAAAAATTCTCACATTCATAACTAAAGGTTAGATGTGTAAACAGCCAAGAAAGAGCCTAGGGCCATAGAAGAATTAATTAAAAACAAGGTTTGGTTCAGTGAACAATGCTTACCTTTATAGAAATACTTGTGGGAAAATCTACTCTTTTTTGTTGCACCCTCTCACTTCAAAAGTTATTTTCTTCCCACACTTTATACAATACTGCAGGGAAATTGTGTTCTTTAAACAACATTAACTGTATTCCTAATTCCTTGATTTTATATAAACTATTGTAAAGCAGAAAAAGTTTTGAGCTATAAAATCCAGGCCACGTACTATGCATCTTTTTCAAAATATTTAGTAAAAACTGATGGTCAGAGTCAATGTCATCTGGGATTTGCAACATGTTTTCATTTGGGGAAGGGGTGAGATGGAGACTCTAGATGTCCTGCATACTCCCGACACCACAAATTACCTTTCATTGCAAAGCATCAGATTAAACAGCAAAGTTGTACTTATTACCATTTTTTTTAAGCAATGGACCAGTTAACAGAATAATACTAGGAGAGAACTTATGTACATATGTTAAGGAAGACCTGATATTCATGAGTACGTACAACATAGACCCATGTTTTAGTTCTCTCTGCAATAAAGATTTATTTAAATTGTTATTCCACTTTATCTTAAACATGGCAATTATGTGCTTTGTATTGTTGACAATATATTTCAATGCAAGCAGTGATTACTAATTTTAAGATCCCATTGGTGGTTGTCATTTTATTGCAACTTACAGAGTCTTCTGGAGGTCTCTGAATTTTCTCCCAGTTCACAGAAGGTCCCTTTTCTTGCAAGAATCTGTGGAATAGCTTCTTAAACCCTTCAAGGTCTTTTTTAGTGTGCTACAAGAGGGAGAGAGTGGATGAGTTTTAGAAATAATGGTATTTTGTGTTTACATAGGTTTATCACAAAAGCATTTTACAAATCTGATGTACAATCTGTTCATAAGAATCATTCATCCAACATTTAAATGCAGCCAACTTTGGGGTGAAACACAGCAACACTGCATAACACCTTAGGACAGGAAGCACAGAACACCTTATCCAGTTGAAACTGCAGGGAGAATAAGGTGGGAAAAAATGGCCAAAGTTTTCAAACCGAAGTGCCTGTAGTGCAGGTCCTAAATAAGTACTAAATGTCACTAAGTTAATGGTGCCGAGTACCTGCAGCTCCCACCAAAAAAATCAGGACACTTGTTTGAAAATGTTGGCAAATACATAATTACCTAAATTAAGTTTGGCCAGGACCTCAAGGTATAATGTTCCTATTCCTTGGAGTATGTAGGATCTTTAATAACCAGAAATGGTGAAAAGTTCAGTAATAACTCAGAGGCAAGATCGCAACCCTCCGCATCACCAGCATCACTTCCTTCAATAACTTAAGTTTTCCTTGGAAGTCTCTCCTCCACATAGGGTCCAGGCCTAACCCTACTCTTCTCAAGATTACACAGAATCACAGCACATTCTAAAGTAGGGATTATATTAGTCTGACTACACAACTGCAGTCATATACCAAGCATATTGTCCTAACACAGAAGATCCATTAAAAAAACCTTGAGAGGGAAAGATTACAAAGTCTTCCTCACAAATTTCAGATAATAGACAACTTTGTGTGCATCTTGCTACAATTTTCAGTTTCGGTCAAATTGTTAAAACAATCACTGAATAAAAAGGTCTTCACCTTGACTACTTTGTCACATTTTAACAACTTGACTGTTTGTTACTCTACTTCTGTTCTCTTCTCAAACTGGCTCAGTTTTAAAAAAAAATCAGAGTAATTTTGGTGATAACCCACTTCCAAGCACCATGAGAAGTGATTAAATTCTCTGAACTAAGTTAACATTTTATGTTCTTGGATATGTTTCTGTGGACTACTATAAACATTTATGTATTTTTATAATTTCAGTTTCAATTTGATTGGGGAGGGAAAATATTACAGCTTGAACACATCTTTTCAAATTCTTCATATTCTTTCAATTGAAATTTAAGTTTTACATACAGTATGGAACCACTAGCAAGTTAGACTATTGGTTAGTCTATGTATTGTATGATTTAAAAAAATTTAACAGAGAGGGTCAGTCACATTTACTTGTCTGTTGGAGACATGCTTTTTCAAACTGTGGAGCAGGAGAGGGGGAAAGGTTTGGAGAAACAGGTTTTATTTGTGAATGTTTCCAGCTACCAATTCAATAATTCATTATCTTGGTGGCCAAAAGCCTTGAGTACTAGTCCTCCACATTCAACCCTTAAACTAAGCATGATCTCTCTTCCCCTTCCTCCTATTTTGTACCATATCTTCCCTATTGTGTATTTTTGACAGTCTCTCTCTCCACAAAATTCATTTAAACAAGAGAAGTTATATAGAGGCATTTTTAGAGTTACATCTTTTGTAGTCCTTACCTCTAGCTCATTCTCAGGTGCAGTTGCAAGTATTTTCTCAAGTTCAACTTTCATTAAATATTCCAGTTCTTGTCGAATGACTTCTTGAAACTGGGACGTGCCAGCTTGAGACATTGCTTTTCTATAATCTTTTTTAAAAAGATAAGAAAGAAGTTGAAGGGTGGGAAAAATCATGCCCTCACTAAACTCCAAGCAGCTTGTTTAATGCATCTAAAAGCAGCAATGCTGTAGGCATCTTTTTAAAAAAAAATATATAATCCAGACTTGTTTTCTTGTTATATTAGTGTACCCAGAAAAATACAAGTTGCCAATCAAAAATATCTTATGTATAAATACCAAGAAGTTTGGAGGAGAATAAAAGGCATGGAAAAACAAGAATAATTTCAAGAAATAAAATTATGGAAGACCCACAATCTAGATACAAATATCTGTGAAGAGAAACCTGGACTCAGTCAACTGCATCACGATATTGTACTAGAATAGCAAAGAAAATATAATGATAATGCTCTTCAGCAATACATGTTTGTTTTCCACAGTGTGGAAGACTAACTTGTCTGACCAAAAATAAAAAATATGTTGTAGTAATCTAGACAGTGAACTTTCAGGCTGTCCTCAGTCAGTTAGTTCCTGGTATATGTCTACATAACCTGTTTTTATCATGAGCATTTTCATACTGTAATATGTTACTAAGCAACCTAAAGAAATAGTTTGCCTGTCACTTCAGCATGCACTTTGCTGCTGAAAGCTGATCATTACTCATATTTACAGAGATAAATAAATGATCAATAAAGTCTGCAAATATTGATCCATAGTATGTCAAAGGGGAAATCAGAAAATAGTTACTGCCACTTTTTTCCCCCCTTCACAGTTACCAAAGCAAGCGAGTGGACATGATTGTAAGCTCAGAAGAGTTTGCTTAATTTAATTTCTGCTGATTCCGTTAAACAACCACTTCTCTGTAACAGAGGAAAACTATTGCCAAATAAAACTGGGATTTAGAAACATCCTGAACAGTTGTTTAAGGAGGAATAGGGAAAAAATGCTTCAAATTGAGTTGTATTTACAAAGATTATTCAGAGAGGAAGCTATGCTTAAAAGAAAAGTTTATATAGAGTAGTCATTAAATTAAAATAATATTCCACTGAAATATTTTTGTAATAATGCAAGAGGCACATTTGTTTTAATAGTGAAATTGTTTATACAAATCAAAACTGTGTCAGAATTCAATGACTGTGTAATTACTGCTTGGAAGCTCACAGTAGCCATTTTCCTGACTGCACTGTCTTGCAGGTAGGAAAAAAGAGTGCTGCAATGCACATACTGTGGTGCAACATGGGGGAAATGTAAGTCAGGACACCTGCTACAATTCCTAATCACTAAAAACAAACATTTAATTTTACAGAAAAAGAATAAACTTTTAGAACCTATTAACTACATTTTCCCTTTTTAATAATTTTCAAATGCACATGCAGCTCTTCTTTTAAGAGAAATTCTGGTATTTATTCCTACAATAAAAGAATTGTCTACCAGTTTACTACTTTTTTAAAAACAACTGAAAGTGCTATTTTTTCATTCGCAGTTTGAGTTGATGTAGCAGGTTCTTTTACAGAAGCTTAAGCAGCATCCCAAGATGCAACACACTTTGTAAGTGTTTGTAGTCCTTGATACATGTTGTAACATGTCTCCAAATTCAGCAACAACTTTAGGGCCCAATCAGTACAAATCAGGATCCCATATTTCACATATCAGAAGAAACAATGCAATTACCAAATTACCCGAGACAGAGTACTGTTATTGTGAAATACTAACTACTTTTAGAAAAGCAAGTTAACTTATCCAACCTGCATTTATGTTGGAAAACCCTGTTAATTCCCATTGCATGGGAGACCCATTGCAAGTCACTGGGTATTATGACTTCGCACATAAGGGAATAAAACATGTTTTGTGACTGATTTATTTGTGATAATACTTCTAATCAGTGTTTTGAAATATATTACTAAAATGCAATTACTTTTACAGAATGAGACCTCACTAAAGTACTAAACTATTAAATGTATGCTAAAAATCTGTGCATGTGCGACTTATGAAATGTGGAAATTAGCAGAATCCTGACTACACAGCCTTTCATTCCAACTCTAAGCACCCAAAATCACTGACCTTGAAGGTCCTGCCCTCATACAATCATTTTTTTAAAAAAATAAAAAATCATATTTAAATCCTAATATAGATGACACAGGTTGTAGTTTTAGCATGTTAGCTGGTCAAGGTTAACTTTACTCAAGCAGCAAATAAGTGTCAAAATTACAATTTGCCTTGTCCACATTAGAATTTTAATATGTGGTAGTGTTTTGGGGTGGGGGTGGAAGGCAGAAAGGGTTAAGTGCACACAGTCCAAAATTATACTTTTAAACAAAAAAAGTTATGGAAGTGGAAAAGTTATTTTTAAAATTTAGCCTATTAATAGTCTTGTCAAAATGGAAAAAAAGGCCACAGTGTATTATTTGTTGAAAAGAAATACATGTAGGTCCAAAACTGGATCCAACTTAAGTTAAACAAGTCTGGTAAGAAATTACAAGTGATACTGCAAGGACTCCTAAAGAGTGCAGAGTTATAAGAGAAATAGTTGTGTGAATTTCAGCTCCATTCCATTAACATCAAGCTATAAATGAAAGCTGAGATTTTTGTCAACAAGTGGCAGGTCTTTTTAAAGCAATGTATATATATTTAATACAGCATCAACAAGATTTTTTTTGTTTTTTTTTTTTGTTATTTGATGCATAGAGATGTATAAGTGCACATGCTTAAGGGAAACATATGTAATTATTCATTCAGATGAAGACTGGCCTTTATTTTGGACTACATATGTCCTTAAATACTTTGCTGAATAAATGCCATAACCTTATATTTTCTGCCAAATGGTCTGTAAAAGTTTACCTTGTGTTATTTAATCAAAAATAATGGAATTATCAGAAGAATATTGTTTAAATGTACAGAATATGACAAAATAAAAGAAAGCCTTCATGTTCTACTGCTTTAAGTATTTAATTGCAAGCCACAAGATTTCTCCCATTGTTTCTAAATCCTACTAGGCTCTTAAACTTCCTTAGCGTGAGCAGGAGAATGTCATGATTTCCTATGCCTCTAAAACCATCCCACAAAGAGAAGTACATTCCTGTGTCTGCAGCACCACTGCCCAAAGCAGAGTGAAATAAACACACTGCTTGTCAGTTTCAGTTGCTGCTCATGCTAGAGAACTGGTGGGAGGGAGGGCAGGAAGGAGGGAGACCAACTGTTGCCAATTGCTACCATATTTCATGATCTCGTCTTTTTGTTCTGTGTTTGTACAGCACCTAGCACCAGGGAGTCCTCATCCATGACTAGGGCTTCTAAGAGCTACTGCAATACAAATAAATAATCCATTTTCTTTGGCATATAATTAACTGTTCATTTCCAACTTTAACTTCTATAAAGCTAGAGCCCTAATCATGCAAACACATACAAGAGTAACTCTACATATAAGCAGAGCATCACAGGGTTACTCCTGTGATTCAAGTTACTCACCTACCTATGCCTCAATCCTGCAGGCATATGGACAAATCTAATCCAACACTAAACCAAAGCAATTGTTAAATTTACCAGCCCAAGCTCATGGCTACTCCCCCATAATGATAACAATGACAGAAAAAAATAATTTTAATTGCTGATCTAAACACAGGTTTTAGAGTGGTAACCGTGTTAGTCTGTATCAGCAAAAACAACTAGGAGTCCTTGTGGCACCTTTGAGACTAACACATTTATTTGGGCATAAGCTTTTGTGGGCTAGAACCCACTTCATCAGATGCATGGAGTGGACAGGACAGGCCCAACAAAGAAAGCAACAGAATGCCACTAGCCATCACCTACAGCCCCCAACTAAAACCTCTCCAGCGCATCATCTAAAATCTACAACCTATCCTGAAGGACGATCCCTCACTCTCACAGACCTTGGGAGACAGGCAGTCCTCACTTACAGACAGCCCCCCCAACCTGAAGCAAATACTCACCAGCAACTACACACCAGACAACAAAAACCACTAACCCAGGAACCAATCCCTGCAACAAACCCCGTTGCCAACTCGGTTCGCATATCTATTCAAGGGACACCATCATAGGACCTAACCACATCAGCCACGCCATCAGGGGCTCGTTCACCTGCACATCTACCAATGTGATATATGCTATCATGTGCCAGCAATGCCCCTCTGCCATGTACATTGGCCAAACCAGACAGTCTCTATGCAAAAGAATAAATGGACACAAATCAGACATCAAGAACTATAACGTTTAAAAACCAGTAGGAGAACACTTCAGTCTCCCTGGACACTCAACAACAGACTTAAAGGAGGCAATTCTTCAACAAAAACACTTCAAAAACAGACTCCAACAAGAAACTACAGAACTGGAATTAATTTGCAAACTGGACACCATCAAATTAGGCCTGAATAAAGACTGGAAGTGGCTGGGTCACTACAAAACCTAATTTCCCCCTGCTGATACTCACACCTTCTTGTCAACTGTTTGAAATGGGCCACCTTGATTACATTGGCCCCATTAGCACTACAAAAGTGATTTTTCCTGTCTTGGTATTCACCCCTTCTTGTCAACTGTTGAGAATAGCCGACTTCCACCTTAACTGAATTGTCTTGTTAGCACTGACCTCCGACTTGGTAAGGCAACTCCCATCTTTTCATGTGCTGTGTATTTATACCTGCCTACTGTATTTTCCACTCCATGCATCTGATGAAGTGGGTTTCAGCCCATGAAAGCTTATGCCCAAATAAATGTGTTAGTCTCTAAGGTGCCACAAGGACTCCTCGTTGTTTTATGTAAACACAGTTAGTAGCCACAGATAAGTAATTTTTTTCAGGACTATAATGAAAGGTAATAACCATGGCTGCATAAAATGAGATTGCACACAAAAGCATCTGATAATTGCAAAAGCAATTCATCAAGACTACATTGTCAAATGTCCCAATTACATATAAATAACAGACGAAAAAGAATTCTTGTCTTCCAAATTATCTGCAGCTACCTCATACTTTAGTGGGCATGCTGTGTTTAAACTGTTGTCTGAGGTCAGACTGGGGTGAGATTAAAAAGCGAATGACTGTTCACAGGAGTGGTCAATGTAGAAAATGAGTGACGCAGTATGAAAGTGTCACAATAAGTTTGGAGTTTCAGAGAAAATTAAGTTTTGAAGGTTAACTGGCTGAGATCTTATTTATTAAAATTATTTAGTTATGATACAGCACAAAGCTCACCCCCAAATACCTCTGCCTGCATGAGGCACCTTTCATCATGTAAATTAGTAAAAGTGGTTGAAAGGTAGAGAGTCAAAACTCAAGCCATATTTTATCCCTAATTCCAAGTATAGTTTTATCTTTGTTGTCTTCATTTGTGATCCTTTTCAGCAACCCCCAAATGTATCTATGGCATGTACCGACAGTTATTTTAACTGCCAGGAAACCTACAGACAAATAAAGTAATTTATACATTGACGCTTGCCTAAACCTTAGTGATAAATTAGGCAAAAATAGTAAACAATAGGTTTTATTACCCTGCCAAAAATCAGAATAAAGACACACACTCTTTAAGGAAATAGTTTGGACTAAAATTCCAGTCCAATCTCAACACTAACTACTCTTTACATTGGAAAACCTGTCACTAGTGCCAGTTTGTTTAGTTTTTTAAAGGTTCACAATTCAGCCAAAAGAGAATGTTTACAATGGCTTGGAACTTGGTATACAATGTCCCAGGAGGAAACCATGGTTCAAGAAACTTGTGGCTAATATCTACTTTTAAGAACCTTTTAAATCCATTTGGTGTTATTAATTTAGATGATTGCTTATGCAGAGTATGCACAGTGAAGGCTGTCCATCAGGGTGGATTTGATTTAAATCACTAGCCAGGAAGACTCGATTTAATCAAGGATTTCTACATAAAAGTGCATTCTTGTTGGTTGTTATAACCTTAATACATATTCTTCACAACTCAGAGACAGATGAGACCCAAACTGGGTCTCTTTTACGGCCTGCTGCCATTATAGGTTTGCCCTTCTAGTGAGAGATTCATAGATTCTAGGACTGGAAGGGACCTCGAGAGGTCATCGAGTCCAGTCCCCTGCCCGCATGGCAGGACCAAATACTGTCTAGACCATCCCTGATGGGCACTTATCTAACCTACTCTTAAATATCTCCAAAGATGGAGATTCCACAACCTCCCTAGACAATCTATTCCAGTGTTTAACCACCCTGACAGTTAGGAACTTTTTCCTAATGTCCAACCTAGACCTCCCTTGCTGCAGTTTAAACCCATTGCTTCTTGTTCTATCCTTAGAGGCTAAGGTGAACAAGTTTTCTCCCTCCTCCTTATGACACCCTTTTAAATACCTAAAAACTGCTATCATGTCCCCTCTCAGTCTTCTCTTTTCCAAACTAAACAAACCCAATTCTTTCAGCCTTCCTTCATAGGTCATGTTCTCAAGACCTTTAATCATTCTTGTTGCTCTTCTCTGGACCCTTTCCAATTTCTCCACATCTTTTTTGCAATGCGGTGCCCAGAACTGGACACAATACTCCAGCTGAGGCCTAACCAGAGCAGAGTAGAGCGGAAGAATGACTTCTCGTGTCTTGCTCACAACACACCTGTTAATACATCCCAGAATCATGTTTGCTTTTTTTGCAACAGCATCACACTGTTGACTCATATTTAGCTTGTGGTCCACTATAACCCCTAGATCCCTTTCTGCCGTACTCCTTCCTAGACAGTCTCTTCCCATTCTGTATGTGTGAAACTGATTTTTCCTTCCTAAGTGGAGCACTTTGCATTTGTCTTCGTTAAACTTCATCCTGTTTAACTCAGACCATTTCTCCAATTTGTCCAGATCATTTTGAATTCTGACCCTGTCCTCCAAAGCAGTTGCAATCCCTCCCAGTTTGGTATCATCCGCAAATTTAATAAGCGTACTTTCTATGCCAATATCTAAGTCGTTGATTAAGATATTGAACAGAGCCGGTCCCAAAACAGACCCCTGCGGTACCCCACTCGTTATGCCTTTCCAGCAGGATTGGGAACCATTAATAACAACTCTCTGAGTACGGTTATCCAGCCAGTTATGCACCCACCTTATAGTAGCCCCATCTAAATTGTATTTGCCTAGTTTATCGATAAGAATATCATGCGAGACCGTATCAAATGCCTTACTAAAGTCCAGGTATACCACATCCACAGCTTCACCCTTATCCACAAGGCTCGTTATCCTATCAAAGAAAGCTATCAGATTGATTTGACATGATTTGTTCTTTACAAATCCATGCTGGCTGTTCCCTATCACCTTACCACCTTCCAAGTGTTTGCAGATGATTTCCTTAATTACTTGCTCCATTATCTTCCCTGGCACAGAAGTTAAACTAACTGGTCTGTAGTTTCCTGGGTTGTTTTTATTTCCCTTTTTATAGATTGGCATTATATTTGCCCTTTTCCAGTCTTCTGGAATCTCTCCCGTCTCCCATGATTTTCCAAAGATAATAGCTAGAGGCTCAGATACCTCCTCTATTAGCTCCTTGAGTATTCTAGGATGCATTTCATCAGGCCCTGGTGACTTGCAGGCATCTAACTTTTCTAAGTGATTTTTAACTTGTTCTTTTTTTATTTTATCTGCTAAACCTACCCCCTTCCCATTAGCATTCACTATGTTAGGCATTCCTTCAGACTTCTCGGTGAAGACCGAAACAAAGAAGTCATTAAGCATCTCTGCCATTTCCAAGTTTCCTGTTACTGTTTCTCCCTCTTCACTGAGCAGTGGGCCTACCCTGTCTTTGGTCTTCCTCTTGCTTCTAATGTATTGATAAAAAGTCTTCTTGTTTCCCTTTATTCCTGTAGCTAGTTTGAGCTCATTTTGTGCCTTTGCCTTTCTAATCTTGCCCCTGCATTCCTGTGTTGTTTGCCTATATTCATCCTTTGTAATCTGTCCTAGTTTCCATTTTTTATATGACTCCTTTTTATTTTTTAGATCATGCAAGATCTCGTGGTTAAGCCAAGGTGGTCTTTTGCCACATTTTCTATCTTTCCTAACCAGCGGAATAGCTTGCTTTTGGGCCCTTAATAGTGTCCCTTTGAAAAACTGCCAACTCTCCTCAGTTGTTTTTCCCCTCAGTCTTGATTCCCATGGGACCTTACCTATCAGCTCTCTGAGCTTACCAAAATCTGCCTTCCTGAAATCCATTGTCTCTATTTTGCAGTAGTCCCTTCTACCCTTCCTTAGAATTGCAAACTCTATGATTTCATGATCACTTTCACCCAGGCTGCCTTCTACTTTCAAATTCTCAACAAGTTCCTCCCTATTTGTTAAAATCAATGCTAGAACAGCTTCCCCCCAGTAGCTTTTTCAACCTTCTGAAATAAAAAGTTGTCTGCAATGCAGTCCAAGAATTTGTTGGATAGTCTGTGCCCCGCTGTGTTATTTTCCCAACATATATCCGGATAGTTGAAGTCCCCCATCACCACCAATGGTATGGTAGATCTCAGATCAATGAAGGCTACACTCAGAAAGACCTCAAGACTCCTGGAATATGCTGCTCAAACAGTTTCACTTTTGTTTCTACTGCCTGTCCCTCCAGTCTCACATTTATCTCCAGACTTCTTCTCCTTGTCCAGATCTATTCCACCCCCAACAATCTTCTATTCATTGAACTTTTTGAAACTTTGCACTTTTAGAGAGGTAAGGGATTGACTCTGTGTACACAAATTTGCAGAGGGACAATAGGGTTGAGGTCTGTTATTTCTCACCTCTATATATTATTTATTTAAAAACATTTTTGCTGTTAACAAGCATGTTATCTCTGGAGACAAAAATCCACAGTTTGAGAACTGCAAAACTAAGCATCTCTGATGGTATCTTCTAGACTTAGCACTGAGTCCCATTGGGTAGATAGAAAGATTAACCTAAATAATCTATACAGAAGCCCCTGGAACTCCATAAAATTGGGTCCCTTATTCCATGAACTATTGGAACTCATTTACAAAACTTTTCTTAAACATTGCATAACTATATTGTCTCATACTATAGAATTAGAATTTATAATCCCTATTCCATGATGAGATATCTTTGAGCTATAATGTATCTTAATTAAAACTATCTTTAGATATGCTTTTTGAGGAAAAAACCTTTTATAAAAAAAAAAGTGGTTTAAATAAAAAAAAAATCCAATTTTTTTTTTAAATCATTGTTTTTTGTCCACCCTGCTGTCCATGTGAATTAAGTAAAGAACAGCTAAACCTCAAAAGCGCTATCAGGAGTTCAGGGCCCTCTGTATCTCACAGGATGAGACTTTAGTAATGTGCATTCTCTAATATACTAAAGTAATTTGTATTAGTTCATTCCATCTTTTTAGAAGCCTTCCATATCCACCCACTCCTCACAACCATCTTCTTTGATTTTCTTTTTTATATTGCTAAAAAGAACCTGAGTTTTAAGGATGTAAGCAGACATTCCACTCATTATAAGATATATGAAGCCATTCTGCTCAGGCTAATACTTTATGTGCACAAGCTAAGAAGCAGTTTTGCTATTAACACATAGCCAGTTTAGATTTTAAGGTTAGACATAAATGGATTTCTAAGCCTAGTGATGATATTATCATACTGAAAAATATCATTTGACATTAGCAGTGCAGACTAAATTTCCAAGTGTTTTAATATTGATTTAAATGGCAGGAAAAAATGTAAATACTCTGTCAAATTCTAGGCAAATAGTTTTTGAAACCTGTTTATAGTCTTACAGAGGTTTCTAAAGTTGTCAGTTTCATAAATGATACCACTTTTCTGCAAGATGGCCACCTCCAGCAGTAGCCAGAGAAATGCCAATTGTAATTTTAAGACATATTTTAAAAAGAGATACATTTTGCAGTTTATTAATGGTGAAAAGTGGCTTATCTCAGTAATTCTCAGACTGCTGACTTGAGGAAAACGGCTGTAGGTTTCCCCCTTTAATTCATCACATTCTGCTCAGATGTCACAGGGTGACTGCAAACAGTAGATCCATTTACATAGTAAGTGTTCTGCAATGCCTAGGCACACATGCAGAGTTAATAAGACTTGTTTTCAAAGCCAAATTTTTACTCAGTCTTCTCTACTACACATTTATACATACATCCAGAAGATAGGGTTATCACTACTACCCTTACTATAGGAAGGGTTATTTTGTTGACAGGCCCGAATATGCTATGTACATAAAGCACAGACATTCGATTTGTTTTTATTTTCAAAAATCTTAAGAATCAGTTCAAAGGAGGAAAAAATGCAACAGCAATGCGAAGTAATTTCGCCTCCTGAAGTGACCACTCCTGGTCTAGTCCCTTGTTTCGCAATAAATGAATCGGAAACTCTGACCACGTATACGCACAGAGCGAGGAGACTGCCACAGCCTACCCGAACCTCCAAAAAAGGAGAACAGACACACAAGCTCAGTGCCTCCCCCCCTTAAATAAATGAAGGGGAGGCATTTGAGCATTGCGATAATCCTCTGTGGACCCCAGATCTCGTCTGTTATTCACTACAGATACAGCGGCAGCTGCCTCAACCCGGTTTGACTGTCGCTGCAGTAAAACGGAAAAGAAACATACACAGATAAGTGAGTCCAGCCAGGACAGAATGGCAGGCCCCTATCGTCAAATTTAGCAATCAAATCAACACCACCGCCACCACCAAAATCTTGCAAAGGGTAACTCTGCAACCGATCAAACTGACGCGTCCAAGCCCCCACCAACTATGCTGCCAGGACTACAGGGAGCTATTGAAAAAATAAATCAGCCAACATGCAGAGCTGAAGCCGCTCAGAAAAATAAAAGCACACCCACTTACCTTGTGCAAGTGACATTTTCCCGTTCTTTAATAAAATAAATATTTTCCTTTTATAAATAGAGAATTTACCAAAATTACACTATAAACGCCAGGCGAGGCAATTTTCCCCTTGTCGCCCCCTTGTGTAGCAGAAGACGTTTCCCTGTCTGGTTTAGTCAACCAGTTATATAGTATCAATAATTTTAAAGGGTATTTAATCACTCCCTTGGGGGAAGAAAAATCCCACCAGAGAAGCCGCCCACACACGCAAAAAGAAAAATAATAAAGGAACTGGGGGAGATTTTTCCTCCGCTCGGTTCCTCCCAGCTCCTTCCTACACTTGTCCCCTGGAATATATGGCTCTTAGTCTTGGACAAACTGGTTAAAGGTAAACGCACAAGAATTTAAATTTCATCAATGAGAGAGGCGGATCTAAAGCCTCTCCGCTTCACCACCCCGCCCCTGCCGCCCCCCGAGGGCAGGACTGCAGCAGGAATGGGGCGGCCCCTGGCTCAGGCTGTTGCTTTCCCCCTGGGAACTCGCCACAGCCGCCTTCCAATAGCAGGTTCCCCAGGAAACCCCCCGCCAACAGCGGCAGCTGCTCCTGATTCCGCCAAGCAGCCGCCCCCCGCCCCAGGTTCGCGGGAAGGCTCCTTCCATTTCCTGGCCGAACTCCCCGCCTGTCCCCACACCCCGGTATGCTGCGCTGTGGGGCTGCTAGTGGCTGATGGGTCTGGGGCTCCTCCCCAGCCCATAGTTTCGGTGACACCGGGGCGCGCGGAGGCTGGGCTCTGCCTTTGCTTTTGCCTTAAAGGACCGGGAGGGGTGGGGGGGGGGCACACGTATCTCAATGCTCGGCCAGCCGAAGGGTGGGTCTCCTCAGCTGCCCCCCAGCCGCCCGCTGCAGGGGCAGAACAGTGGGGTGGCTTCCTCAGCCAGCCCCCCCCGTGCTAGCTTCCTGGGGGAGGGGCGACAGGGCCCCCGGAGCAGCTTTGGGGGAGAAGAGAAGGAAATGGGGGGGATCCGCAGCTGTCCCCCCTCCCCGCCAGCTGTGGGGGGGGGGAGCCTGCCTGGCTCCTGGCCCGCCTTAACACGTACCCCCCACCCCCGCGCTGTGCGGCTCCCCAGGCGCGGCACAGGGGACTCGGCTCCCGCCTAACTCCACCTCCCCAGCCCGGCAGGGAGGAGCGCGCTGCGGCGAGGGTCACACCCGGCAACAGCCGCGCGGCGGCGGGCTGGGCTGGGGGAGGCAGCCGGCCACACGGGGACACGCTCGGTGCAGCCTCTGCCTGGTCCCCTGACAGAGGGGGAGGGGACGGACCCTCCCCCACCCGGATTACGTCACGTGCCCCCCGGGCGCGGGGTCCCAGAGCGGCGCCCCCCACAATGACCCAGGGGGGCGCAGCAGCGCCGAAGCCAGCCGAGATACCCACCTAGTTGCGGCAAAGCGGGGGCGGGGCGGGGGCTAGCGCTCAGCCAATGGCGACGCCCTGAGGGGTGTATTGCACAAGAGGGGTTCTCGCTCCGGGGGGGGGAGGGAGACAACGCCTCCCTGGCGCCGCTGCCAAGCGGAAGTTCCGCCTCCGGGTCCGGCCCAGGTTGGCCGCTCCTCGCACGGTACAGGCCGCGTCGGCCGCCAATCAGAGCGCGGGGCGCTAGCGGCGGGGGGCGGGGGGCGGGGGGAAGTAGCGGCGCACAGGCTCGCGCTGTACCTGGCGGGAGCTTGTGTGTCAGGCCGCGAGCGCGGGGCCCCGCAGCAAGCGCGAGCCGCGCGCCTGATGGTGCCTGTCACGCGCCAGCAACTGAAGCCGGCGGGGCTGGGGTGGGAGAGACAGGCAAGGGCAAAGCCCGGCTGTGGGGGTGGTTGGGCAAAGCCCCGGCTGTGGGGGGTGGTTGAGAAGCGGGGGTCACGCGCCACGGCTTGTGAATTGAGCGGGGCCAGCCCCGCGATGACGGTGGGTGGCAGAGACAAACCAGGGCCGCACCTGGGTGTGTGCACGGGGGGAGGCGGCGGTGTCACTGAGCAAGATTCATTAATGTGGGCTCAGGACAGCACTGAGGGATACGGGAGCAACTAGGGACCGTTCACAGGCGTGGGGTAAATGATCCGATGAGTATAAACAAAGTTCTCTGCAGCCCCCGTTTCAAGCTTTAACATTTCTCATGTAAGTAATTTAGAGGCATTAACAGCCGACCATGCCCCATATGCAAATTTCTTGAGCATTGCGTTGCTTTATCTGCAGCTTGCATCACTGTGTGAGATGTTGCTATAGCAGGGCTCGGCAACCTTTCGGAAGTGGTGTGCTGAGTCTTCCTTTATTCACTCTCATTTAAGGTTTCGCTTGCCAGTAATACATTTTAGCGTTTTTAGAAGGTCTCTTTCTACAAGTCTATAATCTATAACTAAACTATTGTTGTATGTAAAGTAAATAAGGTTTTTAAAATGTTTAAGAAGCTTCTCTTAAAATTAAATTAAAATGCAGAGCTCCCCGGAGGCCAGGACCCAGGCAGTGAGAGTGCCACTGAAAATCAGCTTGCATGCCGCCTTCGGCACACATGCCATAGGTTGCCTACCCCTGTGCTATAGCAAATCATAGTTGTGTTGCATCAGAGTATCACCATCTTTCAATGGGACCTTTGCCCAAGGAAGGGTTCCATGTTTGAGCCAGAGTTTGTATGACTTGAGAGTGAATGCATAGATGCAGTAAATGAATATTCATGTTGACAAATGTGCTATATGTAGGACCAAGTCTGATGACTTTTGAGGTGTCATATGGGATCACTAAGAGTTTGAGAAGTTCTGTTCCAACAAGGTAAATCACCTGGAGTTATCCTGGACAACCACACCATCAGTTAGCCATAACGCTGTATTCTGATTTATCAACTTAGTTCAACAAAAAATTAGTTGTATAGGAATAGCTTTATCTATATTATGTATCATCACTGGAGGAATGTATTTATCTCATCTGCAAAAGAATTAACTAAAGGGACCTACTGTTACCACAGGCAGGGGAGTAGAGGGTTTTTAATCTAATGTGGTAAAGGCCTGTGCTGTTCCAGCATTGCTACTTATGTAGGAGCTGTCTAGTAATTGTCTTGTCTGCAGTGTCTAGATCATCTTCACCACACAATCTGTCATAGTACCATTTGGGTAGTCATTCTGCCAATTAGCGGTAGAATATGTGGGTGCTTGGCAGTACTAAAACTTGTTCCAACCAGTATATCCCTTTGTAATGACATATACAGGAGACTTTATCAAAGGTCCAGTAGAATAGTTAACTTGCATCTATCCTTGATAAAGATCTTTGGGCCAAAACTTTGGCTCTTGATTATCTGTAATAAAGGTAACATAATAGAGCATATGCTTTCTACAGCAGAGGAAGTTTATATTTTAACCATCTCTCCACTGTTACAAAATAATTCAACTATATTGGATATGTATATAAATAATTGAGACTACTAGCTCTTATTTTACTGATATCTGCAGTTTAAAGGAAGAAACATCTGACTGCAAGTACACTACCAATCAACTATTTCATTACAAGAGATCCACAAATCTGGTGCTTTCTCACATTTATAAAATGATGAATCTTGAAACTCAGCTTACACAAAATTTAATAAAAATCAAGGAAATCACATCTACATCAATCCAATTTTCTGTTTTCTGCTGTCTGTCATTTTTAGGTCTTTTGCACTTATTTTAAAAGCAGTTATACATTTGGCTCTTAGGCTGAGAGGAAGTGTAAAAGGACACAAGCTAGATTTTCAAGTGTTATGAATCAGCATAGCTCCACGGCCCACAGTATTCACCAATGAAATCCCCAGTTTAGAAGTTCACCTGCACCCTGTATATGTGAAGCATTTTGAAACACCTGTTTCAATCCATGTAGTAAATAATACACCTGTATAAAAATGTAACACTGAAGTTTAACATTTTGATAGTTAAAATGTGAAACACTCATAGGGGAGCGTGAATATAGACTTCTGATGCTGTAATTATATACGCGGGTAGTATGTGTAGGTGCTGTGTTTTATACGTTTGTTCTGATTTCTGTAAAAATTTTACTGCAAACTAAAAAAATGAATTAATCAGCATTAAGTGTCATTTGTACCCACTAACCAACTTCTGGGAGCTGTTCTACACAGAAATACTTTTAATTGTTAAATAATTACTTTGCTTCCTGTGCAATCCTTCTGGCATTCCTTGGTTTGCTAAATCTATCCCAGAGTATAACATTCTATTCTATTACATCACCGATACCACAATTTACATAATATGAAATTCTAAAAAATAATTGCAATTTTTATTTGATTTGTTCATGTGATATGACAAAGACTTAAGTTTATCTTAAATTAGTTTTAAGATATACATGATGCAATAAACCTCATCCAAATGTCCACTGGAATCAATGGGAAGACTCCCACTGACTTCAAAAGACATTGGATTGGTCCCAGTATGTTTCTTATATATTGCAATGAAACGTGGTATTGTGATGTAACAAAATTATGTACTCTGAGATATCTTTAGCAAACTAGGAAGTGCCAAAAAGATTTTTTTTTTAAATTATAAAGTTAGGCCTAATTTAATTCTTTGCTGAATACACCCACACACACAGATGCTTGTGCTCAATTCAAATTTCACTAATCTTTGCAGTTCACCTTTAAGATTTTGACAATTATTAATAGCAGAACAATCAGCATTTACACTGTTCATAACATACAACACTGGAAAGAAGTCTCACCATTGCAAAACTAAATTTTATTGTGTGAGTGACTTTCAGTTGCAAATCTTACAATGGTTTGTGTCACAACTAATATTTAACTTCTAGAGTGCATATTTCATAACCATTGCTTCTACATTTTTTCTGGAGCAGCTGCAATTGTTATGTAAAGATGTAGAGTATGGCTGCAGAAAACAAGTCATCTCCATTTTGCAAGGCAGGTTGCTTGACTGAGGGTGCTGTAGGCTTCAGTTAATGCTAGGCTCTTGTGGCTGTTGCGACTTACATACCGTTTAAATAAAAAATAACTTCGTTATTTAAATACAAGCTCATCAGATTTTACTGTGAAGAACACAGTTGCAGGAGTGGATGGATTTCAGAGCAACCATGAAGAACTTTCACAGCAATTCCAGGCACCTGACTGGATGGATAAAACCCACACGAATGGACAGCCTGAAACCACCACCACCAGAATTACGGTTGAGGGCAATATGGGGGAATTTAAACATTGCAGATGTTCTTATATTTTGTTGTGGAGGATGCAGACAAAATGAGTAGTGGTATGAAAGTGGCTCTGTTAAGTGTAGTAATGTACAGGCCCTAGATATTTGTAATAACTTTCAACTCTCATCTGTCCTGGTTTTGATGGGGACCTACCATATTTTGAAGATTAGTATGGGTTGGGTGAAACCTTGTTGAAGTTGATGGATGTTGCTGCCTTTAATTGTTTCTTCATGTAGACCGTGAATGACTCTCCTTTATGTAACCATGTAGCTGAAACAATGGGAGTACCACCCAAAACACAGGCACATAGCAAAGCTTGAATACAAGTTGAACTGTGTGGCTCAAGGGTTTTCGCTGTAGATAGATAGAGCATATGTGGGAGGTAGGGTTCTGATTGGTGGAACTGTGCCTGAGACAAAAGGCAGAAAGCCCAGAGAAGCTGAGAGGTAAGGCAGCAATGTTCCCAGCCATAGCAGCAGTGGTAGTGTAGCTCTGAGAAAAAGCTAAGAGCTTTTGGGCTGGGTGCTGGCTAATTGGAGTTTGGAGTTGTGGGCACTGAAACTCTCTTGTTTGATTCCTACTGTATTCTGGGAAACAGGACTTTGTATATTCTTTGTAAATAAGCAGGATTGTCTCAAAGATGCATACTCCATCAATTTTTCCTCTTAATGGAAACAATGTGGCAATGACACTAATACTGACTAACCACTTGGGCCAAACCAAGAAAGATTCCTCATCCGCACCAGAGTGCAAAATGCACATTCAACTGCATGTTACAGACTAGAATCTCCAGAGCCAGTTTTGCAATTTTGCCTCTTAAGGTATTCCCTGAGTAGAGACAACAAGATGATGGGCTGCAGTGATAGGAGGATACATAAGCACTGGCTAAGAGATTATGAGATGACTGCAGTTTTGTGGGGCTTTTTCTAAAAAATGATAGACCAGGGCACAATTGCAAGTGCAAGCTTTAAGTGAGGAGGGCAGTCAGTCTCGTGTATAGGCTCTTATCACACAGCAGAGTCTGAAGGATGGGCATGAGAAGAAAACATGAAGAAATCAGGCATTGCAAGAAAGGGCACAAAAGCGTGTAAGAAACAAAAGACAGCCCAGGGGGGAGGGATAGCTCAGTAGTTTGAGCATTGGCCTGCTAAACCCAGGGTTGTGAGTTCAATCCTTGAGGGGGCCACTTAGGGATCTGGGGCAAAATCAGTACTTGGTCCTGCTAGTGAAGGCAGGGGGCTGGACTTGATGTTCCTTCCAGTTCTAGGAGATGGGATATCTCCATTTATTTAAATTTATTGTTTTGAACGCAGTGTTGCCAAGTCTTGCTATTTTATCACAAATCTCTTAGTATTTGGTGTCTTTTTTAAAGGCCCAGCAGTTTGAGTTAAATAACAACTACATGAGACTCTCAGCTTACTTTAAAAAAAAATGAAAGTTTCTGCATTCATAGCTATGGAAAAAACTTGAAAATGTGAAGCCTAAGGCTTCAAACGCCAGAAGGCAAATAAAAAAAACCCAAATGTGGCATGACTCAAGATTTTTGAATCCCAAAAATGGGCAGACTCTGAGATTGTCCAGCATTTCAGCAAAGGTATAGAGCAGGGGTCGGCAACCTTTCAGAAGTGGTATGCCGAGTCTTCATTTATTCACTCTAATTTAAGGTTTCGCGTGCCAGTAATACATTTTAACGTTTTTAGAAGGTCTCTCTCTATATGTCTATATTACATAACTAAACTATTGTTGTATGTAAAGTAAATAAGGTTTTTAAAATGTTTAAGAAGCTTCATTTAAAATTAAATTAAAATGCAGAGCACCCTGGACCGGTGGCCAGGACCCGGGCAGTGTGAGTGCCATTGAAAATCAGCTTGCGTGCCGCCTTTGGCATGCGTGTCATAGGTTGCCTGCCCCTGGTATAGAGTCTGCCTTAAGTACAGCCTTTTTGCCAGATAATTCAGGTAAAAGAAAACAGTAAATGTAGTGAAATAATTCATTAGTGGCCCTAGCAATGAGGAATTGTATATCAACTTCGTAGAGCTACCATTCCAAGCTCTGCTAGATGGGGAGATCCTGCTACAACCAGCTAAGTGGAATATGGACAACAGTGGCCCAGTCTAGTGAACTCAGTGCCATTTAATCCACAGGAGAGGAGACTGAAAGTGAACTTCTGACTTTCAGCCTGATGGAGACATGACATTTAGAAGCAGCTTGGTGAGAAGACCATGCTGACATAACATTTCCTCCTCACCAGGGGATGCAGATGGTAGCAGAAACAATAACGGGGGATTAGAGCTCATTCACCACAGAGTTAGGAACAGACTCTAAGACTTGGTATAAAAATGGATTCTATCAAAGCTTTGCAATTCTGGCACTGGATTTTTAGCTCTGTACCAGATATGGTTTTGCATGCATGAGAAGAAAGGAATCAAAGATGGGAAACTGATGCTTGAAGAACAAAATTACCGTGACACCTTTGGCTAATCATGCATTTGTTAAATGACACCAAAAGGAGGATATTTGTGTACCTGCTTTCAATGAAGCTAATTTTTAAGTATGTGTTTCATAAGTGGAAATTTCTCCCTGCTCCTTATCATGCATGTTAGCCTGGAAAAAACAATATTGTACAGTGATAAATCTACAAAATAGGGGTAGGCAAATGTTAAGCTAAACTATTTAGAGTACTATAGGGTGCTTGTGATGAATCAGAGAAACTGCCCCATCAGCATACCAGGGAGTAAAGAGAGCCTTTGGACCAGCTAGCCCAGGCCAGTTTTATTTACCTGCTGACGCAGCAGGTTCGGCCGATCGCGGCCCCCACTGGCCGCGGTTCGCCGTCCTGGGCCAATGGGGGCAGCCAGAAGCCGCGACCAGCACATCGCTCACCCGCGCCGCTTCTCGCCACCCCCATTGGCCCAGGACGGCGAACCGCGGCCAGTGGGGGCCGCGATCGGCCGAACCTGCCGCGTCAGCAGGTAAATAAAACTGGCCCGGCCCGCCAGGCGAGCCGCGTGCCGAACATTGCCGACCCCTGAACTAGTCTGTCAGCCAAGGCAGCACCTGGGAGTAAGCACTGTCTCTCCAGTGAAGGAGATCTAAGAGCCTCCAGCACCTGAGGTAACTAAGGCCTTGTCTACACTGCCACTTTACAGTGCTGAAACTTTCTTGCTCAGGGGTGTGAAAAAAAACACACACACACACCCCCACCTCTGCTTAAACCACAACCCATCAAAGGAAAAAAACTTGCAGAGAGCAGTGAAGGGCGTTTGGAGACACACCTAGACCCCTCCTGACAAGGGTGACAAGATTAAGACATCTCCATTAGCATACAGAATGAAGACCAGAGTCAACTCCCCTAGCCTCATCTGCATGAAAGATGAGACAGGAAGACATCTCAATTTACATACAGAATGGAGAACAGAGAACCACACTGAACTCTGGGACCAGAAAAAGCAGGGAAGCACTGCATCATGGGAATCTCTGCTCCAGATGCTAATGAACCTATGGCTGCACACACCCGGCTCAGCAATTATAAGACCAATTCTAGTAATGAATCCTTAATTGATATCCAAATACTGAAGTAGCCTAGTTGCATTGTGAGCTCCCTGGAAGAAAACACCACCCATAGCCAAGAGTGATCAGTTCCTATTGTCTAGTCTAAAGAAAACCCTTGAGTCATCAGTTTACCTGTAAACAAATTCTCCCTTGAACAATTGCAATTTCTCTACAAAAATCCCTACTCACCCTGTAGTCAGGGTTCTGATGCTTAGATCCTAACTATGCATCAGTTCCACTGGAACTCCATCTTCTCCTGACTGATCGTGCTGGGGGCTCTGCCTGTCTCCAGCATTCAGGACCCTCGGCCACCACCATCACCTGGGAACCCCGACCAGTTCAAGCCTCATGGAGTGGGTGAGATCCCCCCTCTTTCTCTCTCTGTGTTTTCCTTTCTATCTTAGGTATAAAACTTTAATAATATATGTTATGTTGGTTTAGCTCTCCTTGTGTAGTTATCACTATTATTCAATAAATAACTTTTATGGTTAACTTGGTTGCTTCTCTCTCTGTTGCTGAACTTTACTCTTTTGTGTTTTTAGCTTCCCCCATTCACTCTACAGCAACGCTTCTTTTACCTAAGCTAAAGATCCCTGCAGCACCCAAAATACTGTGGGGTTTGCTCATCAAGTAGGTTACTGCCAGTACAATTGTGTTGGGGGAGTGGGGATAGGGACGTGCTGAATCTGGGACGCATAAGGGTAACAGCTTGAAAGTGCTGCTTGACCCAGTCCATGGAGCCCTGGGGCATATAAGGAGAGGTAGCTTGAAAGTGCTGCTTCATCCAGCCCAGTGAGTCCAGAGACATATAAGGGGTCAGCTTGACAGTGCTGATTGACCTGGTCCGCTCACACTTGCTCTGTTAATGTATGTGTGGGTGTGTGGGTGTTCATCCGGTTCTGGGGCTGGAGTAACCCAGCCCTAGGGAGCCTAGGTCCTGCAGGATAGCTCCACTGGGAGGGGATTTGCAGAAGGGAGAAGTAGAGCTTCATATGAAAACACAAGTGACACAAGCAGTACATTGATAGAATTACAGAACCCCCTTCCCCAGAAGAGTAACCCGAATAAATGAGCATACCCCCAAAGAAATGGGCACATCTGGTAACACCCCCTCCTTGTAGGGTGAGCTCCTGCCACCTCCCCCTCAGTGCCCTTGACAGCTGATCCACCTCCAAACCATAGCTCAAGTTCTCAGAACCCTCTCCTCCAGCCCCACCCAGGTAGGGCAGGGAGGGGACTCTTGCAGGGGGGGCAGGAGGGATTCTGGCAGCAGTGAAGTGGGTTGCAGGGAGGTTGAGATCTTGCCCCAAGTCATCCCAGACACTAATGCTAAGCCACAGGATCGCAGCATGGGGTTCACGTGGCTCAGACCAGACACCTGGGCTGGGGACCCGCCCCCATAGT
>NW_020664483.1:13916703-13951086 GCF_002925995.2 Terrapene triunguis | reverse complement strand
GGACATGTTCGGCTTTTTGGCAATTCCCCCCGGACGGGGGTTTGATTACCAAAAAGCCGGACATGTCCGGGAAAAACCGGACGTATGGTAACCCTAGGATGGAGCCACTGTGGAACACAGCCCCAGGAAGCATAGGCCCCCGCATAGGTACTCTGGGACCTCATCACCCTCTCCCCCAAATCAAAGTGCATCAGTTCCAGTGCCATTTGGGTCCTGTCACCACAGAACAGAAGGGGGTGTCTGTCCTGCATAGTGATTAACAAAACCAGGGTTGTTTTTTAATCTTTGACATCACGGTTAAACTTTTACTACCCAATGGCGAAACAGAAGCTGTCGATACAATTTTGTTTTGTAGAAAAGCTGTCTCACAAAGATTTCAGAAAGTCAAGGGCAGTCTTGCATGTGCACTGCAGTGCTCAGTGTACCTTCAAAAAGGTGCTGGCATCAACTGATTAGAGAAGATAATCAATGAAGACAAACTCCATGGAAGATAGATATTCATATTTCAGGAGTTGGTTCATTTTGTTCCTTTTTAATATATATATTTCCTTAAAAGGGGCTAAATTGAGCCTCCAGGCACAGCCCTGAGCAGTGGGTGGTGCATAAACTGGGAGGTATAATAATAAATTAATGGAGATCTCCTAGAACTGAAAGGGACCTTGAAAGGTCATTGAGTCTAGCCCCCTGCCTTCATTAGCAGGACCAAGTACTGATTTTGCCCTAAATCCCAAAGTGGCCCCCTCAAGGATTGAACTCACAATACTGGGTTTAGCAGGCCAGTGCTCAAACCACTGAGCTATCCCTCCCCCCATAGTGCCTTTGAGATACAGTTTCCTCCCTGTGTCCCACTTTGCTCTTGTGGCAGTCATAATTTGCTGCTGACTGTGACCAGTGTAAAATTATGCACCCCTACTATGCCGGCGTGGCTGAGTTGGCCAGTATGTGGGGGTCAGAAGGGGTGTAGGCCGAGCCAAGGCACCACTGCTCCCCACTCTGCTGATCCAGCAGGCACTTCACACCCAGTATCCAGGTGTGGGTAGCCTAGGTGAGTGGGTAGGGGTGGTTCTTACCCTCTGTACTAACTTGTAATCCAGTTCACAATCTAGCCGCATGTCTCAGACTATTTATAGAGGGGTAAAGTACAAATAAGGAAGGAAATGCTGCTCAGTCAGTGTTTTGAGTTGAGTAATGTTCCCTCATTTGTTGCTGGATGACTGTGCAAGCCAAAACTAAAAGGAGGTAACAGTGATGGTGGGTTGCCTAGCTCTCCAACATGGGATGCTATCAATGGGGAGCACCTTTCCCCCCATTTATTGTAGTTTCTTTGTACAATAAGACTAATATATTTTTAAAGTATATTATCTCAGAAGATATTACAATATGTTCAGCTGTTCAGAATCTGCCTCAAATTAAAACTCCCCAATTTACTTGCATCTCAGTGGGCCATTCTCATTCTCTGAGCAGTTTGCTGCAAGGTTACAGAACAATGCATTCTGGGATGTCACAAACAGCGGAGCATTGCTGGCTGGAATAGCTGAGGCCCCAGGTCTGGACAGCATGTAAACACGTCTGTGACGGGTTGGATCACAGAAACCCCCTTGGGAGCTGCCACCCAATGTGCCAAGACTACTTTTATTCCTGTTTTCCCTGCCAGCTCAGGACTCCAGCACCCTGTCTTGCTGAGCCAGACACTCCCGTCTGCTCCAACACAGACCCAGGGTCTGAATCACTTGCCCCAAAGCTGCAGGTTTACCTGAAAACAGCTCACGGAAGTGTGCTTGTCTATAGCACTCAGATGCCCAACTCCCAATGGGGTCTAAACCCAAATAAATCCATTTTACCCTGTATAAAGCTTATACAGGGTAAACTCATAGATTGTTCACCCTCTATAACACTGATAGAGAGATATGCACAGCTGTTTGCTCCCCCAGGTATTAATACATACTCTGAGATAATTAATAAGGAAAAAAGTGATTTTATTAAATACAGGAAATAGGATTTAAGTGGTTCCAAGTAGTAACAGACAGAACAAAGTAAGTCATCAAGCAAAATAAAATAAAATGCACAAATCTATGCCTAATCAAACTGAATACAGATAATCTCACCCTCAGAGATGCTTCAGTAAGTTTTTTCTCAGACTGGACACCTTCCAGGCCTGGGCACAATTCTTTCCCCTGGTACAGCTCTTGTTCCAGCTTAGGTGATAGCTAGGGGATTCTTCATGATGGCTCCTCTTCCCCTCTGTTCTCTTCCACCCCTTTATATATCTTTTGCATAAGGCGGGAACCCTTTGTCCCTCTGAGTTTCCACCCCCCCTCACTGGAAAAGCACCAGATTAAAGATGGATTCCAGTTCAGGTGACATGATCACATGTCACTACAAGACTTCATTACCCACTTGCCAGCACACACATATACAGGAAGACTCACAGGTAAACACAACCATCTGCAGACAATGGGAGTCATCAAGATTTCAAACCACCATTAATGGCCCACACTTTGCATAATTACAATAGGCCCTCAGAGTTATATTTCATATTTCTAGTTTCAGATACAAGAGTGGTACATTTATACAAATAGGATGATCACACTCAGTAGATTATAAGCTTTGTAATGATACCTTACAAGAGACCTTTTGCATGAAGCATATTCCAGTTACATTATATTCACTTCTTATTATGTTTTTATAAAACCATATAGACTGCACAACGTCACAACGTCTTAGCTTTAAAATGACGTCAGTGTGACTGAACAGGGACTCTTTCCTGAACTAGGACCTTTAAAAGGGGGGATGGGTGGAGTTGAGTGGAGAATAATTTATATGTTCCTGCCTCCTCTTATCCTTGGGGGCAGGAACATATAAATCCTATTCTGCACTTAATTGTAAGGTTAACTTGATTTCACCTTTAAGACTGCAGCTTGTTCTTAGCCTGGTTATTCAGTCGTATAGAGGTTACCGAAACAGACTGATAACCCCTATGTGCAATCAAAGGTCTAAATTCAAAATAGTGATTACAAAGTCTGATTAGCATGATTTACTGTATGTCTAGAATATCCTCACAAGGTAGAAGAAAGAAAAACAAGGTTACAGGGTGAAGAGTAAGTAATACCGCCAAAGAATTTGGCTGGAAAGCTGCCCCAGCCGGCACATCCTCCCCGGGTGGGGGTTCTTGCTCAGTTAAAAGAACATTGAAGAAAGCATCTACAAATACTACTGGCCAAATTCTCTTCTGGAGTAAACAGGAGCAGAGAGTTTGGCTCTATATGTTTAGTATAAGTAGGAAGAATTGTTTTTTTACTTAATACAAAGATTCCGAAGTTGGGCCAAAGAAATCCTTGGTGAGGTGAGTGGGTTACAGAAGGATGCATTTGTCCCATTATGATTATCTGCCTATCTCGATCATCTCAGAGTTGAACAGCACATCCAAAACTTACTACAAAGAATCATCTTTCTACATATTCTGTATGTGTATATATAGAGCTGCACATCTCTGCCTCCAGCAGGCAACAAGAAGGGATAAACATATACCTCTTTATGCAATCTATAGGTACCCAATCACAAAGTTTTCTCAATTTTTACTCAGTCCTTACTCTGGCAAAGGTCCCCCTGAAGCTACTGAGATTGATTCTCATTTACATACACACCCTAATGCTCAGTTCCACACGTGAATGTGTGAATGCTGTGGCAGGATAAAGGGGCCTTAGTGTGGGAGTAAATTATATTTACACATGCTTTGCGGCCACTTTGCTCTGCTTGAGTGTTGCAAACTAGCCTTAGCGTCAATGAGAACTGGGCCCAATGGGACTGGTTTTGTGCCATCCTCCCAAAAATATAGCTCCATATATTCTTCATGCTTGGGCACATCACCAGGAGTGAAATTCACCCTGTACAAAGAGCCAGCACATGTCTATGCACCATGCCTCTCTGGATATTCTTTTGACAGCTTAAGTGGGACCAAAGTGGTGCCTAGAATAATGCAGGCTTTCTGTGTGGGGCTGCACTACAGAGGACAATAGGTAGTATCTGCATGGGGTGAGATTCACCTCATAGGAGGCAAGGCTTGAGTAATAGTTGTGTTAGCAAAATATTCACATTATTCTATGAAATAGGCATGTCTTGAGAAAAAGTATTCTCTGGAAGCCACTGTCCCACAAGTACCCTTCGATTAGCTTTTTCTCCATGTCCCTGAATATTTAATCCAGCATTTCCCCCCCATGGTTGTGCTGGCAGAGTCCCAAAGGTAGGTGTGGCTTAGGCAAAACCTTCACAATATATGCCAAACATGCATTTTATGTTGTTCAATTTAAAGTGTGGGTCTTGGGACATATTTCTCAGTATATGACACTATAAGAAGCCCTGGTCAGTGTTCCCCTCTTATTTTCCCAGATGAGTAGATCCACATGCTGCAGTTGTCAGCCATTGATCATGATATCACACATACACCACCCCCAAATCACCTCTATATTTCTGTGGAGAGATATCACAACACACACTAGTCCATGGCAAGCAGAGGGTGCAGAATTCCCCCATGTGGCCTTCCTAGGGCTGACCTATTTTTCCTTCCCCCTCTCCTTATGCAATGGAACCAAGGAGAATTTGGCATGAATGGGACCTTCTCCACCTAGAGATGGAGGGCATGATTTGTCCAATTTATAATACAATTAGAAGGTCCCGCACAGGAATCACATGATCGCTGGCCTTTTTCTGACATGTGTCATCTTTGGGAAACATGGATATGCTGTATATTTATACCTGCTTACTGTATTTTCCACTCCATGCATCTGATGCAGTGGGTTATGTCCCACGAAAGCTTATGCCCAAATACATTTGTTAGTCTCTAAGGTGCCAGAAGGACTCCTCGTTGTCTTTACTGTTGGGGAACAAACTTTCAGATTATAATGATCAAGGTATTTCAGGACAAACAAATATACGATTTGTTGGGATGATAGTATCTATTCTAAAATTGAATACTATCTAAAAAGCATGTTGTCTGTTTTGCAACTAGAACTAGGCACATATTTAAACTATCCCGAGATAAAAGGCTTTGGTTGAATATTGACCATATGTTAAACACTGGATCTGGAAAGCCCTTCCCATGTCCTCTAGCAGCAGCTCTGCAAATGAAGGTCTCACAAGTTAAAATCTTGGAGAATTGTACAGTGCATAGGGACCTGTCATCGAGACGAGCGTTTTGTGAACATAGGTATGCCTGAGTTTAAAAGGAATAACTGTGCTCTTGTACCTTCTCAGACTTGTATTCAATAAAGACCGGTCTGGCTCTATGCCTTCTTACAAATCTTTCAACTAATTTCAAGAGCCAATTGCAAAATCCAATTGTGAGGATCTTCAATATTCAGACTGGGGATGAACTGGCTAGTTTAAAATTGAATCACTGTTATTTACTTGTTTTTTGCTAATTCAGTTGCTCAGAATATGAATATACATTCTGGATATCTCTGGCCAAATTCTGCCTTTGTACAAGTTCCATTTAGGTCAATCGGAGGAAGAGGCACATGAGTATCTGCGGGCAGGATTTGGTCTGGTCTACCCACATAGGTTGTACCCAAATCATTTTAGAAACTGATCTAGTTAAATCAGTGCAAAACCCTTGTGCGGACACCATTATGTCACCAGTTTAAGAGTCCCTGCCTCATATCAATTTTGCTTATGTTACCAGCTTAAGCCAAAGCAGTATAAGGCATTCTTAAACTGAGATAAAGGTTTCCAATTTAATTACAGAAGTTTCTAAACCACTTTAGTTAAATCAGTATGTTTTTTGTGTGGAGATAATATCTGGGGCCAATGCTAGGTGTTTTTGCTTTCTCAAGTTCCACCCTGGACTTTGCCCAATCTGATTTCTTTTGTAATTTTGTTAGTTCAGTGACTTCAAACGGTTGGCACTGACTATTTGCTACTCTTCATGACAATGTGGAAAGGACTATGGTGAATCCCACAGCCAAGTCAGAATAAGCTTAATACTGTAAAAAGTTGTTAGGTCTTAGGATGTTGGGAGTAATGATATCCACTGGGGCATGCTGAACTTTTTGACAAAGAAACAAACATGTATAGAACAACATGATTAAGAACAATATCAAGAGACTATTTATAATGTCTTCAATTACTCCTTTGACAAAATCTTCACTTTCCTGCCAAGCTGTGCTCTAGCCCTTATGTTCCTTTTCTGCTGCAAGGAACTGGATGCAAACAAGACTGCAGACAGGGCCGGCTCCAGGCACCAGCCTACCAAGCATGTGCTTGGGGCGGCACCTAGAGGGGGGAGGCGCTCACCCGGGGAGAGCGGAGCCGCAGCGGGCTCGCCGCCCTCCCCTGGCGCTCCGGCCGGCCAGGGAGAGCGGGGCCGCGGCCGGGCTCGCCGCCCTCCCCCCGGCGCTCCGGCCGGTCGGGGAGAGCGGGGCCGCGGCCAGGCTCGCCGCCCTCCTCCCAGTGCTCCGGCCGGTTGGGGAGAGCGGGGCCGCGGCCGGGCTCGCCGCCCTCTCCCCGGCGCTCCAGCCTCTGGGGAGAGCGGAGCCGCGGCGGGCTCGCTGCTCTCCCCCCGGCGTTCCGGCCGGTTGGGGAGAGCGGGGCCCTGGCCGGGCTTGCCGCCCTCCCTGCAGCGCTCCGGCCGGCCGGGGAGAGCGGGGCCGCAGCCGGGCTCGGCGCCCTCCCCTGCCATGCTCCCCGCCAGGGGGGGCGGGGGGGCGGCGGGAGGCTTTTTTGCCTGGGGCGGCAAAAAAGCCAGAGCCGGTCCTGACTGCAGAAATCCTGTGGAGTTGGGGAGGATGGAAATGCAGCTATGTAGACTGTCCCACTCCAACTCTGTGTAGCTCCTGTTTTCCCCTCCATAGAACTTCTATATGCCAGATGTGTTGGGGGCGAAGGGGAAGAAGGGCCTATCCAGGGAGCAGAAGGGGGAACACTTCTGCACATCTGGTCAGAGATCTGTGAAATTTGGGTTAGGGTTTCCTACAGATCCCTAGCTTACCTGGCACAATTCGGTGGCCCTTGCCCATCTCCACAGCCCCAAGTGCAAGAGTGAATGATACAGCAATGTTGTGACTTGCTCCGTGTTGTTAAAGTATGGAAGCAATGATCTCTCCAACATCTTTTTTAACATTAGGAAAGTCACCATAGAGGCCTAGGCAGTTAAGTATTTATGGTTTGATTCAATTCTGCTGTAACCTACGTAGGGTTTACTATTTGTTTATGAGTCCTGTCTATCTCTTGTCCCTGCCCTTTTTGAGTTGTCCCAAGAGATTAGTTGATCCCAGCTCCTTTGTGGCCCCTTCCCTTCTCTAAGGGTCAGCCAATGTCCTCTGTGTAGGAGAACCCCTTTAGCTCCTTCCCAGCAGGTGGTTAAATAGACTACAGTACCAAAGGGGCTCATGTAAATACAGTCCCATTTGCAAATTTGCCTCATGCCTTCTGACTGGAGCATTGGCTTTGGCTCCAGCTACTGTAGCAATGACGACCCTTCTCTTCAGAAAATAGCCAATGGAGTCTTTTAAACAAAGGAAAATCCAGCCACTTTTCCCCAAGAGCAGGGGAGAAAAAGGTTGAAGAGAAGTAGCACTGAAATGTGAGATAGTTAAGCTGGGCAATGCATGAGAAATGGAGGGCTCTCACTTTATCCTCTGCACGCTCCAGTCCCTGCTGCTAACACTAGGGATCTAATCTAACCCCTTATACTGCTTGTGAGCACTTCAAGGAAAATACCAGACCAGAGATCAAGTTAGGAGAGATCCTTACTGGGACAGAGGAACTGTCTCAGAGGAACTCAGAAGCATGTGGATCCCTACCCCAGCCAGAACAGTAGAAAGTGTAAGGGCATGTCTACACTTAAAATGCTACAGCAGTGCTCCTGCAGCTGCACCACTGTAGTGCTTCAGTGTAGACACTACCTACACGGGTTTCTCCCATTGGCATAGGTAATCCACCTCCCCAAGAGGCAGTAGCCAGGTCGACGAAGAATTCTTCCATCAACTTACTGCTGTCTACATCAGTGGCGGATTAATGATTTTGCTGCCCCTAGGCCCTGAAATAATTGCCACCCCTGACCCCATATGAACTTGTTTTAGTTTTTTTACAATTTAGTTTGAAGTAAAATGAATCTAAATATCATTAAAATAATTGAACATTTACAAGTTTTATTATAAATAAAATTACAAGTACAGCGGACCCTCGCTTGAATGTGAGTCTGTATAGCGCGATTTCACTTATAGCGCGGGATCCAAAACTGAGAACCGCTTAATTTCTTCCTTCCAGTCACATTATTAACATTTAGGATTCTCGCGAGTATGTTTACTAAATGGCATCGCGCTATCATTGGTGGTTTCAATACACGCTATGATTGGTAGAATCGCGGTGTCACTGATGCCTGATTACAAAAATGCTGCTATTATAAATTTGCCACCCCTGCAAATTTGCTGCCCTAGGCCTAGGCCTTGTCGGCTTAGGCAATAATACGCCTCTGGTCTACATGGGGACTTTAGGTCGGCTTAACTCTATCACTAAGGAGTGTGGATTTTTCACACCCCTGACCAACGTAGTTAAACCAACCTAGTTTTCTAGGGAAGACCAGGCCGCAGTGGATCTCTGTAACCTGCCATCTTTTAGAGCAGGTCCCAGAACCTCACCCTTACAGAGCCTCTGATTCCTGAGAAATCTCTGCCCTATTGCTCCTCCTTTGTGTATCCCATCTCCTATTCCATCATTGCAGTTCCTCCTTCACCCCCCCATCTACAAGCTGGCCAACATTTGTGCAATTAAGAATGCATTTATTGTAACTGAGTACTCAGTAGACGGAGCTAACACATACTGTGTGTTGGGAGCTAGCCTTTGTATAAGGAGGTTCCATTCAGTAGGGGCACCGTGAGGGAGCTGAAGCTCCTGGTTTATATTATTCACCTATCCATAGTAGAGTCGCTTATCCAGGCTTTTTATTTTACAATTGTCAGTTTTCAGTTTCTGGTTAGTTTAAATAAAGCCATTCAGATTGAACTGCCTTCCTTTGCTTGTACCATCCACTCGTTAGCAATGTTTCCACTAAGGTAAGTGGGTTTCTCTGTGTTTCCTTGTAGAACTGAGAGACTTTTTTCAAAATGTCCACTTTTTGCTATTTTTCAACCAGCTCGTTTCCTGGGGAGAATAAAGCCTGCACTCACAGTGCCCAGGGGAAGGTACTGTGTGTTCTTTAGCCATGTACTTGACCTTGCCCCCTGGAGAGCCCAAATAAAGTTCTATCTAATAGATACATGTCTCCTGAACCTGAGGACGGCTGCCCAGAAAGTGACACCTTTACTCTGAGGCAAACTGGTAGAGTCCCTGTAATAGAGGGATTACAACTGCATGATCACCACAAGAAATACAGCGTGTGGCTCAGTAAAATAAGTCTATTATCTTTGACAAACCACTGCTTAGCTTTTCCTGTTGCATGTGCCTGACTTCAGAACTTGTAGCCATTTCTCTGATTGAAGTAACCAAAAGTTTATGAAATCAAATAGTCTCTATCATGTGTGAAATGTTATCTAAAATAATGATTTGATATCCTCCATTACAATATGATTGGATTCAGGAAAATATATTCAATGCTGAGCTGCATCATGCAGGCCAAATGACCTATAAACAAATTAGTCTTTGGCAATGAGCCAGAAGTTAGTTCTGTGCTTTTCAACAATGTGCTTTCCTCAGTGCTGGTCGTGAGACGTGGCAAAGATGGGTAGCTGCCCAAAATACTGAAATCTGGAAGTCACAATTTATGCAAGGTTTATTTTTTGAATAGTAAGTTGTGGGTCGAGGTGCTAGCAGGAAGATATGACCAGGACAGCCTCTTCTGTGTTTGACTTCTTGTCAGAAAAATGACAGTACCTGCTTTTCTGGAAGCATTTAATTGGCAACACCTAAGTCATCTTCCCTGGGCTTGACAGCCACACACTGAATCTTTCCAAGTGTGACTCCCACACACAGCATGCAGGGGATGAATGCTATTATAATGTCTGCAGTAACTTAGTGATTTGGTGATGAGTTGCTGGCCTGGAATCATCTCCGAGGGTGGCCAGGATTATCCTAGTAGAATCTGGGTGAATTCACCAAGTTAGAGTTTTGTAGTAACGGTATAGAGTCCACACTAGGAAAGGGGTGGGCCTCTGTCCCACCTGTAGAGGCTGGTTCACAGAAGAGGTTTATAAGTCTGTCAGTGCTTGCAGGTAGGCCTTAGTCCTTTAGCTCAAGCAGTAGACACTTATGCTTCTGCCTTTGAAGGTTCTGGGTCTGAACCAGGAGCAGCTCTATGTTTTTTGCCACCCCAAGCACAGCAGTCAGGCGGCCTTCGGCGCCATGACAGATTCGGCGGCGTGTCTGCAGGTGATCTGCCGGTCCCGCGCCTTCGGCGTGCCCGCCGCCAAAGCCGTGGGACCGGCGGACCTCCCACAGACACGCTGCTGAATCCGAAGGGTGCCTGACTGCTGCCCTCACAGCGACCGCCAGGCCGCCCCCCATGGCTTGCCGCCCCAGGCACGCACTTGCTGCGCTGCTGCCTGGAGCCACCCCTGGTCTGAACCTTGCTGACGGCACAAGCGAGGTTGATTACATGTACATTATGTTTGACTCCTAACTCCATTTGATAAGACCAAGTCACTGCATTTCTTCATTGTGACACTCCCCAGGGGTACCCAGGGTTTTGAGGCACCTCGCTACCACCTGCCCTCAGGGACGGTGCAACCCATTAGGCGACCTAGGTGGTCGCCTAGGGCACTACAATTTGGGGGGTGGCGACTGCGGCAGTATTTCGGCAGTGGGACCTTCTGCCGCCTCTGTGGGGGGCGGTATTTCGGGGCGGGACCTTCCGCCGCCTAGGGTGGCAGAAAAGCTGGCGGCGCTCCTGCCTGCCCTTAGCGTGAGTGAGCCTTGTCTGTGCCTGACACCACTAGCTACTGGCAACACAAGCACTCCCCTTCAGGCCTCGCTCTCCCTGCACAGGTTAGCAATGGGCACACTTCAACCCTGAGTCTTCCACACATCCCCAGTAGTGTCCAGCCCCTGCGCCACTGGACACTCACAGAATTACCAAGCCTGCTGTCCCAAAGGAACAGGACACCACAGCTTACTAGTTCACTTTGGAACACAGCAGTGGTTCTCAAACTGTGGGTTGGGATCCCAAAGTGGGTCACAACCCCATTTTAATGGGGTCGCCAGGGCTGACTTAGACTTTCTGGGGTCCAGGCCTGAAGCCAAAGCCCGGGGCCAACCTGAAGCCCAAGCCCCACTGCCAGGCCAAAGCCTACTGCCTGGGGCTGAAGCTCTTATGCTCAGGCTTCAGTCCACTCTCCTGAGGTCGTGTAGTAATTTTTGTTATTAGAAGGAGATTGTGGTGCAATGAAGTTTGAGAACCCCTGGAATACAGCTTCACTTCACACACAGCCCTTATATTTGTTTAGAAAGAAAGCAAGTATAGGTTTATTTAACAAAGAATAGGGAATCCTATGATAGCAAACAGAAATATTGGAAACAAAGAGTTACATATAAAATAAATGCATAACATGCTTTTATGGCCTAAACTCACTAACAAGTTACCTCCTTGTCTAAAGAAGTTTATCTCACTCAAAGATGGGGGGGATAGTTCAGTGGTTTGAGCATTGGCCTGCTAAACCCAGAGTTGTGAGTTCAATCCTTGAGGGGGCCGTTTGGGGCAAAAATCTGTCTGGGGGTTGGTCCTGCTTTGAGCAGGGGGTTGAACTAGATAATCTTCTAACCCTGAAATTCTATGAAAGTTATTTTCAGCCCGGCTGATCTTTTTTTCCTCATGAAGCAAATCCACTGTCAGTTTACTTCCTGGGAGAAGGATGCCAGAGTATCTTTTTTTCACCCCCAGAGATACCAGATCTGACTTTTGATCTACCCCTGAAAATAAGATCTTTGACAACTGGGGGTTCTTATTTTTTTCACCAAATTAAACTTTATTACATCTCTAATACAGTGTTTATAAACCTAGCATGCCTTTGGGTATTGGAAAAGTGCATGCATATAAAAATACACATTTCTATAAGCATGCTTTTTGCATATTAGTACATTTCTTAGTTAGTCTGCAGTGATGTTGTAGCCGTGTTGGTCTCAGGATATGAGAAAGAGAGGTGGGTGAAACAGTATCTTTTATTGGACCAACTTCTGTTGGGTCAGCCAATAAAATATATTACCTCACTTCCCTTGTCTCCCTCATTCTGTAGTAAAGCAGAAGTGTCCTAATTAAAAACAGAAAACTGGAGAAATGGAGAAAAGATGTGGAGTGGACCTTGTAAAATGTCATCTCTTGCCATAGAATTAGAATTCCTGCAGCAAACTGAAATTGCTGAAATAGATTTTACTATTTTATCTTGCTTTACCAAGGCCTCGTACTCTCCAAGAAGAGTGAATAGTGACAGGTAGCTGGAAGGGACTGGGGAGAGACAAAAGGAAGAGTTGAGATACCAGCCCCTCTGGGCAGATTTTTCCCATGTAGGAATGATCTGGGTAATCATTAATTATTGCTTCTATTTTACTACACAAACCATTGCTAGGCCATTTCAAGCAAAGGAATTAGCCTCTTTTTCAGACTGTTTTGTTTTATTTGACTATTTGTTTTGCTTTTTTGGATGAGGTGTGTTGTAATAAGACTAGAGCTGTATAGGATGAGAGGGCAAAGACCATTCATGCATTATTAAGAATGTGTATTTCTCATTATTATCTCTGTCATTACTCTCCAGCTAAATCTTCATTTGCAAGTGTAACTCCCCCCAAATATATACATAATACGTATCTGTTCTCCATTGCTGTGGTATTAATAACTATGAAACTTCTGCAGTGGAGAAAAAAGCACTCATGCACTATTCTGATTTTTCCCAGTGTGTTAAACTTCAGTAAAGCTCCTTCACCCTTCTTTTCCCTGTGCTCTGATGAAAACTAAGGGACTCCGTTCTTTCAGTTCTCTTCCTGCTGCATGTCAGACTCCCCCTGATTCACACATTCTTCATTTCAGTGGAAACAATCCTGTGTAACGGCCTCTCACTGAAAGAACGCTCAGTAAATCCCTCTAATGAAGACCATGTTCACTTTGTGTCCTTGGTTACAAAAAGGGTTTGTGTCAGAATCTTTGTGAGAATGCTGCATTCAGTTTCACCAAGGGTGGCTTAATACCTTTAAGAAAACATCTGAAAACAACTAAATTATATAAAATACACCCTACCCAACAAACATTCGGCCCAGTTCTCCATTACGTCTGGGTTCAGTGGGGTTTTGAGCTTGCAAAAGACAAAAGCTCAGGCCCATTGTAAATATGCATCCATGTTTTTCTCAAAGAAGGCTAGTCTGCCTTACTCTTGACAATATGTGATTTGTCTTCAAAGCGGATTTAGCCACAGTCTCTTTGACTAAGTCTCACCATTGTCTTTAAAACTTGCCTTCCTTAAAGATACCAATTGCAGAGGTTAAAAAGAAACCATACGCATTGTGTTTTACTCTTAGCTAATTCACAGGGCATTCCTGTGCCGAGATGGATTTGTGGCCTTTGCTGAAGTCAGTGAGGCTGCATGGATGTAAACAAGATACTGCCTCATATTGCAGGCTAGACTGCAGCTTTAATGCACAGTGCACACTGGGGGTGGGGAATGCAGAGGGGCCAGACTGAAACATCAGACCCCAGAAGGAATTATTGCTATACCTTTCAGCGGTGTGGATAATGGTGGCTGAGTAGTTAAGGTGCTCTACTATAGTCCTGAAGGCTCTGGGTTTGAGTCTCCCTCAATCTCATACAAAGGTCCCCTCTGTTTCTCTCAGCTCCAATATGGGGCCCTGATCTGTTGGGTTAGGGGAATCAAAAGTGGTCATACACAATACTGGCCACATTACTCTGTTACTGCCTTTGGGACAGAAGTCCCTTAACTACATCAGCCTGTTGAGCCATTGGCTTGGGGGACCTTTGACTTAAAGCCATGACCTGATCTCCAAAAGAGGTGGGGGAGGGCCATAGCACCACCTTCATCCTACCCATTCTCCTCCCTTTCAGAGAGGCTGGGCCCCTGGCCTATAATAGCTGGGTGAAATGCCTGTGCTCCCAGGCCACACATGGCTACCAGGAGGTCGGGAAAGCTCCTCCTCCCCATTGTCATTCAGGGGCACAGGATCATCCACAGTCTGACCCTCTATAAACATACACGCAGAGAAAACGGCAGGGATTTTGCACAGTTTTTCTTTTTGTTAACGCCAATAAAGTGTTTATGAGCTAAAAGAAAGCGGGTTTTAAAAGTTTATAGAGTGTGCTACTCAGCTGTTGCATGCTAAGAAGCACTTCCTTATAGTAGGTACAAACATCAAACAACCAATGTACTTTGCTATAGGGAAGATTAGCAGTTTTCACAACACCGTCCGACGCGGTCAGCCCTAGAGAAAGCAGCACAGCGCCCAAAGACTCCAGTGGGACTTGCACTCTCCTGAGGTGGGCAAATGTAATCTACAATGATTATTTATTCATCTCCTCAGCTATTGTAGCTCTTTTGGTTCAGATCAAATGATATCTGAATTGTCGCTTCCTACAGCCCTATAGAGCACAGCCAGTGTTTACTGTTACATGTTCATTTTCAGGCCATGAAAGAATATATATATTTTTATTTTTATGTCATTACTTTGGAGTAAAGATTGACCCACACCCTGCAGTCCTCAAAATTATTTCCCCTATGGGGCTGTGAGTAATGCTTTGTTTTGGCTGTCAGCCAAATGACATCAGGCTATGAAATTTGCCTTGGTTAAGGGTGTTTTCTACTATGATTTTGAAATAAATCAAGTAAAAAAACCCATTTGAGCTAATCAAGCACCCCTCTTATAAAAAAAAATCTCAAAATTCGTTATAAAAGTGGGAAAATGAAATAATCCCTATTTTACAGATAAGGAAATTGAGATCCATAGGGATTGTATTGTATCCCTCCCACAGTAAAACTTAGTAGGGTCAGGGCCGGCTCCAGGCACCAGCCCACCAAGCATGTGCTTAGGGCGGCACCTGGAGGGGGGTGGCGCGGCGCAGCGCTCCGGCCCGAGAGCGGGGCCGCGACTGGGCTCGCCGCCCTCCCCACGGCGCTCCGGCCACCAGGGAGAGCGGAGCCCCAGGCAGGCTCTCCGCCCTCCCCCCGGTGCTCCGGCCGCCGGGGAGAGCGGAGCCCCGGCCAGGCTCTCTGCCCTCCCCCCGGCGCTCCAGCCGGTTGGGGAGAGCGGGCCCGCGGACGGGCTTGGCGCCCTCCCCTGCCACGCTCCCCGCGGGGTGGGGGGGTGGGAGGCTTTTTTGCCTGGGGCGGCAAAAAAGCCAGAGCCGGCCCTGAGTAGGGTTAGTGGGAAATGCCAGGAGGTGAAATTTCTCCTCCACAGATTTCTGAAGAACACTCTCCTGGGAGGAATGGCTTTCAGGAGGCTGCAGAGGGAAAGACAAGAGTAGTGGCCTCAGCTCCTGGGATCTCTGGGCAGTGATAAAGAAAGGAAGCCAAAAAACTGTGGTCTGAGAGCCCCTGCTACCTTCCAGCATGTCAGCTTCCACCATCCTTCTATGAAGAAACAGCTGTTATAATGGCCCCAATCTGCTCCATTTAATGCAAATTAGGTATGGCACTGGGCACCTGATGAGTGGCCAATGCAGCTCTTTGCTGGAACAATGCCTCTCCGAAAAGAAGTAAAAGTAGCTTTCTCTTGTGTTCTGCAAGAGCAATAGCTAAATCCAAACACTGAAGGGGACTCGGCCAAATGAAAACGGGGTTCAGTTGTCTGGGATGAGCCAGGATACGATCTTCTGCTTCCCTCTCAGAAAATATTACCGTATCTCAGAGTGAGGAATGTTCTATCCTTGGTGAGAAATAGCTACTTGAAAGGGTGTTGTGAGTTATTTCTCTATCTTTCTAGGCAACTTAAATGTTGGCCAAGGAGAAAATTGTCCATTTTCTGGACTTTGTGTGAGGGAAGCAGTCCATTTAGGGAGGCTCTGAGGGGAGTGATGGGACATGTCTCTGTTTAGTTAATAATTTACTGGCTGGTGAGGTCTTCTTCAGCTGAGCTGGGTTCTTTATTGTGCACATGTTTTGGTTTTCTGTTGTACTCCCTCCCAAGTGATTCACTGCCTGTCTGCTAATACACAGAGTGAGCAATCAGTAATCAGTGCAGAACACTTATTAAAAGCTAGGCAGGAAGGCTTGTTGTTTATATTCAACTCAGAAGTTTCATTGGAACTGGGAAGCATTTTTGCACAGATCCTTGTCCTTCCATCATAGGAGAGGCAGGCCCCTATTGCAGCAGACCCACTGCATGTGGGGGAAAGGGCCAGTACCACTAACCCATACAGAGGTTTCACACTCCTTCACATCACTAAGCCCAATAAACAAGAGACGGCTGGGATCTTCCACATGGCAGTGGGGAACACTGCAACTAGGCCACATTTGATACCGAATGAAAATACAACATCTGAAGAAGCAATAAAATAGGTGGGCCAGACCCAATGCTCCCTCTAATTTTTTACATCCATGTGCGGAATTAATTTTGTTATCTGCACCAATACAGAGGTGATGTGTGGCAGGGGTGGGGCCGAGGGGTTTGGAGTGTGGGAGGGGGCTCAAGGCTTGGGCAGAGGATTGGGGTGCGGGGGGTGAGGGCTCCGGCTGGGGGTGAAGACTCTAGGGTGGGGCCAGGGATGAAGGGTTTGGGGTGTGGGAGGGGGTTCAGGACTGGGGCAGAGGGTTGGGGTGCAGGGGGGTGAGGGCCCCAGCTGGGGGTGCGGGCTTTGGGGTGGTGCTGGGGATAAGGGTTTGGGGTGCAGGCTGCCCTGGGGCTGTGGCAGGGAGAGAGGACTCCCCCCCAAGCCCTCTTTTGTAACAGCAGACCGGGGCTGGGGGACTGGCGCCTGCCTCTCCCCGGCTGCAACAGCTCCGAGGCTGGGGCCGGGGGAGAGGTGCCTCTCCCCGTGTGCACGGCCCTTGTCAGCCTGTTGTGCAGCCGCACAGCTTAGAGGGAACTTAGGCCAGACCTCAAGTCCTTACTCTGTTTTTACCTAACATTGGAATCCTTCATTCGTTCTCTTTGTACAACCCCTTTGTTATAATTTGGGCACATTTAGTGCAGTATAAGGCCCTACATACTTTTGAGACACCCTGGGAAGAATAAGAGCTTTCCACACTGGTGCAAGATATTTCCATAGAATAACTATTGGAACTGGTGAAAAACAAATGATAACAGTTTATGGACTCAAGAAATTCCAGCAGCTCTTTGTTCAAAGAGAGCTGGCACAACAGCTTTCCCCTGAAATTTCCTTTTTTTTTCTTTTTTCAGGGACTTCCTCTCTACTGTCGGCAGTTTTTAACCAAATTGCCCAGAACCAGCATATTTTGTCCCTCGAGTCAGATCTCAGTTGACAAAACCAAGGCACAAGAAACCTGTATGTGCCATTTGTATCACCCATTTACTTCTTTGAAACCAGACATCATGGTGCCCTTTTAAAACATGCTCTTAGCAAAGCAAGGCCTCATTTGGTGCATCTCAGGAAAAAATATAATGGACAGCATTCATAGAACTGGACTGCCCTGGCAACTGAACCTCTTAAAGCCACTTTAGAGAGACTTCTGATCTGATCATCAGATTAAATGAGGCTATAGCTTTCTAATGAATTGAGTGGCATTTTATACAGGCAGATCACCGCAGCATGGAATTTGGGAGGGAGGATACATTTCTTAACTGGATATTAGTGCTATATAACAATCCGCTCTGCTCTCCTTACAAAAAGGCGTACTATATCTCTACCCCTTCCCAGAGCAGAGAGTAACTGAAGAGTGTCATCCTTTGCCCCCCCCAGGTTTTGTCTTCAGAATGCAGTCATTCGTTCGGTTAATTAGAGACTGCAATCTGATTAGAAGGATTGAAATAAATGGAGTGACTTTCAAAGTCTCTGGGCCTGATATTAAAGCTAAAGCCGCTTTATACTGCTCTGGCAGTATGGTGGAGCCTTAAGGTAGGCATAAGTTACACTTACATTTTGTTCCCAAGTTAAAGTCCCCTTTCCGGTGTCCGAGTGGTGTAGTGACCTTAGTGTAAATGAGAATCAGTCCTTCTGTGTGCAGATGAACATGTTTGGGCATGTTACAGAACTGAAGCAATCCTGGACTGATCTGATCTATTCTAAGGCTGCTTTATACCACCCTGGCCATGATATGGTAGCCTTAAAATGGGATAAAAGGGAGTGTTGAAATACACCCCGCTGGCCGACACCCTAAGAGCCCAGGGCTACGAGGTCCAGATCCATCCCCTGGTCGTAGGAGCCTTGGGCGTGTGGGACCCCCACAACGAGCCGGTGCTGAAATCATGCGGAGTCGGTCGGTGCTACGCCCAGCTCATGAGACAGCTCATGGTGTCCAACACCATCAGGTGGTCCAGAGACATCTACACAGAGCACATCATGGGACATCGTCAGCACTAGGATGAGTAAACGAGACCTCCAGTCAGGGAAATAACCCACTTCCTCCCCTGATGAACCAAGGGACGCACCCCACCCATGTACCTATTTGTTACACCAATACTGACTTGGGCTTTAAATACATTCTATGGGTGGCGTACCCGAGACCACTTATCTACTGACTCTTTAAAAACTCCCGCACCTCAATCTGGGTCTAGGCTGGTTATGTGATATGTATGTATCTTGTGAACCTTGTAACCGATACTTGTAATCTCTCATAACTCAAGCCTGACCCCAGATGTACAGTATCTTCCCTCTTAACCTGTGTAAATTTGATTTTAAACAATAGGTTTAATAAAATTTTATAACTGAGGATCAGAGCCTCATTATAGCGAACAGGGCCAGCTCCAGGCACCAGCCGACCAAGCACGTGCTTGGGGCGGCACCTTGGAAGGGGCGGCCAATCTTGGGGTGGCAGGGGGCGCTCGGGGTTTTTTGTTTTTTTTTTGGTTTGGTGGGGCAGCGCTCAAGGTTTTTTGTTAGTTTGTTTTTGTTTCAGCGGCTTGGCACTGGGGTGGGGTGGGGGCTGGCGCAGCTCTGGGGGGGCGGGGGCTTCGGCGGCGCGGCTCTGGGGGGAGGCGGGGGTTGGCGCGGTGTGGCGCTCGGGGTTTGGGCGGCCCGGCCTGGTCCGGCGCTCGGGGGAGGCGGGAGTTTCGGCGGCCTGGCTCGGCGCGGCACTCGGGGGGGAGCGGGGGTTTCGGCGGCGAGGCGCGGCACTGGGGGGGGGGGCAAGGGTTTTGGCGGCCCGGCGGGACGCTGGGGGGGGTGTTTCGGCGGCCCGGTGCGGCGCTGGAGGGGGGGGCAGGGGTTTTGGCGGCGTGGCGCTCGGGGTGGGGGGGTGTTACGGCTGGGCAGCGCTCTTTTTTTTTTGCCTGGGGCGGCAAAAAACTTAGAGCCAGCCCTGATAGCGAAATCTCTTCTAGGTGACCACTCAAAGAACTGACCAAAATTGCTCCACTGAAGGTGGAGCAGAACAGTGCTGAATACAAGGAGGTTATCTCTTGCCTAATAAGGGGAGTGTCGCAGTCTGGTTTCACCATACTGGGACCTGAATTATGAAGCTCTTTGTCCAACATTTGTTAATATTTTGAATACTCAATAAACCTGTACAAATCTGAACTTTTCTTTAAATAACTGACATAAGGGAAATGCTCTCAGCGCTTCATGCAGTGTGGATATTTGTACAGATATGATGTCCCTGACTATTGAATCTTTGGACCTGAGTCTGACTTGGATTTCTATACCTGTATAACTCGACTGACACTATTGAAATTACTCCTGATTTTTACCAGGTTGAGATCAGAATCAGGCCCTAGGTGCTTTGATTCATGGAGCTCCCAGTCACCTGGGACTCAGCAGAACACTGACTAGCCATGTCTGAGTGGAGAGGGCACTCTAACCTTGACTCTCACCCACTTTACCCCCAGTCCCAGAATTCCCCATGCACATAGTATAACTCGCCCTCCCCTGTCTCTTCTGAAGCTTCGTCCAGGTGACCCACCTCCAGGTTTCTGAGTCAGAGGCCTTGGCTACACTTGCAAGTTACAGCGCTGTAAAGCCTTCCCCAGCGCTGTAACTCACTCCCCGTCCACACTGGCAGGGCACTTGCAGCGCTGTATCTCCCTGGGTACACCCTGCAGGTACTCCACATCTCTGAGAGGAATAACAGCTGCAGCGGAGTGGCTACAACTCACAGGTGTGAGTGTAAACGCTTGCACCGCTGTACTAATCACAGAGAAAAGCAAACAGTTTGCAGCTTGCTTTGAGTGAGTAAATGAATGAGCAGGGGGCAGGGAGTTCGGAACTTGCAAAATAGAGAGCTGACATGCTCCAACAAGCACTCTGTCTCCTCCCACACTCCCTGTCACAATCCACCCCACCCCCCCCCTATTTTGAAAAGCACGTTGCAGCCACATGAATGCTGGGATAGCTGCCCATAATGCACCGCTCCCAACACAGCTGCAAATGTTACAAGTGTGGCCACACCACTGCGCTGGCAGCTGTCAGTGTGGACAGACTGCAGCGCTTTCCCTACTCAGCTGTACGAAGACAGGTTTACCTCACAGCGCTGTACAGCTGCAAGTGTAGCCAATGCCAGAGACAGACTAAGGAGCAGGTGATGGGGCTGCCCTTTGAACCAGTGCTTTGTGCAGTTTGTTAAGTTCAGCTCCAAAAATATTACAATAGTCATGAGACCTTTGGTCACTGGGTGTAAGGTTACTCTTGCAGTGACATTTTGAGTACAGCGTCATCTGCCAGAGTGCTGACTCAGATATAACCAAGGGTTTACGTTTCATTGTAAATTACAAACCAAACCAATTCAAACAGGAGACTAGGTTGACAGTAAATGCGGTTAACCTGAGCATAGAAATTCCTTAGCAAAAGAAGGAGTTGAGAACTCAGCAATGTCCTGAGAAATTAGCAAGGCTGTTAGGCAATCTAATCATTGTTCTCCTTGCACTTCCACTGGCAGCATTGTATTACAGAGGGATTCAATGATGTGTGAATAGACAAGAAAATCCAGACAAACTGGTATGCATGCTTGCTGCAGTGTATGCGTTTGTGATTCACAGTGAGGGATCTTGTATGGTTAAAAATTGAGGCTTTTTTCATTCATCCCAAACCATCCTGCCCTTTCCCAGCACCAATAATTCTGGAGACTAGGGAGGGCAGAAACTTTATCTGCACAAATGATCAGTGGTCACCAGAAGAGCAGCTTTTCCTCATCAAGGAACAAGAGCCCTTAGCAGTGAATGTGCTCCCATAATGAGAGACTTTGCAGTGGTCACTTTGACCTTGGCTGCAGCTGTATGTACTCCACCTCGCTGAGGGGAGTAGCTTGCAGCGCTGCACTCGCTGCGCTCGGGGGGGGGGGGGCGTTTTCACACCCCTGAGCTAGCAAGTTGCAGCGCTGTACAGCGCCAGTGTAGCCAAGGCCTTTATGTTCTAGGATAACCTAATGGCAGCCTTACACGTAGCAAGTTAGTGGAGGGGATGAAATCAGCAGGGATAACTATATATAAAAATAACTAGGATTGTCATTGTAATTTTTAGGAGAAATGACAAGTTAGGATGAAGAGGCCAAAAGTACTCTGTGTGTGTGAATGTGTGTACAAAGAAATGCACGTCTTCTGATTAGTTAAAAAAACACATATCTGGGTGAGTTTATATATCTTTAAAAATCAGAAGAAACAAGCCTTTCTTTTTTTATCCCAAATAAACTCCTAACCCCCCCAACTCCCACCACTTTCCTCCAAATATCTGGAACAGAACAGAAGCAGGTTTCAGAGTAGTAGCCATGTTAGTCTGTATCCACAAAAAGAACAGGCGTACTTGTGGCACCTTAGAGACTCACAAATTTATTTGAGCATAAGCTTTCGTGGGCTACAGCATCCGAAGAAGTGGGCTGTAGCCCACGAAAGCTTATGCTCAAATAAATTTGTGAGTCTCTAAGGTGCCACAAGTATTGCTGTTTTTAGAACAGAACCAGTGATAATTAACAGCTGGGAACCACTAGCAACACCGCGAGCTAATGACAATCCAGTGTACCAGTCAGTTTTCTTCTGAAAGATGTTACATTTTGTCATATATTGGGGGTATTAGCACATTGCTAACATTTCTCAAGGCAACTCTGATAAGATTTAAGTGAGTGTTCTGCAGATGCACAGTTCACTAGTACTGACAAGTAGCTTCCAATACGGATGGAGCAGAGTTCTGGGAAACAGCCACTCCTTACATGCCAGATATATGAGGTTGATTCCTTTACATGCTGCAGACGCTCCCTGTGCCAAGCTGAAATGCTGGAAGCTATTCAGAAACGTCTGTGCTCACCAGCAGCAAAATCTTTGCTTTCCTAGGTTCAAAAACGGCAGGATTTGAAGAATGGTGTCATCAATTGACAAAAATGTTTCCCCAAAACATCCATGTAGGGGCATATCTTCAATACACCGACTGGCTCCCACCTCGCAGGATCCTAGCGCCCAGGCACCAGCCCGAGCCCGAATGTCTATACTACGATAAAAAAACCCTTAGCCCAAGCCCCGTGAGCCTGAGTCAGCTGGCAGGGGCTAGCTGTGGGTATCTAATTGCAGGGTAGACATAACCTCTGTGTACCATTTGAGGTAGTGCTCAAGTGGGACTGCTGCCAACTGACAGTGGCTGTATTACCAAGGAAGGGTAGGAAATAGGGTGACTTTTTACCTTTCGGATGAGTAAAAAGCTGCCATTTTTGATATAGTAACTTGTCATTGTAGAGCTGTACTTTAAAGATCTTTGGAAGACCTAATAACATACAGTTGACATTGTCGGTAATATACACTGAGCACTTCTCTAGACACTTGTCCTACACATCAACAAATTATCTTGAAAGAAATAGCCATTAAGTTTGCACAGTCCTGCAAGGTGGCTTCCAATACTGATAGCTGTGAATCACCATCAGGCAAACACAATCAACATATATCAGCCCTTGGCATCAGCCTTTTCACTAGACACAGCAGAAAGCCCAGTGTAGTTTCCCAGCCTGGGAGTGGGAGCAGCCCGGGAGACAGAGCAAGTGTGTTCTATTGCTTCCATTGCAGACTTAGCCAACAAGCCGTGAACAGCCCCTTCAGTTCTGAGACAATTTACATTTGTTTGTGGAGAGTTGGGTCCATGTTACTACAGCTACAAGTTTTCTAGGAAATACCAACATGAAGGTTACAGTCAGAGCACAAAAGTCTTCCCCACTGACATAATCCCCCATCCCTCTTCTGCCATTGTTTATTGTGTGACGCAAGGGTCGGCTGGGCTACATTATGGAGGCAGAGGACAGAGGTAAGATTAGAGGTAAGCCAAAACGGCAAAATTAGGATGTAAAATTAAATCCAAACTTCCCCCAAGTTAGAGGGTGTCCAGATGCAGAGTTTGGTTTAACGTGTTCTAAAAATACCTTTTCAAAGTTCAGGACAGTTTAGATATGGGGTTTAACCTTGGGACAATGTCTAGGTAAGATGGATATTTTGCACCAAAACAGAAGAATTGAGGCATTAACAACAAAATGTTTCAAAGCAGAAAACAAATAAATACAACTTAAAATAACTGGCTAGATCCTCAACTGGTGTAAATCAGTCTAGTTCCATTAAAATAAATGGAGCTATACTGCTTTACACCCACTGGGGATTGGGCCGGCTTTTGCGTTTCCTCCACATTCCCACCCCTTCCAGTGACCTACTCACTCAAATGCACATGCCTAGACTGGGTAGGAGAGTTCTGAAGATTTGCCTAATGAAAGGCTCGGCAAAGGCCTATGGAAGAAATGATGACTATTTAGGAAAGGATATGACTGTCTTACATTTTCCAGAGACAAGAGACTTTGGCACCGAATTCTCTGTCCAGGGGAAGGAGTTTGTAGGAGGAGTCGTATCTTCAACCCCCAATGTTTGGAAGTAAAATCACAGGAAAGAAAGCAACCGAATTCCGTGTCCGGGTCTGGGGGATGCAACTGAGCTGAAGGACCCTTTCCAGTTTTCTCTGCTCCATCCTCCTGGAGCTGGAAATCAGGATGGCTCTTACTGGCAGCCAGTAAGACTCTGGCCTCTAGTATGCACAGAGAGATCCTTTCTGCTACCTGTAAAATTGTCACAGCACAGGCACTGAATCACAAGGGCAGGGCGGTAAAGGGATTCCAGGGTGAAAAGAGAAATGATCCTCAAGTACATTCACATCTAATAGCTGGGTTCACTGGAATCCAAATAGCAGCCATCAGAAAGGAGCACTGTTTGTACTGTTTCATTGGCTTTGGTTAAACAGAAGTTAGGTTGTAAGGGGCAAAGACACACTGAAGCACAACAAACACAATGTTTGGCCTGGGCTGTTCTATGTGTTTATTTTACTTGTTGCCACTGAAGGTGTCAGAACACTAAAGGCGTTGACACTAAAGGTGACGATGTTTCAGAGCATATTGACTGATTTCTGGCTGAGGAAACATCCCAGAGTAAGGGTATGTCTACACTGGCACTTCGTCGGCAAAACTTTTGTCGTTCAGGGGTGTTGAAAAAACACCCTCCCAAACGAGAAAAGTTTTACCAATGAAAAGCGCCGGTGTGAACAGCGCTTTGTTGGCAGTAGCACTCTCCTGCTGACAAAGCCACTGCCGCTCGTGGGGGGGTGGAAGTTTTTTGTCGACAGGAGAGCTCTCTCCTGCCAACAAACAGCAGCTACACTGCACGACATTTAGCGGCCTGGCTGTAGCGGCATAGCCGTGTCACTAAAAGCTGTGGAGTGTAGCCATAGCCTAAGTAAATTGACATCAGTACGACAAACTAAATGAGTTTAGCCTTAACAAGAATGCTAGTGGCAGCCCAGCCCATGCCACTGGTTAGACTGTCAATAGAGAAGGCAAAGGAAACAGACAGACAGAGGCTAAACTTTCAGGGTCTGCATCGTACTGTAAGCAGAGGTAGTTATATTGGAAATATTAAACTGACAATTTAACAAATTGTTACTCGGCCCATCCACAAATGAGCTGGACACCCAGTTCTAAATGGCTTCTGTCACAAATCAGACCTGTTCAAGAGAGAACAGTAAATGAGAGAGGGGCAAAACAGATGTAAATTACATGAAGTCGATTTTATTCAGCCTCTGCATGGGTGCACACAGTGGGATGTGTGCATGGAACCCCTTGCAAAGCCCAGCACCACTGTCACTATTATTAAGATGATGTTTAAAAAAAAAGTGAATGGTACAGAGTTTAAGCGTGGAAGTTTCTGGTTATCAGGGAATAACGGACAGATTATCAAGGGGTGCGAAGTTCGGTTTAAGATCGGGTGGCGTAAGGAATACATAATCCGCAATATCTCCGAATAGGGGTAAAAGGTTAATGGGTCAAAGTACAGACATTGAGATATGTTGTTCATATAATGGCTATGTTCAGGTGTGGAGCATAATGAGTGGATACGATGATGAGGATGGATTAACCCTCATTTGGTGAGATTTAACGTTCAGTGAGTTTATGGTTCCAGTTCATATGGTCCAACGGAAAAAGTCTCTCAGTCCCTTTCTCGTAGTTGATGCACGATGTCGCTCTGGCTCACGCCTCCTGGTACTGTCGGTGGCCGGTGATGTGTTTGGTGTAGATGTCCCTGGACCATCGGATGGTGTCTGAGACCATAAGTTGCGGCATGAGCCGTGCGTAGAGTCGACCGATCCCGCAGGCTCTCAGCACACGCTCGTTGCAGGGGTCCCAGGAACCCAGGGCTCCAACGATCAGGGCGTCCATCTGCACCTCTATAACAGTAGCCCCCTGGACCTCCAATCGAGATCAGGGCTAGGCACTGTGAAACCACAGAGCACATGCATTTGCACCAGTCATACTGCAGTTGGCAAAGTTTAAGCTAAACTGAAATGAACCACTCTTAATCCAAGCATGTCTACACACGTGCGCCCAAAGGTGTAAATTAAAACTGATTTCATTATTTCATGCAAGTTTGTGTGTAGACCAGCCCATTGTGAGCCCTGCCTCACAATGCCCACAATCTAAATGGATAAAGGCAGGGTAAGAGCCGGGCAGTATGATTATCCCCATTTTATAGATGGGGAACTGTATGGTGGCAGGGCTCCTCTGAGCTAGCCACATGCCCTCCTAAAGCACATTTCATTATCAATGTGTGTTTGATTAGATCACCCTGCCGTTGCAACCAACATTATTTTAATCCTGCAAAATTGTCAGTGGCTATGTTAGCAGTTGTGTGCCACTGGGATCCTCAGTCCCAAACAATTTATGTAATAAACTGGCAATACATAAAACACCTATGGTTACCGGGCATATAAAGTTCCAGTGTAGGGTTACCATTCGTCCGGATTCTCCCGGACATGTCCGGCTTTTTTGAGTTAAAAATAGCATCTGGGGGGAATTTGTAAATGTCCGGATTTCCCCCCCTTGCACAGCGTGCGCAGCTGACAGGGCAGCCGGCCGGATCGTGCCACTTGCAGAGCCCCACCTCCGCTTCCCCCTCCTCTCCCCTGCAACTTGAGATCACTCCCCTCCTCTCTCTCCCTTCCTTCCCCTCCCTGCATTTGCAGATCGCTGGCCGTTCGCATCGGGCCTCCGGCAGTCTGGAGCTCCTCCCCCTGCTCCCCCTCCCCTGCTGCCCAGCGCGCCGCTCCGCAGCACTCTGTTCTGAGCGGCACGGTAAGGGGACCAGGGGGTCGGAGAAGGGGCAGGGAGGTTCTGGAGGGGGCAGTCAAGAGACAGGGGGCAGGGTTGGATGGGTTGGGAGTTCGGGGGGGGGGCTGTCTGGGGATTGGGGGTGTGGATAAGGTTTTGGGCAGTCAGGGTACAGGTAGGGGGTAGGGTCCTAGGGGGGCAGTTAGGGTGGGGGGGTCTCAGGAGGGGGCAGTTAGGGGACAAGGAACAGGGAGGCTTAGGTAGGGGGTGGGGTTCTGGAGGGCAGTTAGGAGCAGGGGTCCCAGGAGGGGGCAGTCGGGGGACAAGGAGTGGGGGGGGGTTGGGAGTTCTAGGGGTGGGGCTGTCAGGGGGCAGGGGTAGGGAGAGGGATCGGAGCAGTCAGGGGACAGGGATCAGAGGGGTTTAGATGGGTCGGGTGTTCTGGGGGGGCTGTCAGGGGGTGGGGAGTGGTTGGATGGGGCCTGGGAGTCCCTGGTGTCTGTCTGGGGGTGGGGGTGTGGATAAGGGTTGGGGCAGTCAGGGGACAGGTAGGGGGTAGGATCCTAGGGGGCCAGTTAGGATGGGGGGAGGGTCTCAGGAGGGGGCAGTCAGGGGACAAGGAGCAGGGAGGCTTAGATAGGGGGTGGAGTCCTGGGGGGCAGTTAGGGGCAGGGGTCCCAGGAGGGGGCAGTCAGGGGACAAGGAGTGGGGGGGAGGCTTGCGGGTTCTGAGGGGGCGGGAAGTGGGAGGGAGTGGAAGGGGCAGGGGCGGGACTAGGGCAGGACAGGCGCGGGGCTAGGGCAGGGCTCCTTCCGTCCTCTTTTTTGATTGTTGAAATATGGTAACCCTATTCCAGTGTAAATGCCAAAAAAACTAAACACCAGAAATAAACTTGCTCAGGAGGCAAAAGTACAGGACTCAGACGTGGATGGGGGAGGGGGACACTTCAATAGTGAGGGAAGAGCTGGTTTTCAGTAGGGTGTCAGACGGGCAATTCTATTGGATGGGAGGGAACATTAATGCCCTGTTGCTCTCTAAGCTAAGTGGGTGAGAACAGTGCTGCAGGGAGATATGGCAAGAGCTGATGGGAGCGAATGACTGGAGAATGTTTCTCCTGCAGTGTTTAACTGTGCTGCTGACGGGGTGGAGGGTCCTGAGCACTGTAGTACAGTGTTACAGTGTTTCATCCCCACGGATATGACATCTGATAATTCCGCATGTCCTAAGTACAGACTGTGCCTTTAAGGTGACCCGGAAAAGGTCAAAAATTGGGGCTCTACCCTATTTTGCTGCTTTATGATGCATGAGGCCTGGGAAGGGAGGTTGGTTTTGTACTGAATTGTGGGGTTTTTTTCACGTTTGAAATTCAGGTCCTGCAGAAAACAGCCATAAAAGAGCCCTGAGGATGAAAACTGAGCAGCTGGGGAAAGGGGGAGGGGTGATCATCAGAGTGGATATTCCTGATACTTTAAGATAAAACAGGAGCAGAACCCCACTCCCTCTCATGAAGTCTTTCCCCACGTTTTCAGGGCTGGTTTACAAAGCTCTCCATGTTCTTTTCAGGCATATGATTGGGTTCCCGCCTATAGTTCTTCAAATTTTTCACTACATCTTTAGCTCTTTGCTCCCTTTTACAGTCCTGTGTTCTCTTCACTGCCTTACACACAGATCCTTGGCATTTCCAGGATGGGATTATGAGGCCAAGTCCATCAGATGGAAAACACGGTCAAAGGGCACCAGATATAGTAGAGACTGTTGAAAACTAAAATCTGTGCAGGAAGGGATTGGGAGACTGCAGGAAACGAGGAAAAGCGGCACTACAATACCTGCATTGATGGAGCCCACAAACAAAGTGCACTTTTCATCAGCCACCACTGTAGAAAGAGAAGAGAAGGTCTATTGACCTGATCGGCCTCTCACATACAGCAGTGAAACGCCATTGGCTTCACTGGAATCACTCCTGATTTACAGCTTTGTAAGCGACAGAAGAATCAAGTCCTGCGGCTTTTCTTTTAAAAAAACCTTAGTTTTATTGGAGTCCAGCACATTAGAACCTACGTGAGATATTTCCAGCATAACGGGAGTTGTAAAATTAATTTGCCATGTGGTTAAGTAAAGCAGTAACAATAAACTACTACATGAAACATAGGGCATCTATTGGCGTCAGTGTTTTAAGAGCTGCTGTGCTATTTTGCATATCCTGCACTGCATTTGTTTGTATTCAGTTGTCCAGTCCCTTAGCACTTTGGTGGGAGAAGGGATTAAATAAATAAGAGTATTAAATCTTATCATTTATTATTACTATTGTCATTTGACCATTGTTATATTGGTTTTTATAGTCTTGCTAGATAGAAACTACAGGCCATACCAAACAGACAGCATGGAAGTGAGCAGTATTAATAAGGCTAGAGGAAGGTTAGGTCGCAACCTTGCAAGTAAGTAACTCCATCCATATGAGTACCCGATGGGACTAATCACGTGTATAAAGTTATTCCTGTGCCTAAGTGTTTGTGGTATAAGGGCCTTACAATATCATAAAAAAAAAAAGTTTTATGAGCAACAAGTAGGGTCGCCAATTCTGGCAGGACGTATTCCTGGAGCTTTCATCACATCACATAAGCTTTAATTAAAGATTAAGCTTTAATTTCTGGAGAATCCAGGACAATCCTGGAGGGTTGTCAACCCTAGCAACAAGCACTCAAAGAGGAGATGACATTTCAAGTTACTGAAGGCTCTTCATATCACTTTAGCTTCTCCTCTCCTTTGTTTTTGTTTTGTTTTTTTGCCTCCCCTGCGTTGTGTTTCCATGTGCTCCAGCCTGAGTGGGAACGTCTACACTGCCATTTTTAGCCCCATAGCATGAGTCCTGGGAGCCCGAAGCAGTTGACCCCAGGCTCTGACACTTGCTCCCACAGGCTTTTTCTTGTTTTTAAATGTAGCTGTACTTTGTGGGATGTCTGCACTGTAATAAAACATCCGCAGCTGGCTCGTGTCAGCTGATTTGGGCTCATGGAGCTCCGGCTGCAGGGTGATAAAATTGCAGTGTAGATGCTTGTGTCGGGGCTGGAGCCAGGCTCTGCGACCCTGCAAGGGAGGGGGGTCCCAGATTCCGGGCCCCAGCCCAAGCCCAAAGGTCTACACTGCAGTTTTACAGCCCTGCAGACTGAGTCAGCTGACATTGGCTGGCCGGGGGTGTTTTATTGCAGTGTAGACACCGTGAGAGACTTCACGTTGTGCTGCGCTAGAAACACAGATGAACTGAAATATTTTGCCAGCCATCACGTCTGAGGGAGAAGCTCTAAATCGTGTGCTGACGAACCCTGTTAAGAGCTGCCTGTAAAGAGCTATGCAGGAAGCCATTTGCACGTGCCCAGCAACAAAAAGTTTTATTGGTCCCAAAAAACCCAGGCCCGATGCTGCATATTCTGTAGCACCATCTACAGCCTTGTCCGTTAACTGGAGATATACAATACATATCAACAGACATCTCTTTTTTTATAGAGCACTCCTCTCACAGACCCAATCCCAACTTCTCCACAGCACAGGAGATTCCTATGAGTGTCATGCCGAGTGTCTGACCTGGTATCTTACCCAGTCATTCAATTAGCCTACATTGGCTGCACCATAGTATTGCACTAAAGGAAATTTGTGGGATGACTTGTTCAATTTTGAGGGGATTATGATATTCCCCTCCCTGCCCACATAGAATCATAGAATTGTAGGACTAGAAGGGACCCTGAGATGTCATCTAGTCCAGTCCCCTGCACTCCAGGCAGGAGTGAGTATTATCTAGACTTGAGCATCCCTCACAGGTGTAAGTCCAACCTGCTCTTAAAAATCCCCAGTGACGGAGATTCCACAACCTCCCTAGGCAATTTATTCCAGTGCTTAAGCACCCTGACAGTTAAGAAGTTTTTCATAATGTCCAACCTAAAGCTCCCTTGCTGCAATTTAAGCCCATTGCTTCTTGTTGTATCCTCAGAGGTTAAAGAGAACAATTTTTCTCCCTCCTCCTTGTAACAACCTGTTATGTACTTGAAAAACTGTTATCATGTGCCCCGTCAGTCTTCTCCAAACTAAACAAACTCAATTTCATCAATCTTCCCTCATAGGTCATGTTTTCTAGACCTTTAATAATTTTTGTTGCTCTTCTTGGGACTCTCTCCAATTCATCCACATCTTTCCAGAAATGTGGTGCCCAGAACTGGACACAATACTCCAGTTGAGGCCTAATCAGCATGGAGTAAAGTGGAAGAATTACTTCTTGTGTCTTGCCTACAACACTCCTGCTAATACGTCCCAGAACTATGTTTGCTTTTTTTGCAAGAGTGTTACACTCTTGACTTATATTTAGCTTTTGATCCACTATGACCCCCAGATCCCTTTCCACAGTACTCCTTCCAAGACAGTCATTTCCCATTTTGTATGTGCGCACTGATTGTTCCTTCCTAAGTGGAGTACTTTGCATTTGTTCTTATTGAATTTCATCCTATTTACTTCAGACCATTTGTCCAGTTAACTTGGAATTTTAATCCTATCCTCCAAAGCACTTGCAACCCTTTCCAGCTTGGTATCATCCACAAACTTTATAAGTGTACTCTCTATGCCATTATTATCTAAATCATTGATGAAGATATTGAACAGAACCGAACCCAGAACTGATCCCTGCAGGACCCCACTCGATATGCCCTTTCAGCTTGACAGTGAGCCACTGATAACTACTCTCTGGGAACGGTTTTCCAACCAGTTTTGCACCCACCTTATAGAAGCTCAGTCTAGGTTGCATTTCCCTAGTTTGTTTAAAGAAGGTCATGTGAGACAGTATCAGAAGCCTTTAATATCAAGATATACCACATCTGCTGCTTCCCCTCTGATACCAGACACCTCTGTGTTCTTGGGGAACCAGGGTGCAGTATCCAGCCTGACTCATGAAAGACACCCCCCACCCCCAGCCTCTGCTTAAACCACAACCCATCAAAGGAAAAAAACTTGCAGAGAGCAGTGAAGGGCGTTGGGAGACACACCTAGACCCCTCCTGACAAGGGTGACAAGATTAAGACATCTTCATTAGCATACAGAATGAAGACCAGAGACAACTCCCCTAGCCTCATCTGCATGAAAGATGGGACAGGAAGACATCTCAATTTACATACAGAATGGAGAAAAGAGAACCACATTGAATTCTGGGACCAGAAAAAGCAGGGAAGCACTGCATCATGGGAAACTCTGCTCCAGATGCTAATGAACCTACGCCTGCACACACCCAGCTCAGCAGTTATCAGACCAATTCTAGTAATGAATCCTTAATTGATATCCAAATACTGAAGCAGCCTAGTTGCATTGTGTGCTCCCTGGAAGAAAACACCACCCATAGCCAAGAGTGATCAGCTCCTATTGTCTAGCCTAAAGAAAACCCTTGAGTCATCAGCTTACCTATAAACAAATCTAGTGTTCTCCCTTGAACAATTGCATTTTCTCTACAAAAATCCCTACTCACCCTCCAGTCCGGGTTCTGATGCTTAGATCGAAACTAGGCATCAGTTCCACTGGAACTCCATCGTCTCCTCACTGATCGTGCTGGGGACTCTGCCTGCCTCTTGCCCTCAGGACCCTCAGCTACCACCATCATCAGCAAGGATTCAAGCAAGGATAAGGGACAATTGGTCTGTTTCAACTCTCTCACCTCTAGAAGAGCATATTAAGAAATAGGGAAAAGAGAAATCTGCAATTCTTCCCTCATACACAGACTGGCTTAGTGAGCTCTCTTGCATTCATGGAAAAAATGACTGTGTTTAATAGAAACACTTGGAAAAGATATGAGGCTGCCTGGTCACACGTGAAACTATTGCATACGTTTGCAGTTTAGTATATGTTAGTCCCTGAAACTCCTAAGGTTATGTTCTCACTTATTTATCTATTTAGTCATTGTAATAACTGATGCCCCACACGACCTCTACAGACTCAGGGTTTTTGTTTTTCCCCAGGTTTTACAAATAAAGAACAGTGAATTTTGTTATTCATATGCTATTTCCATCTTGTGCATATATTTATATTTATATTATATATATAGTTTCTTTATGTGTTTATCTTTTATATAAAACAATAAAATTAAAGTTTAAAACAAACCCTTCCATTTGCAGTTCTCAGCTGGCTGCTATTTTGATATACATTTCTATTTTCAATACTTTAACGCATAAGAAATGACACAAGCAGTACATTGATAGGATTACAGAATCCCCTTCCCCAGAAAAGTAACCCGAATAAATGAGCATACTCCAAAGTAAGGGGCAAATCTGGTAACACCTCTATCCACAAAGCTTGTTACCCTGTCAAAGAAAGCTGTAAGGTTGGTGTGACCTGATTTGTTCTTGACAAATCCATGCTAACTGTTATTTATCCCCTTGTTATCTTCTAGGTGTCTGCAAATTGATTGCTTAATTATTTGCTCTATAATCCTTCCGGGTACTGAAGTTAAGTTGACTGGTCTGTAATTCCCTGGGTTGTCCTTGTTCCCCTTTTTATAGATTGGCACAATATTTGCCCTTTTCCAGTCCTCTGAAATCTCACCGTTCTTCCATGACTTTTCAAAGATAGGTTTCAGAGTAGCAGCCGTGTTAGTCTGTATCCGCAAAAAGAACAGGAGTACTTGTGGCACCTTAGAGACTAACAAATTTATTAGAGCATAAGCTTTCGTGGGCTACAACCCACTTCTTCGGATGCATATTGAGTGAAACATATCGAGGAGATATATATACACACATACAGAGAGCATGAACAGGTGGGAGTTGTCTTACCAACTCTGAGAGGCCAATTAAGTAAGAGAAAAAAAACTTTTGAAGTGATAATCAAGGTAGCCAAGTACAGACAGTTTGATAAGAAGCAAGTGTGAGAATACTTACAAGGGGAGATAGATTCAATGTTTGTAATGGCTCAGCCATTCCCAATCCCTATTTAGCCCTGAGTTGATTGTGTCTAGTTTGCATATCAATTCCAGCTCAGCAGTCTCTCGTTGGAGCCTGTTTTTGAAGTTTTTCTGTTTTAAGATAGCCACCCGCAGGTCTGTCATAGAATGGCCAGACAGGTTAAAGTGTTCTCCCACTGGTTTTTGAGTATTATGATTCCTGATGTCAGATTTGTGTCCATTAATTCTTTTGCGTAGAGACTGTCCGGTTTGGCCAATGTACATGGCAGAGGGGCATTGCTGGCACATGATGGCATATATCACATTGGTAGATGTGCAGGTGAACGAGCCCCTGATGGTATGGCTGATGTGATTAGGCCCTATGATGGTGTCACTTGAATAGATATGTGGACAGAGTTGGCATCGGGCTTTGTTACAAGGATAGGTTCCTGGGTCAGTGTTTTTGTTCAGTGATGTGTGGTTGCTGGTGAGTATTTGCTTTAGGTTGGGGGGTTGTCTGTAAGCAAGGACAGGTCTGTCTCCCAAGATCTGTGAGAGTAAAGGATCATCTTTCAGGATAGGTTGTAGATCTCTAATGATGCGCTGGAGAGGTTTTAGTTGGGGGCTGAAGGTGACAGCTAGTGGTGTTCTGTTATTTTCTTTGTTGGCCCTGTCTTGTAGGAGGTGACTTCTGGGTACTCGTCTGGCTCTGTCAATCTGTTTTTTCACTTCAGCAGGTGGGTATTGTAGTTTTAAGAATGCTTGATAGAGATCTTGTAGGTGCTTGTCTCTATCTGAGGGATTGGAGCAAATGCGGTTATATCTTAGAGCTTGGCTGTA
>NW_020664483.1:13892020-13911703 GCF_002925995.2 Terrapene triunguis | reverse complement strand
CCAAAGTGGTTCGCGACTGACCGGTAGCTGTCCGGCGTTGCAAGCTTCCAGAGGGCTATGGCCACTCGCTTCTGGACAGTCAGGGCTGCTCGCATGCGGGTGTCCTTGCGCTTCAGGGCAGGGGACAGCAAGTCACAAAGTTCCAGGAAAGTCCCCTTCCGCATGCGAAAGTTTCGCAGCCACTGGGATTCATCCCAGACCTGAAGCACTATGTGGTCCCACCAGTCCGTGCTTGTTTCCCGGGCCCAGAATCGCCGTTCAACAAAATCCACATGCCCCATTGCCACCGTGATGTCCTGGGCGCTGGGGCTCGTGGTTTCTGACAGCTCTGTGCTACTCTCCGACTTCAGGCCCTCACGGCGGTGCCGTAGCCTCCTCGCCTGATTTCTCTGCATCTGCCTGTGGGAAAGGTGTATGATAAGGTGCGAGGCGTTGAGAACGGCCACAACTGCAGCGATGGTCGCAGCGGGATCCATGATCGCAGTGCTGTGGCGTCCGCGCTGTCACTGATCAAAAAGTGCGCGAACTGATTTCCCGCCGGCGCTTTCAGGGAGGGAGGCAGGGCGGTAGTGACTGACGGATGACGACAGTTACCCAAAAGCACCCTCGCCACAATTTTTTACCCAGAAGCCATTGGGGGCTCGACCCAGAATTCCACTGGGCAGCGGGGACTGCGGGAACTGTGGGATAGCTGCCCACAGTGCACTGCTTCCAATGTCGACGCTTTCCCTGGTAGTGTGGACTGACAAAGTCGAATTACTGTCCTTAGTGTAGACACACACGTTCGACTTTCTAATATCGATTGCATATATTCGATTTAACTAAAATCGAACTACTCTCGTAGTGTAGACATACCCTTACAGTAGTGAAGGTCCCAGAGATAGTCAGAGCTCTGTGCACACTCCCAACCAACTCCTCTTTTCACAGCAAAAGGTGAAACGGAATGAAGGGGAGGGAGAGGCAAGATTTATTTAGAATCTGGTGGATTTAGAGGAATAATTCAGGGGCCAGATTCTGTTCCTGCTTACATTCATGCAGCCTACTGGGGGAGTGCACAGAGGGTAAGTCAGAGCACTAAGGAATTTTGGGTGGCTCCCCTCACTGTGCTCCTGGCAGCAGACTTCTCCTTTCTGCATTCGTTCACCCCAATCCCTGGCTTTACCAGCTCCACAGCTACTGGAAGAAGAATTTGGTTGGCTCAATCACCATGTTTGTGATGACCACAAACTGGTGGGACAGAGTTGTTTTCAAGACCTGGGACAAGCAGTGGCGGCTGCAGAATGTCAGGATGAGAAAAGAGTCTCTTATCTGTGGTTAGGTGAGCCCAGCATTGGAAGATGGCTACGTCAGAGAGTTACTAACAGCATGGGGAGTCCACGGTCGGTGTTACTGTGGTGGAGACGTTCATAGCAATATGCTGCCTGGTGAAGGATGTGGCACATGTTCACTGAGAGGTTTGAATAGTATAAATAGTGCCCACATGCCCATGCTGTGCCCCTCCCCTCATTGTAACCCATGGAATAAGCACATTGACAGAAGACAGTCCAAGCCTTGGTGGATCATCATAGCCAATGTATTACAACTGTTTACAATGGGTAGCAAAGCAAAGTACATGATACCATTATTTTTTCAATCTCTGAGTTTTTTACATGTGGACAGAGTTTTCCCACCCCACAATGTGGAGGTTAATGGTGTCTAGATCCCCACCATGATTCCTCAAGGCCCTGCTGATCAAATGCATCCCTGGCTTATATATCCAGCTACATACCCAGACCAATGGCAGTTTTCCTGCAGACATAGTAGACAGAGGCTGGTGGTAGGTAGTGTAGTCAGGGGGGTTGAAAGCAACATTGATGCCTGGTCACTCATAGTGTCAGTGCAGTTAGAAATGCTGGTATTGTGTCTGCTTGTTGTACTCTACACATTTGCAGAAGCAGGGTGAAGTGTTTAAAAGACTGTGTAGGCTATGAACCTTTCTACTAATTATGCACCTTCAAACAGTCCTACCTGAGGTTCGGAGTGCTGCAAGCACCAGGCTTACAAACGTAATCAGAGATGCTCCGTACTCCTGTTTTGCTAGTGTTAGCCTCTATCTGGCAGGCGTACATTTGATTACTTGGGGGCAGGTTTCGTCTTATGTGGCAGCTATTTCTTTCCTCTCTATCACTTTGTGACGATGTGATTTTGGGTAAGGGAGCTAATGGAAGAGTGAAGCAATGTTGTTTTGAAGGTTAATTGCATGCTACTTAATAAGCACTTAACAAAGAGTGAAATGTTGCAAACCAATTGTATTTCACACAGAACATGTAGGACAGCTCCAGTAAGTTACCAGGGCAACCCACCTTTCCCCTTCACCCCTCAGATAACAAACAAAACTCAGCAACAACAGGGACAGAATTGCAGCTGGTGTGGTGGATTCCTACCTGTTCTGTCTCTCTGGGCCGTAAACAGTAATGCAAAGCCAAGGTAAAGAGGACTGGGGGCAGGTGAGAATGGGGCGGTCCAGTAAGCACTGCTATTGTCCTGTATTATAGCATTGTGTAGGGAGTTGGTATGTGCCGCATATGTTCAGGGGCCTAGCTGTGTGAGTTGCCTTTGGCCCTAGTGCGTTCCTCAGGCACTCATGGTGAACTCTTGCTCCTGCAGCCTCATTTCCTTGCCATGACAGATGAACTCCACCATGGCTTCTCAACCCTCTTCTCTGTAGTTGTCTTGGCAATCAGAAAAAGGCTGAAACAACAAAACCAGAGGACATTGTCCTTCTCCAGCTTTTGTTGCTAGACCTCCATCTCATAAATCTCATTCTTGTCTCTGTTCATGAGTTTCTGGAGGTCAAGATATAATTCATTTCTTATTCCAAGCCCTTGTGTTGCCTGGAAACTCTCCTGCTCTGGGTGGGGCCAGCAGTCCAGATTGTGGACAGTGGTGATGTCTGAAAGGAGAACTAAGCAGAGGGTTAGTAGGCACAGTGACCCACTAGCTACTCTTGGGATATAAAAGAGTGATTGCAAAGTAACATGTTCAGTTCATTTTTGGAGAGTGGGATTTGAGATGGAAAGACACCGGCACCCGTGATTTCGCTCATATTTAATTGGTAGAGTTTTGAGGGGAAAGAGATGAAGAAGGAGGGTTTGTGGGGAGGGGTGCGTTTATTCAAGGTTGCAGGGTGTGAATAGTGCAGTACTGTACAGCGGGACTAACAATTCTTACTGCTTAATTTAACCGACAAGCTACGACATTGGCTTCAGATTGTCCAACGTTGCACCACCATCACCGTGTGTGTGTGGATTATAGGTCTCTCTCTCCTACACCGTTACCACAGAAGGGGGCTAGGACATAACCACAATTCCTCCCCCTCTTGCCTGAGGGTTCCTTTACATCAGGTTGCTGTCCTGCAATAACTAGCCGGTGTCTCCTGCATCTAATAGAAACACAGAATGAAATGCCAGACAAATGTCTTGGTCCTGCCATGGCACATGGGCTGACTGGATGCCATGTATGTCACATGATTGCCATGTACGTGGTGGGCCCAGGGTGCCTGCTGTACTGCTCGCTGCAGGAAGTATTTCCTGCCTGGGCATTTTCCATATTTCTGTGGTTTTCGTGACTTTCTGAACATTTTTACTTTACCTTGCTTGGCCACCATTTTGTGTGTAGCCACATGCCATGGCTAAGCTAATCACTGTGCACTGTTTGCCGGGTTCTTGGAACAACAGGCCTTGCAGCTGATCCTGGATGGTGCCAGAGGTTGGAAAGGCAGCTGCTGAACCTGGCAAAGTGCAGGGTACCAAACTGACGCCCCCCACTCCAGCTTGTACAAAGACCATGGGTGTGGGCAGGGACTTTCCTGCCCTTCCAAGGAAGCTTATTAAATTCTTCCTCACCATAGGGGCTGGAACTAGAGGTGCGGGGGGTGCTCCCACACCCCCTGATTTGAAGTGGTTTCCATTATATACAGGGTTTACAGTTTGGTGCATTGACTCTCAGCACCCCCACTATACAAATTAATCCAGCACCCCTGTCACCTTGTTGGGCAGTAGGGAACATTGCCCATCCTCCCCTTCCCTCCATCTGCATCACAGTCAACAGTCATCCAATCATGGAACAGAAACAGTACCATGTGACTAACCAGCGCCGCATGAATTTTGAAACTGGAATGTGCACGGTGATCTGTTCTCATAGTATGGGATGGAAAATCACAAATAAATAGCCAGGGAATTTTGAATAATAAGAATATTGGAGAATTTTGCAAACATTCTGTGAGAAAGAGCTGAAATTCTAGGAATAAATTACCCCTTCTGCTCTGCCCCCTGCTCCAACCCAGGGCTACTTCTGAACAGAGTCCACTAGGGATTAGGTTGAATGTGCAAAATTCATGTTCACCTCTGACTGGAGATGGTCTTTCATTGAATTACATAGTTTATTTGGCAGCCTCCTAATAGCTTTCTGTTACCTGCTTTATCCATCACATTTTAATTGTTCAGTAAACTTTCTCTCGCCTCCATTCTTTTATCCCTTCTTCCAGATAACTTAATCTTCTGTGTCCTCTTGCTTTCTGTTAAAATGACCAAGTTTAGGTACCTTCTCCCCTTTCCTTTCTAACAATGTATTTTTCTCACTTCTCTTTCTTCCCCTAACTATTGAAATGTCTGGCTGAGTATTTTTTATGACCTCAGTTAAATAAGGTGCATGACTCAACACCATTTCTTTGAAGGTGAAAACTGACAAGCATTGGATTAACTCCAGCTCTAAAAACTGAGTCAGTCTCCAGAAGCTCACGTTGGAATCCAAAACATGACTTCATCATGTGATCCTCGTTTCCCCAGATGGCCTCAGAAGAGCACATCTGCCAATCATCTGATAGCCTTTGAGATTTAAAGAGGTATGAAACCAATAGAGACAGGAGTCTTAAATATAAATGATGGGAGAGTGTCTAACATCTTGTACTATTTTGTTTTCATAGTACACCCTTAAAAGGAAAAGCCTGCCATTTTTCCAGGGTGTGATGTTTCTTGGGGGACACAGGGCTCTGAGTCATATTGTTGGTACCTTCCTCCAGTGCAAGGGAGATGTGCTGGTGCCAGCTGGGTGTTAGCTCCTAACACAACCAGCCCGTCAGTCATTCAAGCACTCTCTGCTGGGCTATACCAACCCTGCCAGATGACAATAAAAGCACCCTACCCCTAGAATCCCTTCAGAATGTCCCCCTGTGGTATCCAGCCCCTGATCACTGGATACCCACAGAAATCTCAGATCGTCTGTTCCCAAAGCAGCAGTGTACCCCAGTTTTATCTTCACCCACTGGTCCTGTATCAGACACAGCATTTGAGTTCGATTATATAAAACAAGGAACTTTATTTTAAGGAATTCAAACAGAAACAAGTGTTAGTGATGGAAACAAATGGCTACATACAAAATAAAATCATAAAATGTGAACTAGGGCCGACTCTTATTAATAGTTACCTTTCCTAGCCAATAAAGTAGATTCTCATCCCAAAGTTCAGTCTTTGCAGTGTTTACTGGTCTCATGGGACCAGGACCCCAATCTTTCACGAAGCACCCCCCATTCAAGGTACCTCCTCAGTGAATGGATGAAGAGTGTCTTTCTCCAACAGTGATGTACTGAATCAATCTTTTGTCTCCATTCACAGACAGGGCAATCCCCTCCATGTCATATCGTTCCCTTGCACTGCCAAATGCTTTTGATGATTATAGTTTATCTTTGATGATTTTTCCATTGACTTTTCTTGGTTGTTGCCACCGGGGACAATTGTGCAATACATGACATAATTGGCTAGCCAAGGAGGAGTGACAACTCCCTTCTGCTTGAATGGGAATGGGCCATCACCAAGACATGTGATTGCCTGGTGACCAACTTCTATTCCAAAACTATGAGGACTTAATTTTCAGTATAGTTACATTACTCCTTAAATATTACCTGTATACACATCGTGCCATGATTAGGAGTATTGATAAGTTGTAAGATTTCAATAGAGTTGCTTGTAAAGAACTGTGAACCCTTTGCCAGTTGGCACCAATGGGCCTCTGTGTCACACAGGGAGTGGCAAGATGTGCGTATGATCAAGTGAAACTAGGGTATTAAAGCAAACAGCCCAGGAGCTGCCTTCTGCTACCAGAGATAGTTGCAGTTGCCCACACTTCCTGCAGGAATGATGATGAACGTCATTGGCATGGGCAGCTGATTTTCCGAAGAGCAGAGTGTCCGAGCCTTCGGGAGTTGATGTGGGATGGAATGAGACAGAGAAGCATGTGAGTGATCTGAGACTAGGAAGCTTCTTCTTTTGGGCACTCCAGCTCAAGTCAGATTTTGGTTTTATGTTTGAGCCTTAAAAAGGCAGGGGATTTTTTCATTTCCTTTTGTCCAGCTTTAAAAAAATCCTTACCTGGCCTCCCATGGTTCTGACCAGCCTTGTCACATTGCAGCACGCAGATCCATAAGAGTATTCACCTTCGGGTGACCCAATAGCAAGTGTGGAAAAATCAGGCCGCAGAGGGGCAATAGGTTGCTATTATACAAAGCCCCTAATATCGGGACGGTCCTGATAATATCAGGACATCTGGTCACCCTAATTCACCTATCACTTTGCAAGATGTACATACAGAGTCCTAGGGGCCCCGTCATACAAATACTTCCCACGGGGTATAGCACTTATTACCACAGGTAGTCACTGTGATTAAACATGGGACTACTCCTGGCAGTAAGCACTGTGCCCACCAGTAGCACTGTGCTATAGCTGATGCTAGCAAAAAGAATGTGATTTCTGCATTGGTCAGGTTCTAGTGGTGCCATCTCAACCCCGGTGCTTAAAGAACCTAGCCTAAACTGCCACTGTTTGAACCACCCTGGCAGATTTTCTGCTGCCCAGGGTCACCTGTTTACATTATATAGGTGAAAGCAAAAGCTAGAATTCAGCCATGGGAGTCTTATCAACTTTTCACCATCGGTAAAAGAAAGAGCATGAGTTTATCTTTGGAAGCACAGTTCAAAAGTGCATCAAACTATTGCAATAAATGTTAATATTTATTTTTGTTGCAGCTGTTTGGATGACTCCGTTTCCCCTGTAAAAAGGGACGTTGACACCATTAACAGGTTAGCTGGGTCCCATCCCTGAAATCAATGGGACTATGAGCACTATACCAGGTAGTAACTGATTTCAGGATCAGCTCCTAAGGTATTAAAAGTGTCAGAGTCCCTTTGTACAAGACAAACTGAATCATCCAAAGTGCTGCAACAAAAACAAATATTAACATTTATTGCAATACCTTTATTTAACTTTCAGCCAGGCTCACAGAGACAAACTCATGCTCTTTCTTCTGGTCGGGGGGAGGGGGAGGCAAGTGGGGCAATTTGCCCCAGGCCCCGGGCCCCACAGGGGCCCCCACAAGAATATAGTATTCTATAGTATTGCAACTTTTTTTTATGGAAGGGGCCCCCGAAATTGCTTTGCCCCAGGCCCCCCGAATCCTCTGGGCAGCCCTGCTTCTGGTGCTGGTGAAAAGTTGGTCTGGAAGACTCTCAGGGCTGAATTTCAGTTTTACTGTTCACCAGTATAAATGAGCCACAGCGCTCGTGGACAGACACCACCTAGGGTGACCAGATGTCCTGATTTTATAGGGACAGTCCCGATTTTTTGGTCTTTTTCTTCTATAGGCTCCTATTATCCCTCACCCCCGTCCCGATTTTTCACACTTGCTGTCTGGTCACCCTACCACAGCCTCCCCTGGTGGAAAAGTAATTGCAACCTTCTTTCATTGGTGGAGCCAATGGAGAGCTAGAACAGCACACAAAGGGGGCAGTACTACCTGGGTATGGGGTGTATTTAGTGCACTGATTTAGCATAACCCCTTGCCAGCCTCATACTGAGCCCGGGGTAGAAATCAAAGTTGCTCTTCACTAGCAGGAATCCTGAGGGACGCTGGAGGTGAGACTATCAAGTGCCTTCTCTTGGTGAATCCCTCTGCTGCACACAGGACCCTGCTAGTGGATCCATCCCCCTGTCCATTAATTGCTGAGGTGAGGGCTCTGTGGTTCCAATGCACATGCTGATGGCATTGCTAACACCTCACAGCCAGTTTGCTGGCATTTGTTCTGGCAGGGGAAATGCAGAACCCTGAACTCGGGTCTTGACAGATGAGTTACGAAACAAGAACAAACCTTTATATGCTTGACTTGAAAATGTAGCCATGTGTTATGCTGAGTTTTCACCTTACATTCTGCAAATGGTTTGGAAGGCACAAGTAGCCTAGTGGTTGGAGCAGGGGATTAAATGTGAGTCAAGACTCCTGGGATCTATTCTCTCCCAGTGACTCTAATGCCTTGTGTAGATCACATAGCACCTCATTTTGTTCTTCCATAAAACAGGTGTAATTACTTTTAACTACCTCAAAGGTTAATGACAGTGTTTGTCGTTTGTCTCAAGATTCCCAGATGAAAGGCACAATGTAGGTGAGTGGGATCTTACTGTATTTCTTTTTAAAATGGAAGCGTTTCAGGTCTGATGTTCCATAATTTAATCTGGGTTTGTCACTAACAAAGTGGATGCTTTTCCTATTTGAAATGGCTGCCAATATACACTAGGACATGCTGTTTGGAAAAGCTCTTTCCTTAACAGTTTGACATATCAGAGGTTGCTCAAACAGCTACTACAATACAGAACTGGGACTTCCAAACTTCTTGGTTGTTTGCATAGGACATGGCTTGGAAATAGATTGCCAGGGAATATGTAGATCCATACAGTCCTTTGAGCTGAACTGTCCTTGACAAGACAAGCTGCAGAAAATTCTTTCTTGAGCCTGCAGGAGCTGTTGGTATCAATGGACTGGTTCAAGCAAAGATACTTGTAATTAGGGAGTATGATGAGCGGTATGTCATACAAACCTTAGACAGAAGGGAAAGTAGATCCCTGTGAAGTCATTCAGTTGCCCATCAAAGGCTCAGAAGTCATTATGTTGCCTCCTCCAGTTTACTACTCTGCTAAGCCAGCTAAGCCAGCTATGTATCTTATGTGTGTGTAGGAGCATAATTATGTGCCTGTAATGACAGCCTCCCTTAAGCTGGTGGCAGGGAATGGAACCTGAGACCTTCAGCACCAAGGCTGGGGTAGTCAAAGGGGCCTACAGGTCTTTAGTGAAGGGAAGCCCCATAACCCACAAGCCCCCTGTGGCTGCAGATTTGGCAGCACTGTCTGAACAGGCCCTGGGCATCAGTGTCCAGTGTGCAGGAGTGAGGGTCCCTGTGTCCCAGCCTACAAGTGGGGAAAGGAGACAAATGGGGCCCTGTCGGATGTGAAAAGAATCTGAGATTCAATGAAGGGTAGGGTAGAGCTGAAGGAAGTCGCAAAGCAGCATTGTAGCCGGGGATATAGAATTGAGCCTACTTCACAGTCAGTGAAATAATAAATGTTGAACATGGAAAATCCACCTGTTTCCTGGCTGCCAAACCTACCGGCTCTTGTCAGCTCTTGTTTCTTTGAGGTGTTCAGATTGGTGAATGGCAAATACCCTTTGGCCACATCCCTGTAGTATCATCAACCCTAAAGATGTCTTTGGGAGGGATGATGGGACTCTCGTGAGAACCTCTGATCTTGCAAGAAACTCCTCCATTAATATCATGAGTTTCTGCTGTTGAGCGCTAGAACCTCACGATAGCAGCCCACAAGATTCTGTCACCATTGACTCTGAACCCAATCCCTCAGATAGATTTGGCCTCAATCCTGCCCCCTGAATCCTGTAGAAACTGATTCCAGGTCTGGATCTAAATACAGTCCCTTCAGCCCATCACTGATTGAAACACATGTCCAAACAGTAGGCCAAAGCCTGATATCCTTACTCAGTGTTTGCATTATTCTTACTCAGTCTTTTCTCAAACTGTAAGGATTAGTGGCAGGGGGTCAGGCACCCAGCCTGCCTGTGACAGGCTCTGCTAAGGAGAATGAGCCAACCCAGATCCACCTGTGATAGCTAGCAGGCTGGGCAGCAGTTAATTAGCTAATGAACATCTGAGTCTAATAAAGGCTTGTGAGGTCTCAGTCAGCAGGCCCCAGTACTCAGAGCAGAAGCTGCTGAGGAGGGGAGCTGGTTAAATAGCTCACCTGAAAAGGGGACCTAGGAAAGATGCTCCTGGAGGGAGCAGGATCCATAAGGGCTACGAGCGCCAAAGCCGTAGGAAGGCCCTGTCCCAGCTAAAGGACCTTACCAGACAGCAGCAAGTGGTCCATGTTGCTGGGGAGCTACACACTGCTCTAGGGAAGAGCTGCAATGGTTTGCCCTCTGCTGGGCAACCATCTGTGCTGGTTGTTGGAAACCAGGGCATATAGGACGACCTTCTCCTGCTAAATTCTTGAACTTTGGTCGGATGGACTGTAACTATGGGGAAGCTAGTCTACTGGAATAGGCACATAGCAGGGAGTCAAGGAAAGAGACCCTGGTGTGACGTTGTGCAGTCTATATGGTTTTATAAAAACTTGATAATAAGTCAATATAATGTAACTGGGATAGTTTTAGAGAAAATATGGTAATAAGTGAATATAACGTAACTGGGATATGCTTCATGCAAAAGGTCTCTTGTAAGGTATCATTACAAAGCTTATAATCTACCGAGTATGATCATCTGATTTGTATAAATGTACCAGTCTTGTATCTAAAACTAGAAATATAAAATGTAACTCTGAGGGCATATTGTAATTATGTAAAGTGTGGGCCATTAATGATGGTTTGGAATCTTGATGACTCCCATTAACCAGGACCATTGTCTGCAGATGGTTGTGTTTACCTGTTAGTCTTCCTGTATATGTGTGTGCTGGCAAGTGGGCAGTGAAGTCTTGCAGTGACATGTGATCATGTCACCTGAACTGGAATCCATCTTTAACCTGGTGCTTTTCCAGTGAGGGGGGGTGGAAACCCAGAGGGACAAAGGGTTCCCGCCTTATGCAAAAGATATATAAAGGGGTGGAACAGAACAAAGGAGGGAGAGGAGCCATCATGAAGAATCCCCTAGCTACCACCTGAGCTGGAATAAGAGCTGTACCAGGGGAAAGAATTGTGCCCAGGCCTGGAAGGTGTCCAGTCTGAGAAAAAGCTTACTGAAGCATCTCTGAGGGTGAGATTATCTGTATTTAGTTTGATTAGGCATAGATTTGCGCATTTTATTTTATTTTGCTTGTGACTTACTTTGTTCTGTCTGTTACTACTTGGAACCACTTAAATCCTACTGTCTGTATTTAATAAAATCACTTTTTATTTAGTAATTTACTCACAGTATGTATTAATACCTGGGGGAGCAAACAACTGTGCATATCTCTCTATCAGTGTTATAGAGGGCGAACAATTTATGAGTTTACTCTGCATAAGCTTTATGCAGGGTAAAACGGATTTATTTGGGTTTAGACCCCATTGGGAGTTGGGCATCTGAGTGCTAAAGACAAGCACACTTCTGTGAGCTGTTTTCGGGTAAACTTGCAACTTTGGGACAAGTGATTCAGACCCTGGGTCTGTGGTGGAGCAGACGGGAGTGTCTGGCTCAGCAAGACAGGGTGCTGGAGTCCTGAGCTGGCAGGGAAAATAGAAGCAGGGGTAGTCTTTGCACATCGGGTGGCAGTTCCCAAGGGGGTTTCTGTGATCCAACCCGTCACACCTGGGATGTAAATTTAAATGGGGGTGGTTGGCTTAAGGGCTCAAACTCTCTGCTGGTCGTGGGTGGTACCCTGATTCCATTCTCAGCCCCACTAGGTAAGAACCTAGGGACTTTGACTACCTCATTTCAGGAACCATGTCAGACCCAGGAGCTGGAAGGGGTGCCATGCCAGAAGGATCTGGCCAACTGTTCTAACAGACTGCAGGGTTATAGGGCTGAGGGCATCCAGATGGGAAGTGACTCCAGAGTTCTGGAGAGCCAGGAAATTGCTGGCAACTAGATTGGTGTAATCAAATAATTTTGTAAATTGCAGGCCCAGATGAAGGATTTCCATCTGAAATTAGATGGTCAGATAAAGGTGCAGGAAACCCAAATCCAAGAATTAAAGGAGAAACATTCCTGGGCAGTTCAGTGGGGGAGGAGGGGGGAGGTGCTGACTGCACATCATGAATGACCAAAGCTGGTAGAAGCAGATCTGGAAAGGGCAAGGCAGGCCTGGGAAGGTGACTATTTTATGCTGGCCAATGAAGTTAAGATGATTCTAAATGTCAAAGAAATCATTTTGCACTTGTGGAAATGAGTAACAGAACCACCACTCAGTTCGAATAGTGGCTCAGGAAGGGCAAACCAGGCAAAGAGCAAGCCTCTCACACCCACAGACACTGTGACGGACCTGGGGCACAGGAGTTGCTACAAGAAGAGATGCGCCAGAAACTCTGTCTCAGGACCCAGGAGGAGTGGGTGGAGGCTGAGAAGAACTACTTAAAAGAGCAGATGTTTGAAGAAGCCAGACTGAATAGAGACCTTGAGAAGGAGATCACCCGCCTACAAGACAAACAGAAGGCGACAGAATATCTGCTAGTTTTGGAGAAGGGGAAACTGAGGCAGGGACACACCTGCTGCTCCACATTGGGCCACCAGATGGCATGCGGATGATGCACTACCCGACAACGAGCTAAAACTCTTAAAAACTGAGGACCAGATTGTGACAGGTGGAGGAGGAGGGAGTGTGCAAGGAGTCTCTTCTCAGCCTTGCCCAGTTCATGCCAGGGCCACTCACAATATCAGAGAAGCTCAAGGGACCCTCCTCGATGCAACCCAAAGGAGGCATGGAAGAAGGAAGGCATGGCCTTTATGAACAGCCTGCAGAACGGGCCACCTGCACCACCCAAGAGGTCCCCCTGAGCACTAGGCTGTCTATTGTAGCAGTACAGCTCTACATGTCCCTCTGCTTGGGCCAGGGGAAGTAAGTGCTCCAGTTTGGCCTGGGGTAAGGACCTCAGGATTGGGCTTGCTGGGAGCCTGCTCCAATATTTTTAAGTGTGTTAAGGTTAGAGGAAGGTGAAATACAGAGAGTCTGAGGCCTGGTCTACACTAGGCTTTTATGTCGAATTTAGCGCCGTTACATCGAATTAACCCTGCACCCGTCCACACCACGAAGCTATTTAGATCGACATAGAGCTCTCTTAAATTCGACTTCTGTACTCCTCCCCAACGAGAGGAGTAGCGCTAAATTCGAAATGGCCATATCGAATTAGGCTAGGTGTGGATGGAAATCGACGCTAATAGCTCCGGGAGCTATCCCACAGTGCACCACTCTGTTGATGCTCTGGACAGCAGTCCGAGCTCGGATGCTCTGACCAGCCACACCCCGGGAAAATTTGAATTCCTTTTCCTGTCTGGGCAGTTTGAATCTCAGTTCCTGTTTGGACATCGTGGCGAGCTCAGCAGCAGTGGCAACGATGCAGAGCTCTCCAGCAGAGGTGACCGTGCAATCCCAGAATAGAAAGAGGGTCCCAGCATGGACTGATCGGGAAGTCTTGGATCTCATCGCTGTGTGGGGCGATGAGTCCGTGCTTTCAGAGCTGCGCTCCAAAAGAAGGAATGCTAAGATCTACGAGAAGATCTCTAAAGCCATGGCAGAGAGAGGCTACAGCCGGGATGCAACGCAGTGCCGCGTGAAAATCAAGGAGCTGAGACAAGGCTACCAAAAAACCAAAGAGGCAAACGGACGCTCCGGATCCCAGCCCCACACATCCCGTTTCTACCAGGCACTGCATTCTATCCTAGGTGCGGCCGCCACCACTACCCCACCCGTGACCGTGGACTCTGAGGATGGGATATTGTCCGCAGCCGGTTCCTCGTCGGACATGTTAGCGGACGGGGAAGATGAAGAAGGAGATGAGGAGGACGAGGCAGTCGACAGCGCTGGCACCGCTGATTTCCCCGACAGCCAGGAGCTCTTCATCACCCTTACCGAGATCCCCTACCAACCGTCCCCATCCCTTACCCCGGACACAGAATCAGGGGAAGGATCAAGCAGTAAGTGCTGTAAACATGTAAACATTTATTTTTAACAGAACGGGAATATTCATAATATTAACAATGTGTTTTTACCAAAGTGCTTTAAACATGTAAAAAATTATCTGCTACAAAACTGGAATATTTACAATGGTAACAAAGGGTTTCTCATGATTTGTCTGCCTTAGGCTCTTCACAATTTAGTCCCAAGTATTTAAAAACATTTTTACAATGTCCGGTACTTCATGATTCTGCGGCCCAAGATGCTCCACTCTATAGTCCCAGTGCACCTAGGCGAAAATCCGGTCAATATGGCCAGGGATTGAGGCGAAATCCTCATAGGAGAACTCCTCGTAGGTCTCATGGAGGTACAGTTCCAGCCTGTTCATCAGGTTCCTGGGTAGGGCGATCTTATTGGGCCCTCCGTGGTAGCACACGTGTCCCCGCCACGCCACAATCAAGTACTCCGGGATCATCGCACGACATAGCATGGCGGCATACGGCCCTGGTTTCTGCATGCTTTCCCTAAGCATGCGTTCCTTCTGGGTGTCCGAGATCCTCAGGAGGGTGATGTCGCTCATGACGCCCTGCTTTGAATTAGGGAGGGGAATGTTAGTATTGGGACTGCTTTACAGCCACGCGGTGGAGGGAGAGGGGCAGCATACAGGGATCTTTCCCTGGGACAGCCGCGAGGGGGTGGGACAGGGGCAGAGTTGATGCTGTCCTGATTGCTGGCAGCAGAGACTGGCATTGCTTTCAATGTGAAAGGAGGCCAGTGCTACTATTAGAGTTTTAAGCAGCCACAAGTCTACGGCTTACCATGATTGCCCGCTACAGAAGTTCAGGTGTCCAGCCACGCTTCTCAGATCACTCCAAGACCACCGCAAGTCCACAGGCACTGAAGGCGAGGGCCGAAAATTCGACCTTGTCCTGAGTGCGCATGTGAGAGGTGGAGTGCATGGTTTTGTTCACAGAGAAAGAGTAGGTTCTTTGTACACAACATCATTTATCTGTCTCAGGAATTCACTCCCTTTTTACCATTCACACAGACACATCTGCGACTGTCTCCCAACCCAGCCTGTCAGCACACTCCCAGAGGCTAGCGCAGATTAGGCGGAGGAAGAAGAAGACGCGTGAAGACATGTTCTCAGAACTAATGGGCTGCTCCCGAGCCCAGGCAGCCCAGCAGACACAGTGGAGGGAGAACTTGTCACAAATGCACCGAGCAGTCATGGAACGGGAGGAGAGGTGGCGCCAGGAGGACCAGCAGGCTACTGAAAAGCTGCTTGGACTAATGAGGGAGCAAACGGACACGCTCCGGCGCCTTGTGGATGTTCTGCAAGACCGGAGGCAGGAGGACAGAGCCCCGCTGCAGTCTATCTCTAACCGTCCTCCCCCGCCACCAAGTCCCACACCCCCCTCACCCAAAGTCCAAAGAAGGAGGGGCAGCAAGGGCCGTTAAAACTTTCAGTCAACCCTTGCAGACTGCTAAGGCACTAGAAGGCTCTCATTCCCCAAAATTTGAAAAGTCCTTTCCTACCCACCTCACACAAGCCCCCGTGCAAGTTTCACCCCCCACGTTTCATGTGTGGTTCATAATAAAATATTTGTTCCTGTTCGTTACTGTTTCCATCCTGTTCTTTTGGAGGAGAGTCTGTCTGAAGGGGGGGAAGGGGCTTGGTAATTGGACAGGACAGTCACCTTTAGCAGGGTACAGAGGCGGGGTCAGGTCCAGCATCAGGACACATACACAGTGCAGTCACTGGTTACCCTGGTCAGTCTTGGAGGTGGTTTTCATGTTCTGGGGGGGGGGGTTGCTCTGTGACTTTGTGGCGGGGGAGGGCAGTTACAGATCTTATGCAGCGGTCCTTATCCTGGCTCACAGATCCACGCAGCAGGGGATCTGTAACCCTACTCCCCCTGCCAGAAAGTCACATAGCCGACACATACACGCAGTCCCCCCCAGGAGTGCTGGCAGGCTCCATTGAAATAACCAGTCCACCAGTGCGGAGCCTGTCATTCCGGGAGTTTAGAAGCATCATTTGCATCAGAACACTAAACCCGCCCCCCGCCACAGTCTGCGTCCCCGGTTTAAAACATTCCCGCGAAAACAGCAATACAGACAACGGTGTTCATTAACAAAATAGAACTGATTTTATTTTTTGGGAAGGGGAAGGGGGTGAAGGGGGTATGTAACTGGAGAGGATAGTCAAAATGAACTGGGTAAAGAAACGGGGGCAGGTTCAGCTTTTCTGTACACAAACTGAAAAGTCATAGGTTGCCCTGCTCACTCAGGAACCTAGCTTTCAAAGCCTCCCGGATGCACAGCGCGTCCCGCTGGGATCTTCTAATCGCCCGGCTGTCTGGCTGGGCGTAATCAGCAGCCAGGCTACTTGCCTCAACCTCCCACCCCGCCATAAAGGTCTCCCCCTTGCTCTCACAGAGATTGTGGAGCACACAGCAAGCTGCTATAACAATGGGGATATTGGTTTCGCTGAGATCACAGCGAGTCAGTAAGCTTCTCCATCTCCCCTTGAGACGGCCAAAAGCACACTCCACCACCATTCTGCACTTGCTCAGACGGTAGTTGAACAGTTCTTTTTCTGTGTCCAGGGCGCCAGTATAGGGCTTCATGAGCCAGGGCATTAGCGGGTAGGCTGGGTCCCCGAGGATCACTGTAGGCATCTCCACATTCCCAAGAGTTATTTTGTGGTCCGGGAAGTAAATACCTTCCTGCAGCCGTCTAAACAGACCAGAGTTCCTGAACACGCGAGCGTCATGAACCTTGCCCGGCCATCCGACGTTGATGTTTGTAAAACGTCCCCGATGGTCCACCAGTGCTTGCAGCACCATTGAAAAGTAGCCCTTTCTGTTGATGTACTGGCTGGCCTGGTGGTCCGGTCCCAGGATAGGGATGTGAGTCCCATCTATAGCCCCACCGCAGTTTGGGAATCCCATCGCGGCGAAGCCATCTATGATGACCTGCGCGTTTCCCAGGGTCACTACCTTTGAGAGCAGTACCTTAACGATTGCGTTGGCTACTTGTATCACAACAACCCCCACGGTAGATTTGCCAACACCAAAGTGGTTAGCGACTGACCGGTAGCTGTCCGGCGTTGCAAGCTTCCAGAGGGCTATGGCCACTCGCTTCTGGACAGTCAGGGCTGCTCACATCCGGGTGTCATTGCGCTTCAGGGCAGGGGACAGCAACTCACAAAGTTCGAGGAAAGTCCCCTTCCACATGCGAAAGTTTCGCAGCCACTGGGATTCATCCCAGACCTGCAGCACTATGCAGTCCCACCAGTCCATGCTTGTTTCCCGGGCCCAGAATCGCCGTTCCACAATATCCACATGACCCATTGCCACCGTGATGTCCTGGGCGCTGGGGCTCGTGGTTTCTGACAGCTCTGTGCTACTCTCCGACTTCAGGCCATCACGGCGGTGTCGTAGCCTCCTCGCCTGATTTCTCTGCATCTGCCTCAGGGAAAGGTGTATGATAAGCTGCGAGGTGTTGAGAACGGCCACAACTGCAGTGATGGTCGCAGCGTGATCCATGATCGCAGTGCTGTGGCGTCCGCGCTGTCACTGACCAGAAAAGTGCGCGAGCTGATTTCCCGCCGGCGCTTTCATGGAGGGAGGGAGGGCGTTAGTGACGGACGGATGACGACACATTTTTTTACCCAGAAGGCATTGGCGGCTCGACCCAGAATTCCAATGGGCAGCGGGGACTGCGGGAACTGTGGGATAGCTGCCCACAGTGCACCGCTTCCAATATCAACGCTCGCCCCGTTAGTGTGGACTCACAAAGTCGAATTACTCTCCTTAGTGTGGACACACACGTTCGACTTTGCAATATCGATTCCACATATTCGATTTAAGTAAAATCGAACTACCCTCGTAGTGTAGACATACCCTGAGTTTCTGCGGGTAAATAATGAATACAGCCTCTGTGTAATAGAACGGCTGACTTCTGTTCCTGGTCGAAATTAATAACAACATAGGTTTAGCATCAGCTAGTCTGTCCTTTCAGCCCTAACTGCAGTAATTTGATTTAAATCATCATCTCAAATAGCTTGTGCACTGGTGCTCAGCATACAAGTACTTTGGGAAACTCTCATATGGTTTATGGATAAAGACACTTTTTGAACAGTTTAACCATAGCTATATAGAGGTTTTTGAATCTCCTCCTCCTCTTTACTGGTGAAATGACTTGTGTGGCAAAATTTATAATATTGCTTCATTAAAACTTCATTTGCACTTGTCTCATATGGTAGCTGAACAAAGGAATTCCTGTCACACAAGAAATAACCTGGGGGAAATGATAGCAGCTTCTTCTCAGTGTTGGAATTGATTACCCTTGGAAGATGAGGCAAATTTGGGATTAAGTCATAAAGATCATAAGAATGCCATTAGGGAAGCATTGAAGGAAAGGAAATGCTGCCACTTCTAGTACTACAGTGTTGACAGATAATGGGTAGCATCAAATTTAGGGCCTTTTTATCTTCTTTATATTTGTATCTGCTCCACACAATGACTGGGAAATGGCAACAAGCTTTGAGTGGTGATTGTGTCTCCACACAAGAGGGGTCTTAACATAGTCATTGTAAGGGAATAAACAGAATTGTCTTATGCAAGTTCACCTCCTGGTCTCATAATAATGTCTAAGATTTCTCAGAGTCCGGGCACAGTTAGGGATGCGGCTTACCCTGGTGATTTGTGTGATGCCTTTTTCTCCCAGATAAATTTAACGTGTTCCATCAACTGACCTAAAGCACGGAAAATAAGACAAATGTGTTCTCCCAAGTGAGTCAGAAAGGAAAACAATAGTTTGTCCAAACTATTCATCTTAATAACATTGATCCAGTCAATCAGTATAAATGGAAGAAAAAATCCATAAATCTATATCCTGAGTCATTTCTTGTAACCAGAGTATCATATCTTGTGTTCTATTCATTTGATATGAGTGTAAACTTTCAGGAATTATGGGGTCCAGGGAGGAAACTGTTTCCAGACTTTTGGAAACATAATTAGGTGGCCTTGGATTAAGCAGTTGAAATGAACAGTCTCCCTTCAAATAAAATGGCATTTTTGCATACACTCTGCTGTGGCATGAAATGAGTTAAAATGAAAGAGCATTCATTGAGATATGCTTTGATGGCTCTGTGATACTCCAAACTTTCCGTGTATTTTAAGAACACAAGTACTGGACTGTGAAAATCATCTGGGACCAGCAGGAATATTTTATTAATGTTTTCTCCAGTTTGGCTTCCTGCCACTCTGTGCATTGTTTTATTACTACTATTACAAACAAGCCAAAACTGCAGGCATCAGCTCTTTTGGATACTTCTGTAGCGAAGGAATGGGCCAAATTCACTTCCGCTGAACTCCATTGACTTCAATGGAGTTACACAAATCTGCACAGAGGTTGGTATTAAGAATTCCACCTGGTGCATCATCAAGTACTGTAGGGATCATGCCCAAATATTTCAGCCAAAATCCCATTTATTTAAGTACTTCTGATATAGACACATGCTTCCATGAGGCAAGGACAACGGTCTCGCTGAGATTATCACCATTTTAATATTAATTGTCCTGTGTAATTTCTCTGAGATATTTCTCTTGTTTGATCAGACTGAAACATTGTAAAAGATTCAAGCCTGCTTGCAATACTCTTAAAGAAAGAAAGAAAGAAAGAAAGAAAGAAAGAAAGAAAGAAAGAAAGAAAGAAA